>NC_092422.1:159483617-159805805 GCF_036169615.1 Heliangelus exortis | reverse complement strand
GATCAAGAGGTCTACAAACATCTTCCTTATATAAACAGAGGAACTGGTCTGGCTACTTTCTAAACCCTTTAAAGGAGATGACCCAACTCACATAGCAAAATGATCATATTAAGTAACCAATTACTATCAGGGCTTGAGATCCAAGTTCTGGTTCTGGCTTCCCTGGGTCATGTTATGCACATTGCTGCAACTCTTGGCACCTACATTTCTCCTCTCACCCTTTTCCTAATCTGTTTAGACTTTAAGCTGTTTGAAACACTCTGCTTGTACAGTACTGGGTCCAATAGGACTTTCAATTTCAGTCAAGGTCTCTAGGTGCCAGGGTAATTACAAATATAACTACTAATTACATTGCAAGCCTATCACATCTTGTTTGTGTTAATCAATCCAGCAAGGGAACTCTACAGCTCCAGGATGCAAAAGCCAGGGCATTAACCTAGAGTAAAGTGATTATAACACAGAAAATTTGAAAGTGTCTTTTGCAAGTGTCAGCAACAAGAAAACTGTTATGAGGTCAGTGACAGGGATTTCAAGGCAAAAAGAACCTTGTTATCCTAGTGACCCCACACCTCAACAAAACATGGTCTTTGGAGAATACCACCTAAGGGAGGGTATTTGCCAGTAGCCAAATTAATAACTCCTTGCTCCTCTCTGAAGTGTTGTGCCACCTCCCATCCAGTAATACTGCCAGGCAACAGCCTCCAAAGCCCAGTTACCAATGGGCTCCTAACCCCGTTCATGGCTTACCTAAATAAATCAGCTGTGCTTAAAACAGCACAGTAAGCTGGCAAGCCAGAAGGCAAAAAATTATTTCACTAAAGCCAGCCTATTGCAAAAGGCATTGGGACATTGATTTCAGTTGCTTATGAGAAGGATGGAAAAAGAGAGTGCTTGTATTTACCACCATGTGTTCTGGGTTTCCCTCTTAAGGAGTTAAACATTTCTCTGAGCAGAGGCCTAATCTAGGTTTTGATTCTAACAAGCTGCCTGGTTCCTCCCTTTGTTCTGGCTGCCAGCAGCTAAACTGGGACATCTATTCAAAGACAAGTACCTGAAAACATCACTTTAAAGGATTTGTCACCTTGTTATCTCTGGTTTGAAAAGATTTTGCAAACAACTTCCACTCAAAATGTTTTCAGAGGACAAAGCTAGCATTGCAAATACTGTGATTTATATTTAATAGCTTATTTGAATAACAAAGGCAAAATATAGCTGACGCAATGGGAGGCCAAGGCCCAGATAGTTCTCTTTTTCTGCTGTTGCCTCACACACCAAATCTGCAACATATAGGTAGGAAATCACAGAAGCAGCAAAAACTATGAGTCTCACTCAATAAGTGCTCTTCAGATGGATATAACAAGGTCTGAAAATAAGTTATTCTTTTCTAGTGGTCTTCAGTACTAACAAGCCACGTGCAACCTATCAGAACTCCCTTGCCCTTCCAAAACAACCAGAACTACCAAAAATTCATCTGGCCTTATGGGTGTCTTAACGCTTTCTGAGCCCCAGGACCCCATTATTTTAAGCATAATTGCTTCAGGTAAGAACCTGAGAGCAACCAAAGCGTCTTGGCCCGGTGGAGAGCCTTTTCTTCCATGCTCTTTGGAAGTCTTGAGAAAAAACTCTTCCACTTTGCTAGATCCTTTCCTTCCAGTCATTTCATTCTTGGCTGTGGTTTCTCAGGTCAAGAGTTAGAAACAGAAATACCAACTCTTAACACTCAGCAATCAAAAGAGGCTAGTCAACCACCCACCAGGCCAAGTGAAACCTGCTAAGAACTCAGGGCCAACTCCTCAAAGGCGTTCAGGTGTCTAAATACCTTTGAAACCCTGTAGCTAATGCTGTAGGAGATGCTGGCAATAAGCTCTCTCAGGGTGCCTGGTGGGGAGGTGGAGGTTTGGCTCTACTGAGTACGCAGCTCGGAGGCTGAGAAGTTGCTTCAGGGTTTTAATAATGCTGAAGTTTTCAAAATGGTAAGTGCTGGGGTTCTTTGTAATGTCTTCTGCTTTTTTGAGAGTTCCTCTTTAGCCACAGTTACAAGGAACTCATTCTACTGGAAAGGAAAGATCCAAAACTCTCAAGCAGTGGCACAGCTTCAGGACCACAAGCTTAAGACAAAAAACTACCTAACACAACAAAATAGTGAAAAGTGCTCACAATGGGAACCAAGGTTCACTTTGGCTACAAAAGGGAAGGCTTGACTTCAGCTCTGAACATACAACCTGGAGAAGAGTTTGAGAAGACTTTACAGAGGCAGCCAGTTTTGGTTCAAAGCTGCTGAAGTTCTGTTTTCAAGAGTGACCTTAGCACTAGAGCACCTCAGTTTCATTACCATGATGCAGACTTTCAAGGTCATGTTCTCAATAATAATTACAGCAAGATCATGTAGCTACATCATTTTTCTGCCTGTGAAAATCGTTTTGATTTGACTGGATTATTGGTTGGCACTACCCTTCTCTGGATGCTCTTAACAACATCTTACAATAGCCATTTATTTCTTCTTACTTTTTTTTTTTTCTTTCTGCAAGGGTGATTTAGTGGAGTCTTTCATTGAGAACAGCAGTATCTACTACAGCTTTCTTGTCTCCCTGCAAATTATTGGTAGAAAAAGCTGATGATAATGCTAATAAACTGTGTTTCTTTTGTGCACTGAAATATTTGGCATCTGTAGCTTAGGCCCTGGAGGCTGATTATTTCTGAACAATTTTACAGAGTTTGTATTTAATTAATAAGTAATTTGACTCTTTTCCTTTTCAGCTTCTAACAAGCGGTAACAGCCTATACTTCAGAAAGTCAAGTACGATGCTTTCTTTTCCCCAGTAAGTACTTAGCTCTAGGCCTGGAAAAGGGCCAGAGCACACAGGGACACTGTTCCACAGTAACATTTTGTACCTTATAAAAAAAAAAAAAAAACAACAACAGCTGACTCTCACATTAAACAAAATGTCTTTCTTTTCCTCCTTCTCTTAGTACACAAATATTTGTTTATTCATTATACTTTCTGTACAAATGCCTGCACACAGGCACATGTACACAGAATTTTTCTGCTGAACAAATGATGTGTTAAGAGGTGTTGAATTATTTTTATGGATTTAGTTTGGCTTACATCAAGCTACTGTGAAAGTTCTCTCATCTCAAGGGCACTGGGGCAAGGGGTTTCTGGGTGACTGAGGGCTTGGATTACTTCAGTTTGGGGGTGCTTCTTTTAAAAAAATCTGAAGAAACTCGTTACTGTTAAGGTGTCTCATGTTAGGCACCTTAAAGCTGAGAGACTGCTAAGTCATTCTGGAAAATAGTGGTCTGGAAGACTTCACCCATCTGGGCAAATACACCACAATCCAATTAAACTGGCAGACCTTCCAATTTTTTGCAGATTTCCACAATCCAGCAGCACCAAGCAGATCCAGCCTATGTTCCATAAGCAGGTTGTTGCAAGCCAGTGTGCTCCACAGCCTGATAGAGCTCCCCTAAGTCCCAGAAGAGAGGTGGAAAGCATGATGTGGTCTGAAGATGAGCGTGTACTGTTCACCAACTTCAGCCCCAAAAGCTGGGCAACCCATAGCTGAGCTCCTGGCCTTGTCCCCAGCAAGGCATGGTTAAACATTACAATTTGCTGCACGATCCCATCCACAACTTCACTACAATGTCACAAAGCTGTGACTTGTGATTTAGGAGGCTTCTGCCCTTTGCCACCCTTGACCACTCATTCCCACGTCCACTTCAAGCAAGGAATTTAACATGAAACTTAGAAGTTGAAGAAGAAAAAAAAAATATTGTGGGGGTGGAATAATCCAGATGATTTTGCAGCTCTGCTGTAAACAGTTGCACATTCACAACTGAGGAAGAGGGTAACAGAGGCCAAAAAGTGGCCTTTCCTAAAAAACAAACAAAAAAAAAACCAAACCCAAAACCTATGCTCAAGAGTAGCCCCAGAACTATTTCCACAACCTGTCTCAGCATACAGCTTCACCAGGGCTTGTGATAGCAATGGGAAATGAGGGTTTGGAGAAGAGGGAAGGTGAGGGAGATGATTTCTGTGGTGGTGGCAGATCAGTGTGTTTGCAGGAGCTGGATTCCATCTGCCAGAGAGAGGAGGTACTCAGAGGATCAAAAGTACTTAGAGTACTCTGAGAACTAAAGATACTTTACAGTCAAAGACAGCAGAACATTTACCCTTAACATCTGATTTGAAACAAATCCCTTTAGTTCAAGCTTCAGGATAACTTCTTAAAAGACTGGCCTAAGCTATTAAAAAAAAAATGAAAACAAAAACATCCAAAAAATCCCCCCAACAACTATCTTAGGATCTGCTTGTGAGTTCTATGTCCTCTACCATCACTATTTCCAGTTGCACATTTTCACCCTGGATTTCACCTTCTGCCTCAGAAGTGGATGCTGCTGTTTGGCAAGCTCCAGTTTGAGGTAGGTCACTGAAGTGCCCCAGGTTGAACTAGCAATAAGGGAGGGACATAGAGGGTTTTTTTAATACTCAGGCTGAGAGTTGGTGGAGCAGGGGAAGGCATCAACTCCTTTGGCCACTGTAGCATCTCCATGTGGCCCCAGGTGCCCAGCCACAGAGGGGATTCCCAGTCCTTGGCTTGGCCTCCATGGGTCCCTTCCCTGCAGACCATGTTGCAGGCAGCAGTCAAGCTGAAATGTCCATGTAGGTCAAGAGGAAGACTCCCCAAATCAAATTAACTGTTTTCACTGGCTGCAAGGTTGCTGGGTCCCACTGCCCTCCACACTGTGGCTAAATGTGTAAGGAGGAGATGTGCTGAAGCCAGCACTCTTTGAGCAAGGATTTGGCTAGGTAACTACCAGGAAACGCTGAGATAAAAAGTGCTGGTATGAGTCTTGCTACTCTCAGGTCCTGTGACAGTGCCCACCTTTGGCTGCTGCAAGAGCTCCTGGTCACCATGAAACTGTGACAAGCACCAAGCCCTGCACAAGACACAAAATCCTGCTGGAGGAGGAGATGAAGGAGGTGACATAGTGCTACACTGGGGAGCCAGCTTGTTCAAGATAACCAGCTTGGTCAGGTGAGTCTGGGCCATTTTGGCAGCTGGCTCCAGGCCACAGTGCAGGTAGATGCTTATTTCCTCTCAAGATCCAGAGCCAAACTCTCTGTTTCCAGAAATGAGGCTGAATCAATCCTTTCAAGTCATGGCTGTATTTATTCTCTCCCACAGCATGGAACTCATACACACCCCCATTTAAGACCCCACCTGTATCATGGTCTCCTGGGTCATCCACCTTGGGGCTTACTCATTGGCTTTTGAGGTTGTTTCATATTCAGGGTCTGAAATTTAGGGTTTTTTTAAATGGATACAAATATTATTCTTTCTATTTCTTTGTTCTCATATTTAATTATATCATGCAAAATGAAAATATTTCATCAGAGGAGAACTAATAGACTCTAAGACGAGCAGTTCAGTGGTCTTGTTTGAACCTCCATTTGAAAATGGATTCTAGGAGAGTGATGTCCTAGCCACATGGTGTGAGCACCTCCATAGAAACAAGAGAGAAAATGAGCAAGAAACTGAATGACAAAGCAGAAAAGTTAAAACAAATAGTGCCTAAAGCATCCTTCTCTACTTGGTTTACACAGCTAAGGCTTTTAATCTGAAGGCTGGGGTTTGTCTGTTACTGCTGATACACCCCCCTTTCTTCTTATTCCTGTAGAGTATCTTTTTGCCAGCTCCTGCATCACTTTCCGGGAATAAGATGAACTCTTCTGGCAAGCAAAATATCTCAGAGTTTGTCAGCCAATAGCCCATGGAGGTGCAGTTAACATTGGCTCATCATTTCTGGGGCAGTTTCCAGTAGTCTGTGGAACTCAGGACGGTCACAGAGGACAGGATTCACCTAATTTTAGCTGCCTAAAATGGGACTGCTAGTCTAAACTACTCACTTCCCAGAAAATGGGGCACAATCAGAGGAGAAGTCATTTCTCTTCCCTTGGACACCAATTCAAGATAGGTGAATCACCCTCTGGATATGCCTGTGTCTGTTCACTGTCTACAGAGAGCATCTATATGTCTAGCTCAGACTGGATACAAACTTCTGGTCAGGCAAAGTTAAGCATGTTGAGTGCTACCCATAGTGCTGGCATCTCCCCATGGTTTCCATTTGCAGCAGTACTGTAACAGATGCTGTGAATACGTTAAATGCTTTCCTAATGTCACATTCCCATGTCTGCAATCATGGTAATTGCCTCAGTGAAGTTTTGCAATTGCAAGGGAGCAGGAAGCCATCTGCAAAGGAATCTGCCTGTTAAGATGTGGCCCCTACTCTGAAAGTGCTTGAAAAGCCCCAGCACATTTCTTGGGCTAAAGATAAAAAAAATAAAGGTCAGGCTCCTGCAGCAATATGGAAAATATCCAGAATGCACTCCAGTGATCCGAGGAATAGACTGACTTTTGCTTCAGGACTGCGCTAATTAAATACTGCTAACTACATCTGAATAGAATTAAGTCTAATTTAAGGCCCTTTCTGAGCTCCGGGGCAATGTAGGCTGGTCCTAAAAAAAGAAATTACCGACTGCTGACAACAGGTGTCAGCAACAGAAGCTGCAGAACCGGGGCTGAATGAGAATGAGCTGCAAGTGAAGACAAGGACAAAGGGAGTTCAGCACTGCTCCTGCAGCCACGCTGAAGACCTCATGGAGGAACATGGGGAGCAGAACAGATACGAACCAGAACAGACCCAAATCCAACTACCCTTGCCAATGTGTGCAGATAACCAGCACAGCTCTACCTTCTGTGGTGTAGATAAGGTTTGGTTTAGCATCACACATGCCAAAAGTACCTGATATTCCCACTGGAGTTCTTGGGTGGCAGCCAAGGGGAATATTCTGCAAAGAGTACTCGCTCCCTTCCTCTTACTTCCTCCTGTCCTGCAGAGTGCAGAGATTCCCCAAACAAAAGATGGGGTGTTTTGCTTCTCTTTTCCATTTTTCCAGCCTCAGTTCCCCCATGTTTCTTCTTCCCTGTGTCCTCAGGTGCATGCAACCCACACAGCACACTGTGCACCCATGTCAAATCCAGCAGGAAAGGCCCCTCAAAGGTACTTGATAAACAAAGGGAGCAGAACACCATCAGCCCCACCAGCCCTCTTGACAGTAGATATTTTGCTACCACTTCCTGCTGGCTCCTAAGCTGTCTCTCTCATTGTGCTTCTGTAGCAACATCTCATGTCCCTTCTTCCTCCCCATGCTTTTTTGCATTTAAATATACACTTAAGATGTTTTGTTTCCATGCCCTTTCTCAGTAATTTATCCCATATGTGTGCATGACTCTTCACATGAAATGCTTTTGCCCAAGTCTGTCTCTGCAACCAGTTTTTCGTATTTTGTATTTTTTTTTTTAATAGATTTTTGCCATCACGCTCTTTTTCTCTGATGCTTTAAAAGCCAGGTCTGTTTAACCCTTTGGACAGCCCTTCCCCACCTCCACAAGTGCAACTATCAATTTGATGGGTGCCCCACATCTTTGGTTCCCCATTCACACACTACTTGTCTTTCCCTCCCCACCAAGGGATCAAGAAAAACGGGTTTGCAGTTGGTATTTATTAACAGAACAAACCCAGCAGGTTTAAATTCCTCTGGGCTTGTTTTTGTTTTGGTAAAAAGAAAGAGTAAGGGAGGACTGACAGCTGAGGACACACACCCAGGCTCTGTGCTGATGAGGGCACCTGCTCTTCCACAGGCCTGAGGAGGGAGAAGGCAGCAAATCCAGACTTGGTGAAAGGGAGGGCATTTCCATCCATTTCAAAAGAGATTTACACTCACTCCAGATTAACACCGTTGCTTTAATTTACCTCTGTACTCTTAGTAGAGTAGCTTCTCCTCTGAGTCCCATTACAAAATAAAAGTTTTGCCAGGAGTTAAGTGTGTTGGATGAAGCTCACAGCCCTTCTCCGTTTGTAAGTATACACTATGTTCTCATAGGTTACATTTCCTGTAAAAGAAGGAAAGTAAATTTCCACTCCTGATTTGTGACAAACCTGTATAATGGGCTATGATCTATACCTAAACCCAGAATAAAAGCCTTCAATTCCCTGTCAAGTAAAACAAATGTGCCTGTGCTCAAGTTTCCACTGACAGCAAGCAGGTGTATAACATGTTTGAAGGATGCACATGCTTAACAATGAGTTCAGAAAGTCTGAAGGAGTCAAAGACTAAAATGGTGGCAATGAGCAGAAATCAGGACCAAAATTGGTATGGAACTGATGCAGCCATCTTCTTGAACATCCCACATCAGGAAGACTTAACTTGTCTTTTAGATCTTTTCCATCTCCCCTTTTAGGAGCTAGGAGTATCTAGCTAAAGAGTGGCTAGAAAGTTTCACTAAGGAAATTAAGTTGTTGCTACAAGGCCACTAAATTCCCATGCTTTCCAATGGGATTTGCCAGGGAAGATGAAAAGCCTTCAATTGGAAAGGACGAGTCTGAACTCATTCGGGTCTGAATTAATTCAACTGGACCAAGTGTTTTGACTTTATGTGTAATAGCAGAGAGCTTTGCTAATGAAAGATAATTCACTTGGACCTGAGATATCACCATCCATGCTGTATTTTATTATATTTAAAGGTTTTTTGTTTATCTGGTTGGTTGTTGGGTTTTGGTTTTGTTTTTTTTTTTTTTGGGGGGGGGGTGTTATTTCTGTTTTGGGGTTTTTTTTGTGGGTTATTTTTTTTTTAATACAGTGTACCAGGCAAATCTGAGTGCTTATCAGAGGAAATTCCACAGGGGACATGTCAGTTTGGGTACTGTGATCATACCACCAAGCCTCATTGTATACTAAAAGGAACTACTTAAACAAACACCTAAATATGCAAAGGAATAATTGCCCATTTGTTATAAAACCCACTGCCAACTCTGCCATTCACCTTCTCCTGTAACTCCACTTAGGTTAAGCCCTCACATGTACCCTCCTTGCACAGGATGGTGAAGACTGCCAAAACCATCTACATAAATTTCCCAGGCCACTCTGGTTTTGAAAGGATGGTGGGGTTTTCTACAGTGAAGGTTCCTCTTTCTAGCAAGTATTTCTAGCCTACTGATGATGACTGTAGTGAGACCAAGAGTGTACCAGTCAGTTGAAAGGTCCACCTAGCTCAATTCCCTATCTCTGACAATGACTAAAAAGCAGCCTAGTGAATAATGTATGAACAGAGAAAGTGTATAAAGCTATTTCTGAAGAGTATTCTTCCAAACCCTAACAGTTTGAGACTGAGGAATTTCCTGGTGGTTTTGTGTTTAATAACCCAGGATGGATTTCTCTTCTGCAAACTTGTTCAATCACCACTTGAGCCTGTGTAAACTCTTAACATCCACACTGGCTACTGAGGAGTCCCAGGGCTTCACTACACCTGATGGGAAGAGCTGATCACCCTTAGTTATTCTGGACTGTCACCCTGACAGCTTCTTTCCTTTATACTGGAAGAGACAGTTAATAATCACCCCCTGTGAGACATAAATGAGTTTATAGGCTTCTGTCATAGCTGTCCTCAATGGAACCCTCCCAAGGCTGAGGAATTAGGGAAGCTTAAAAGAGCTGGGTTAATTAATTGTTGCTCATGGCCCCATGCTTTGGTTCCCCTTTGTTATCCTCCTCTGAACATCTTCCAGTTCTGCACATCTTTTCCAAGGCAGGAAGAGCAATACTGCTTGAGGATGTGGGCATACCACAGACTTGTAAGAGGGGCAGAGTGAAGATTTCTGATTTGCTCCCTAAAATGAGATTTGCTCCTCTGCTCATTCCCAAGGTGGTTTCCTGTATTACAGCCCATGACAACATTCCTCCATGACAGGAATGAGCACTTAGCCCATTGTTTTCCATGTGAGGCAAGACAGCTTTTTCCCATATGTATCACTCTGTGTTTAAACACAGTGACACTAATAATGTATCCACACTGTATTTTTACCCTAAGCTGCTTCTTGCTGATCCTCAGCTTTTACACACCCTCTTCTCAGCCCAGTGCTCCCATGCAATTCACTCCCTCTTTGGCCACAGGGCCTGCAATAGAGTTGCCACTTGAAGAGCTGGCTTTCATCTTGGTGCCAAGTCAGAGGCAAGGAGGTGACATGTCCAGGCCTGAGTGAGGGGGTGACAGTGGGGACATCCTTCAAGCACAGGCAGTACAAGCTCAGGCTCAGACACCCACTTACCCAGCCCTTTACACATATCCCTGCTCCTCACAGCCAATTGATGGCTCACGGACTCTGCCCTCATCCTCAATACATGCAGTGGTTAGAAATTTAAATTTTCAACCTTTGTCCCATTACTTTGCTTATTTGGATCACCAGTTTACTCAAATGATTGTTATTACACTCCAGTAATTTTTCTTGCCATTTGCAGTCCTTGTTATGTCTTTGGGTCAAGTGGTGAATCCATTAACATCAGACAGGAGACCACCCAGCTCCCGGGTGGGCTCCTGTAACCCCTGCTCAGCACCATCCAGCTACTGCTGATCTCTTTAAGCTCTCACAGAGCCCCAGAACCAGTGAATCCAGTAGAGAGATGGAGCAGCTCTCTCTTCCCCTTCTTCCAAGCATTATGGCTGGGGGATACCCCTGTGAAGAGGGCATGGCCTTTGCCTCCCCAAATCTGGTACAGAAGGGCTAAGGAGCTGAAGCATAATCTGAGATTTAAAGCATAGTCTGCCCCCTGCAACCCATTTAGATAGCAAGGCTTCTATGGAGAAACCAGAACTATACCTGGACACAAGACAAATCTAGCATGTTTTAAAAGATTTTCATGGTTAGGCATGCCAAAAAGAGATACTAAGCTAGGACCTGAAGTACTTGGAATTTGGTTTTAATTTGTATTTTAGGCACATGCTTTATTTCTCTACAGTGACTACTCAGTTAATTTTACAGTGCACATAAACATGAACCACTTGGTACAAGATTCACTTTTATGTGAATGTAAAACATGATTAATGAAAGAAACCCCAGATATTGTAAGATACTTCATATGTACCATTTCAAAGTGATTCAGATAAAAGCCAAACTGAACACAAATCTGTATCACATTAAAGCACCTCCACCACTCCCTCCATCCTGACTCATGAAGTCGTTAAAGTGATTTGGGGGAAAAAATGTAAGCTTGGAAAATCAGTTTATTGCTAAACTGCAGGATATAAAAAAATGAAGTTGCAAAAAGCAAACTCTCATCGTCTTCACTAGAAGCAAATAATATTCTTATTTCTTAAAGCCTTGTAGCTTAATGACAAGGAATCTGGGACAAGAATATAAATAATTTTAAGCCTACATGTCATGGGCTGCATCACTTGAAATCTCCTCTCTACCAATCTATAATACATACCAAAAAAACCAGGACCAAAATAAGGTAACCTGATTTTTGTCTATTTGTATTAGTAGTATCTATGCTTCACTGAGCATTAAGTATCAGTCTGAAGGATGGTGATTAACAGTTAGGTGATAAAACTGGGCTGCTCCTAAAGATTCTTAGATTGTTTTCCTTATACAAGTTCAGATGGGCTTTACTATGAGAAAATTCATATGGGATGAGACAATAAGAAAAAAGGTAACAGAATCTGACTCACAATATTTTAGGCTCATTGTTTTGTGAAGAGCCAAAACTCATAAGCAGTGGTCTTGTGGTTGATTGCTAGCCCAATGCTGACAATATCCCTTGAAGGCACTCATGTAGTAAGGTTGTTCAAATGACAGAAAACTAATTTAAGAAACCAAGAAACACCCCTTGGCCCAGAAACACAACCACACACGTTGCCATTTCCGAATTGAACTGCTGAGTCAGAAGCCCTTAGGAAGAGGTGAAGGCCTCCAGAGGCTGACTGGGCACTCAGATTGGCCACAGAAGATCCTGCCCAGAGGACAGCATGAAGCAAAGCAGTGCATGACACATGATGGCACATACTGCAAGTGAGGAAAACACAGAAAATTGCTGCTGCAATGATTCAAACAGACCTGGGAAACAAACAGAAATAAATGAGGTGCTGAGAGGAATCTGACGTGAGGAGAACAAGTGGCCCAACACTGGGAGAAAAAAGACAGCTCTGGTAAACCTGTCCTCCCACACCACTGTGCTGGTGGGCTCACTGGGTCACTGACTCAGCTGCAGACAGAACTGCTGGCTGCTGTCTTTGCCAGCTTCCCACAGAGGCATCTTTCCAAAAGGATCTCCTCTCGACCAGGCTGCCTTCTTTCTTCCAGCTGAGATGCACTACTGGGAAGGGACCAATCTCACTCAGCAAGGTTTGACTGATAGTTTTCAAATATACCTGTGTTTCTCACTATTCACCCTGCTCAGCTGAAAGAAACCTGTAGATCCTCTCAATGGGAAGGATGACTGAGATCTTACCACTGCCTTTAATTCTTGGGCCACAGGCATGAAAAGAGACAGCCTCATAAACTCATAACTAGTTTTTGAAGATGGTTTTGCAAGACTTGGTGATATGAGGATGGCCATGCAAGACTTCTTCATGTGAGGACAGCCATGAGAAGAATAAATGACATACAGAGCCACAGCACACAGTGCTTTTGAAACTTTTGGAGACAGTAGGTTTCATAAAGAATAGCAGTCTCCAAGCAAGTCTCTCAGCCCCCTGCCCATACAACATAGACTATTTTCTTTATTTCTTTTAAAATTAGTCACCATATGTAAAGAGTATCTCAAAAGAATGCTAAATAGACCCTTCTTGAAAAATCCATGCTAATTTCTGAAAATCACAGACAAAGGTAACTGAATGTTCATTTTAGAAGTTACCCAAGAGATTTAGCAATAGCCTGTTCTAAAAGTTATTATGATAACAGATGCAGGGCTGGGCTAAAAATGTACCTTGGTTAAATTATCCTGCAGATTTCAAAATATTTCGCACCAGGTCAGCAAGAAAGAAGAACAAATCAGAACTAAGTTCCCAGGGAGGGATCACAAACAATGACTCAAAAAGGAAGTTTGTGAAATGTGGGGAAATACTCAGTAATTACTTTTTTGGTTTTCTTTATTCAAAACTTTTTCTTTACTCAAAAACAATCAAGGGAACATGAAAAAAATCATCAAACAGCAATAAAGACCTTAGCCCAGACTAAGTTCACTATTTATAAACAGCTACCACCTCTGCAAAATAAAAGAGAGATTCCATGCCAGAAAACCTCTTTGGTGAAGTGCAGGAACATGTACCTTGAAAACTATGATCAAAAGGGAGAGGAAATCATACTCTATTTAAGCATTAGCCTGACTCACAGTAAAATCAGGGAAAGTTCTCCATCAACTTCAAAGGGAGCTGGATGTAGGACAGGAGATGAGAATGAGCTGCAAGCCAAGGTCCACCTTCAGCCTCTCTTGATATATTTCTCTAGCCCAAGGCCATGTCCAGTCCAGGTACCACATTTCTGAGTCAAAACTTGGCACTTATTTATATAAAGCGTGTGGCTGTGGCAGCAGAGAGCAGAGAAGTAGCAAAGCCCTGCAGAAGATGTCCCAAGCACAAGACTCTCCAGCAGTTGTCCCAAGCACTAGATATCACTCTGAACTGGGGGAATGGGAAGGAAAAGGTAAGAAGGAAAAGGAAGACCACCAAAATGACATTTCCCATCATAAAGGTGGGACAGAGGTGAGCAGCAAAGATCATCCGCATCAGGAACCTTATGGCTGAGTCTGTAGATGTGATTATAAAAACAGAATATTGTTTAAGTGGCAACTAAAACCAGAAGAAACTGAGTTTAGGAAACAGAGAAGAAGAGAGAGATTACAGGACCTACACAGTCTGTATTTTGAAAGCACCAGGGAGGAACCAGCCCAGCCCAGCCTTCAGTATGGCTGGGGGGAGACCTCAGCTGACAGCAAAGTGCAAACCAGTCTTTGAACACAGATGTCAGCAGCAATGCTCTTGAGATGCTGCAGGATAAAAGTCAAGAGTTGTTTCTTGCTTAAGCCAGGGAAATGAATGAAAATACATTTTCCAATTTATTTTCCACCTCCATCCTTATTATCCCCAAACAGCATTGGGAGGATCTTGCCACCCACATTTTCACTGTCCTCAGGAATGCATGCACCTATTTTTGGATAATTTGGAAACCTTTGGGAACATTCCTCATTAATAAACACACTTTCTATTTTTTTTCCCTGTACTCCCCTGTGAATTTCCTCATCTTCCTTTGCCAGCCATTGTGTATTGAGCCATTTATGACCCAGCAGCAAGCCAATCCATGGAACTCCAGGAATCCTAACCTGGCGAAGTACTTAGCATAGGAGGGGGAAATGATTCCCTTGACCTAGAGAGCAATTGCCTCTTTGGTCAGCTCTAGGCCTGCAATGTTATAGTCAGGCTGTTTTGTCTGGAATGCAGAAATAGGGGAACCTCAAAAGGTTCTGCTCAGAAAAATCTGTTGTATACAAAGGGGACAAGGACAAAGAGAAGGAGGAACAAGTTCACATGAGTTTCTTGCTGTTTACTAAAAATACTGCCAACATGATGCTTCTGATAATTTTGTTTGCAGTACTGGTCCAGAAGAAGGAAGTGCAGATGGGTGAGGAGATATAAAAAGCATTTATTTTTCTTCTCCTTGTGACATGTTGCACAACTGCAGCCCTGGGGAGAGCTGCTAGTGAGGAGCATCATTAAGGCTGCTCCGTCTTTCCAAGGTAGGCACCCAGGAAGAATGCAATCCAGATCACCTTGCCATCCCACTGCCATCCTCTTTGAGGGGGTTGAGTCTAGGATGAAGTTAGAATTTCTTTTCCCTGCCCATCCAGTCCATGGGTTGTCAACCTACCTAATCAGTTATCCACTGGAGATCAGGTTAAGCCAAACAACATTCATTTGCTGGTCTCCTAATGGCTGCCAGATATCAAAACTATTTTGCCCACTATCACCTTCTGCTGAATTCAAATTAAGATACTGCAAAGGTAACTCATGTAATCTGATGTAGTTTTGCTCAGACATGAAAGTTTAAATTTTAAAAAGTCTAAAGTCTTTCTCATTTTGAGATATTCAAAACCTAATGAGATGTGCCTCTGAACTGACCCTGCTCTGGGCAAGACAGCTGGACCAGATGATCTCCAGAGGTGTCTTCCAGTGTGGATTCTCCCAGGACCACATTCCCTCTAACAGTCTTTCAAGGCTTCTGTGTCCTCAAATTTTCTTTCTCCTATATGGGTCAACTGGATTCTATGGGTTTAGCCCATGGTTCTTCACGCTACAGAACACTAAGCCATTCTGTTATTTTTTTACAAGGTTCTTGGGAGGGGAATAGGCCTGATTTAAGCACATGCAGCAGAAAACTGAAGGAAGACATTGTGGGACTATAAGGATTCTAGTAATTAAGTATTCATTTTCCATATACATAGGATACATGCAAATGAGAGTAACAGCTCAGTCTGTCTGAATCCTCCAGCCAGTGCTGAGGGTACTGTGACATTTGGTGTGGGAGCTCATGCATGGAAACCTTGGTTTTAGGGACAACATCTACATCTGGGTATAAGCTACCTCTGCAGTCAAGTCCTAAAGGTGGAAAGCAGTACTGTCCTTCACAACATCTTTGAGTCTAACCCTTCTACTCAGGCTGTTTTCCCTCTTCTCAAAAGGTATGAGAGTAAAAGGGCAACTAACCCCATCAATCAAAAAAAGAAACAAAACACCAGAGCTTGATCCCTAAGAAAGGCAATTCCTGTTTTAAAGGGACAGCACTGAGAGTAAGGTAAACTGAATTTAATCCTGCTTTCTCAGAAAGTCACCACCCTGCTATTATCTTCACTATATTAGGGGATAACAGCTAACTCCCAGAAATATTTTGAAGGTTAAAGTAAGTGATGTCTAGCACATCATTTGGTATTCAAACAGGAAAGGTGCTGTAGGAGAACTGTACACTGTGACACAGGCAGGGGTTGCATGACAACTAGATTTGAGGCTGTGCCACCCCCAGATCTCTGCCATATTTATCCTGACAACACTCCCATGAGGCAGGGCAGTCCTGTTTACCCAATAACCCATAGGGAACAGAAACTCAGATGTCTAAGTGACTTGTCCAAGGTCACTCAGTGACTCTCCAGACCTAATGCTCTCACAACTCAGCCTTCCTTCCTCTTGCCTGCATGAGAGGTTTCTCACCCCTCTGTCTGCTGTGACTGCATTAGTTTCCTGTGCAGAAAGCAGAAAGGCTTCTCTCATATAACCATACAAACACAAGGACCTCAGTGACTCTATCAGTGGAAATTCCCAATGCAGATACTGACTCTTTATATCAACCAGTTCATACCGGACTGTATGCTGGCTCTGTTATCTCCCTGCATCTCATTCAGGCTTTAGGCTTCTGTTCCACACTAAGTAGGTGGTAATAGGGGCAAAGTACAGTACTGTGTGTGGGCTGAGGCACTCACCAGCATAAAGCCGACGTTCCTGAACAGAGATGACTTCTGAGAACTTGTGCCTTGCCAAAAGTTTCTTCTGCGTTTGTATTTCTTATTTGCTACTCCTAAAGGATCCCCAATGCACTGAGAAGATCCAAAAGGGACGGTCAGTCTTTCCCCCTCCCTCACTTTAAGCCTCAGCTCCCCAATTAGTCTGCGCTCCATGATGCCAGGATCTGTCCCTGCAAGCCTTGATTTCATGGTGGAAGTTGCACCTTGATGCATAAGCAGGACCCTCAAATCATCTCTCAGACAAACCAGCTGGCTTTGCAAGCCCCGCAACATCCCCAGTCCCCAGCACGTCGGCCCCAACAGCTCTGCCCCACTTTGGGGCCTTGTTGTGGGGAGAGAGGGAGAGAAGAATATTGGCAGGCAGGGGAATAGCAAGGGCAGTGTGGCCTGCCTCTGGGCTTGTCCCCCCAACACTGACACAAAGACCTGTAGAGAGCTGAGACATGCAGAGAAAGGACAAGGCTGGAGGGAAAGGCCCAGAAGAGCAGGGCAGCATGCTGCCTCAGCATGTTCCTTGCAGAGACCTTATCAGGGACATTGTAGTATCAGCAGCTGCTCCTATTGCTGTCACTGTCACTTCAAGCCAAGGTACTGCCACACGTGCTGCTGCCTCTAGCTAAAGGTCCTCCACCACCAGGAACACCTGGCTTGGCTCTGCAGTGGCACAGCAACACGAGCTCAGTTGAAGCTCCCAAGCCATCACACCTGCTATCACAACAGCACATCACTACCAGGTCATGGTTTGAACAGGTACCTCTAGTTCTGATACTTTGGTATTTGAGTCTGTTGTATGTGTGCTTGACAAACACCATTTTGCTTTTGCAGTGCAGGATTGCACATACTCAATATTCCAGTGAAAGGAGGGCAGGGAGTCCTGCATCAACTCAGTCAAATAATTGCTTTCTCACTACTGATGCAACTTGGTCAGGGAGTCCCTGTCCTCCTGATTTTTCACACAAGTGTTGTGGGGTCTTCTCCAGGAAGCCTGAAAGCAGGATCAAGACTGCAGCCAACCTACCAGCCATACCACAAGAGAAGAGCAAAGCAGACATCCCAGGAAAATCCCAAAGCACTTTGGGATTCTAAGGCTCCCCACAGAGGACCCTTACTTACTGAAAGCACATGGTGGGAGACAGATGGCTGCTTATCTAAAAGAACTGATCATCAGCTGATACTGAATTGCAACTATGTTTTAGTTAGCTGGCTGAGTAAACGGGCTTTTCTTTGTTTGATTTCTAAGCCACCTGTAGCTGCTCTGAATTGCCATTGTAAACTCTGCCTGACACAATAATGCCATTATTCACACAGGCACTGAATAGTGAATCTGGCCAGGTGGGGCTCATACCATTAGCTTTTTGTGTTTGCTTGGATATTACACACGGTCATGCAAACTTTAAATCCAATGGAGATACAAATGCAACTGAAGTATAAAACCCTAATATGGGCACATGCTCCATGGGAGTGGGCCACAGGTTATTGATTGCTGGGGTGAAAAATGCAGGTCGCTTCCCAGGGAAATGGTGTTTGGCAGCACTCAGGGCATTTCAGTTGTTCAGAAAACCAAGTCTCCAGTTGAGGAGATCCCCAGCATTCAGTCTGTGCTGATTAGCCACCTATGAGTTATAAAGATTCAACCTAAATCAGTAACTCCCAGTTATTCCTGTATATGGATACATGCATCTATTTGCAAACATGTGTGTTTGCACTACAGCACAGGCAGATACATATACACACACATCTGGAACTACCTAAATCTAGTAATTAGAAGAAATACTTTGAAACACAATAATTTGTAAAGGAAATATTCTATTTAGTCTATGCTACAGATGAAAGCTATGGTAAAATCTTTATACCAGAGAAGACAGGGTAAGCCAAAATGCTGACAGAATTTAGGCACTGGGATGTTTAAAACACTGAATCAACCCTTTCCCCTACCCTGCTATTTACCAGCCAAGCTCCTCAGTGATCTACATTTCGGGTCTGGCCAGGACATTGATAACCCAGGCTGTGAAAGGCAGCTGAGGAACCCCAGGTATCTGCCTGAAGTCCAGCCAAGCTCCAGAGCCTGGGCTGGGAGGCTGATCTGGAACAGCTCAGAAGGGTCATGACACCTATTCACCAGCTCAGGATCTCCAGTCAGAGCAGCATCTGTCACCACTGCTTTTTCTAACAAGGAGAATAGGAGACCCTAATGTGAGCTGTACAAGCACCTCCCAGGTAAGATGCCCAGGTTGTCTTCATGGCAAGGTCAAAACTATTGCACCTTCAGAAATGCTCTAATGGACACCCCACGTAGGCTTTTCTGGGAATGCAACTTCTCCTTTTAGCAACAGCAATGCCAACACAAAGCACTCATTTAACCATCAAAGAGCTAAGAACTGAGGGGTAGTGACTGGTGAATCCTATTCTCTTTGTCCCAGCTCCAATTGTATCATTTTTATGCACTAAAAATGTACTGGAAAGTACACAGGGGTAGAGTAGAAGTAATACATAACATCAAAGACCAAATCAAGGGCTTTCCCTCCTCAGCAAATACCCTAAGGCTACAAAAAACAGCTTACTTGGTTTTCTGGCTGCAGGAATCTGGCATCCTCTGATGTCCTCCTGAAACTTAATGTTTCTCCAGACTTAGGACAAATCTGAACTAGACAGCTGGGTCTGTATCTTAATGGGAAAACTCACTTCTTTCAGAGCTGGGAAAATAAAAGGAAAGAAATACCTTCTTTGAGAGCTGATGACAAGTGAATTTGAGTTCTTGTGTTTTGCTGTTGTTAAAAAAAAAAACCCAAAAAAAAAAAACCCAAAAAACTAAAACAAAACAAAGAAGAAAAAAAACAAGCAAAAAACAAGGGAGTATTTGTAGAGCCATACTCTTTACAAGGCCAATCTTGAGCATATCCCAGGATGAGAAGCATAAAATACACTTTTTCTTCTTACATTACTGTAACTGCTTTTAAGAGTGTAATTCTTTGCTTTTCATTCTGTGCTAACAGACTCAATGTCTTTTCCTGCTGATGATTAGACCCCCAGGAGCTCCTGGTGGGAAAATATTCAGCACTGACCAAACCAGAATAATCCAACCGAAGTCAAACCAGAGAAATGTAGAGAAGGAAGGCACTACTGGCTGGTGGCTGCTGGTTTCCAATATCCAAGCATTCACAGATGTCAAGAGGTCAGACTGTTGCACACCTCGTGTTCTCTGCTTGCTTTAGCTGTGCAGCAAACTGCTGTGATGCCTGGAGGGGAGTGAAGGCAGAAGCAGGAGTGCAAAGTGTTATAATAGGACACTTTATAATTTTCTCATGGCATGGCATTGCTGATTCAGCAGACTGAACTCATATTAACCTAAGCAGCATGTGTGTACCTCTCCAGGCTCTGTCAAGGTCTTCACTCAGAGGCATGAAGCCATTTTCCTTAACTTTTACCCCAAGGAGGGAGGAGTAGGACAGAGCCATTTGTGCTGACAAGGCTCTTGGGGAAACCAGGAAAGGAAGCACATGGGCAGCCCCAAAAAAACTGTAAAACCTCATGAAGATATTCCTACTGAGGAGCAATTAATGCATGAATCAGTTAAGAAAGAGTTGAGATTTAAGGTCTGTCTGACATAGTTTCAGCCGTTACAGAGAAAGGGTGTGCCTGGCTGGGCAGGGAGGGAGGCTGTGGACTGCTGCTTTGAGGAAGAAGTATTATTTTGACTATTCATCTGTACGAAGCAGCAAAAAACAGAGAGAAGAGGGCTTCCTCTTGACTCCCCCTTGGCCCAGTGAGAGTGTAGCATCACTCTCTGCCCAAGCTTTTGGTTCCCCATGACCTCTGGGTGAAGGCTGTAAATTACCACGTTGCAAACCCCAGAAGTTTCTCCTGGCTTGACATCTGCTCTCACAAGCACCTCCTGAGAAGCCTAACAGTGTGTCTGCAGAAAGAAGCCTGACTTGTACCTTACCTATGGGTGTCAGGAGTCAATTCAGACCATTTTCTGACACTGTTTAGTCATCTGAAGGGGTCAACTAGAGGTACAGAGACACTGCAGTCTACATATTTGGACACTTCAATAACTGCAGCCCTTAGTCTGCATGCACACATCCTCTTGTAGCTGCAGCCATGCCTGTAAAGAGATGAGGGCAGCCTGTCCACAGCTGCTCTGCAGTTCCCTGCCAAAGCTGCCAGCTCCCC
Organism: Heliangelus exortis; assembly: GCF_036169615.1. Taxonomy (NCBI): domain Eukaryota; kingdom Metazoa; phylum Chordata; class Aves; order Apodiformes; family Trochilidae; genus Heliangelus; species Heliangelus exortis. The sequence goes on along the minus strand of NC_092422.1, from coordinate 159,785,224 downwards.
AGGGCTGCCTGATGATCTGTTGGCATGAGCAGCTCCAAATATATTCCAGCTCAAAGGAGAGAGACCAGGAAAGACTCGCTGCTTAGACCATTTCAATTAAACTGGTTTATGTCAAATCAACCCAAAGATTTGTTCAGGACTCTGAACACACTTGAATTTCTTTGGCATCTGGAGAAAAGGTACCATTTTTTCAGATACCTCAGCACTTGTTGCAAAGTAACAGACCTCTAAACTCTGCTAATGAAGTTGGGTTTAAACACAGAGAGGTTAGAGCCATTGCACTGATAAACTGGAAACATGCTTTATAAATGCTAGAATGCTAGAGGAAAGTTTCCATCATGGTGTTTCCAGGCTGACTGCAGTTACAATGTTTTCTTAAATTTTTCAGCCCTTTGGTGAGAAAACCAATTCTTCCCACCTTTTACAGCAATATAAACCAGTATTTACTACACCTGAAGGACATGAGGTTAAGTTTGGTGCACAGGTCCCCAGACATGACATTCACTTATTGGCACACATTGCCCAGCAGCTGGGGATGTGGCCCTTGAGGTTACCTGAGAAGTCTGATTTAGTGAAAGGCAGGAAAATCAAGCTGACTTGATTCTCCACAGCTTTGCACTGTAGGACTCTAAGAATCATAGAATGGATAGGGTTGGAAGGCACCTTAAAGATCATCTAATTCCAATACCCTTGCATGGGCAGGAATATCTTTCACTAGACCAGGTTGCTCAAGGCCCCTGGTCTTGAACCCTTCCAGGGAGGGGGCATCCTCAACACCTCTGGGCAACCTGTTCCAGTGTCTCACCACCCTCGCAGGAAAGAATTTTCTCCTAATGTCTAACCTAAATCTCCCCTCTTCGAAGGGATATTGCCCCTTGTCCTCTTGCTACACACCTGTTCAAAGAGTCCTATCCCAGCTTTTTCAGGTATTGGAAAAGTCCCTATAAGCCTCCTCTTCTCCAGGCTGAACCCCAACTTCCTCAGCCTATCTTCTGCTTCAGCTCTCTGATAATTTTTGTGGCTGTCCTCTGGACACACTCAAGGACCTCTATGTCCTTCTTATGTTGGGGACTCCAGAGCTGGACACAGTATCCAAGTGTCATAAAAGCAGAGTAGATGGGGAGAATCACCTCCCTCAATTGGCTCTTCTACCTTTTGTATGAAGCAGATGTAAAATAGCTGTTCCTTGCTCCTAAGTCTGGTTTGAATGTGATTTCCCTGACCCATTTCACTCCCTATGGTAAATGACTTGGCTCCAAGCTTGCCAATGCTTACATATATTTGTGGTTAATTTACAAATGCAGGATTGGTTCCACTGAAATTCCTAAGACACTTTGGGTAAAATTCAGTGTTTGAAATCAAGCCTTTCAGGATGATCTGCCAATAAAGTGCCTGGAGCACAGTCCAGCCTGGATGCAACACCATCATTTCACACAGTGTTGGAAGATATGGGTATTTGCAGATGAATATACAAATGCATACACACACCACCAAACTACTCAGTGACCACACCTTCAATTTTAATACGTTTTTAGGATATTCAGATAATGCTGATTGCATTTTTTCCCCTCACATTGCCTTCAGCTTTTCAGAGTCTCAGAATCCATGTTTCTATCCTCCATGGTATTTCTGCTTGTGCTTTCTCATGCAAAGCCAGGGAGCCAAACCAGATCAATGCAGGCTTGGATGTTGACTCCATTTTACCTCAGTAAAAACCATTACCTCCATTTACACCAGTACCAGTCCATCACCTTCAGGTCACTTTTCCCCATTTTGCAAAAGAGACTTGAGAGAGGAAAATCAGGGCTACATATTTTATACCACATTCATTTAGCCACAGACTCCTAAAAAAGACAACAAGTAAGCACCTCCAAAAAAGCTGTCAGTGATTTAGGTGCCTGTGTCCTACTTTCAGAAGTGATTTGGGTCCACATTTAGTTATGTAAGGGTGCAACTTGGAGTTAAAGCACTGAGACTGGATACAGCTAGTCCAAAACATCTGTCAATTAGCTCCACAGCCACAGCTGCCTTTGCTCCTGGTTCAGGAGGAACCAGGAGGAAAGGAACCACGCTGCTGCTTCAGGATCCTGAGTGGAATACAACTGAACCTTTCAAAAGCTCCAAGATTAGCCCTGGGAACTATAGATAAGCCAAAGAGTTGGAAAGGCAAAGTAACCACTCCAGCAACAGCAGCTGAAGCACACTGGTTATTTACCTCCTGGGAAAACACTCTTCATCTGAACACTACCTGGTTCCTTACCCCATGGAATTGTGACAGGAAGGCCAACTATGGTTTCCCTGTGTTGACCTAACCAAGAGGCAGGAAGGGCAAGCAGGTCATGAATTGTGCTGAACAAGCCATGGGGGCAGCCCCGATGGGAACAGTCAGGGAGATGTCACGGAGGTGAGAGCTGAGGGGTCACACAGAGCTCAGTGTGGGTTTGGGACTCAGAGAGCACAGGAAGGAGAGCAGGACAAGTGTGAGCCTGGGAATATGGACCAACCTGTGTGAAGTATCCAGGACTGGGATGTCTGGGGAAAAGAGTAGGAAGGAGAGAGGAGAGCATGCAAAGCCCAGGAAAGAGACAGAGGGGCTCCAGGGCAGAACTGGGAGTTTTACAGGGGAAGCTCAGAGGTGATAGTAAGGTATGGATGGGGAAGATGATCTACCACAAGTGAATTGTTGGTGTGGAATGGCAAGGAGCTGAGGGACAGGAGGCAGTCTCCTGGGAAGAGCCAAGTCTTGTGGAATCCAACCCTTCTGACTCTGTCCAAACTATAACACAGACACTTGTTGTTTCACATTCCTGGTCCTTCAGGTGTCTAGACAGCCTGGACCTGCTGGAGGGTGCAGTTCAGTCATCCTTTGCCTGCACAGTAGGGTATAAGAAGCACTGATGGGCATTCCCAGATCCTGGCCTGAAATAGAAGCAAGGCTGCAGCCTGGAGTTTACCTTCCTTAATTTGTTACAATGGCACAGACAATCACATACCCTCCTCCATATGCATTCAAATCATGTGGCAGAAAAGCATGAAGCAGCCTGAAAATGTCCAAATGAAGATGCAGCAAATGCTTTCCTATTTCTGTCTAACGTGGGTATATTCCTCTGCTTGGCTGACAGTAATGCCACTATGATCAGGGAAGCCAAGTGCTTTATCTGTCAGGGATTCATTTACTGTAAGCAATGCTCAGCAGAGAGAGGGCTCTGGAAAGATCAGCGCCAGTGTGCAAGTTCCCTTTCCCTGCACAGTGTGATAAATGTATCATCAGATCCCTTAATTAAAAATGAAGTAGAAAGGAACCAGCTGTACACATCAGTTTGCAGCAGATATTGAGGAGAGACCCCTTCTAATTAACAGCAAGGGAGATGTTCCTCCCATTCAGAGTGAAGACACACAGGCAACTCACGTTAAGAGTTTAATTATGTCAATAGCCCTTCCTTTATTATCTTGGGAAAAGGATATTTAAAAAATAAGGCTCCAGACTGTCAGAGGGATGGTGGAGGGATGTAACAGGACATGGGCACCCCTTGTGCCTCATCAGCATCTGCTATGGAACATGCTAATGAAGTATTGACTGACAGGTATAAAAAGCCAACTGGAAAAAGAGCTTTGGTTTTAATACCAAACAGCTTTAACACCCTCCTGCCTAAAGAAGTCCCAGCCAATATAACGAGGGAATGCACCAAGGCTGAGACATAGTACAAGCATCCCTCCTGCTCCTCCCTTCTCCTGCTCAGATATCAGACTTGGCAGCACAAGGGTCCTGACTGCAGTCAAGGTCCAACAAAAAGCTCCCTCTCTATAAAGTACTTCATGGTCTGGAGATGAGAACCTTGTCTGCCTCAGTGGTTGGCAAGTCCTCTTGCCCAAATGTCTTTCTTCACTCCACCCTTCATAAATACTTTTTTCTTTTTTTTTTTCCCCCAAAGGGAATAAGGCGAGACACACAGACACACAGGTTGGTTTGTTTGTTTTTTGAAAAAGCCCTCTTACTTCCCTCAATTTACAGATAAAAATAAAGAGAGACAAACATGATCTAGGACATCAAACTTTGTAAGGGATCTTCTTGCTCCCAAGCACTCCTTCAGCTAAGCCTGAATGAAATCACAAAGCAGACTTCCCCTTCATGCACACAACGCTGTTTATAAAAATCCTCTTCCCTAGGAGCTCCTGAGGGCAGCAGCAGAAACAGTGATAATAGGCCAACCACCCTCTTCCCCTTCCTAATATTTTTTGTGTGCTCCTCCCATTCTTCCCCCCTTCCTTCAAAGACAACTGTGGTGTTGTTGAAAAGCAGTGGCTTTGCTGCTCCCCTCCCATCTCTCCAGACGTGGTTCTGCCTGCTGAGCTGCTGCTATCAATCCTCTCTTTCCAGCTGCAAGCCTTGTGAGTCAGATTCTCCACAAAAACCCTTGGCTCAGCATCGTAAGAAGGAGGGATTAAAAATCATGAAAAATGAGCTTGTAACAGCCCTTTTTATAAATCTCTAACGGAGGGTCATTTGAGATGGTCAGACCCCCTGCCCTCCCCTTCTCTCCCCCCTTTCCCCTTCTCTGATCCTCCTGTTATTCTTGGCTGCAAACTGCTGGGCATCCCATCCCGGGCCGTTGGATCAGGAGAGGATATCCCATTCAAAAGCCCAATTCCCATCATGGCCTTTTCCTGCTGGAAGCAGTTGTAAAATTTCCTTTTTTTTTTTTTTCACTTTCCTTGGTACAGTTTTCCTGACCTACATATTAGAGCATGGTGTGACTTATGCTCTATCACTGACCTACATTTTCAAACTAAAAAATAAAAACTCCATGAAGACATGCTAGTAGATGTGTATGGGAAGCAGAAACCCAGCCCTGTGGGGAAGTCTCCAAGCACTTGCCCAAAAGTGAGGCTGATTAAGCAGCTTCTTTTTATTCTCCCCCATCCCTTCACCCCAGCTGTTTCTACTTAAGAACCAAAACAAAACACAGATCTCTTGCTAATTCAATTTCAGATTTTGAACGAATCACTGGAATTGCTTTAGACTGTTCCCCTTTACTCATCACCCACCTAAAAGGGGAGGACCAGCAACCCAAAAGCGATTTGAGCTCCTGCCAGCTCCTGGGAATTAGGAGCCAGGCTGCTTCCAGGATCCAAACCCATGTGAGGTGGCAGAGCCACCTAAAAGGCATCACTGGAGGCAACACTACCTGCTGGGCCAATGCCTCCAGTCCCATGGGTGGTGGGGAGGGCAGTTTGCAGATAAGATGGAGACAGATGCAATTCCTGCAGAGGGGACACCGGGAGTGATCTGCCTGGGCTGAAGGTGATGGACACAGAGGAAGAAAGGGGACAGCTAGAGAAAAACAGTCCTGCCCTCAGCCCCACACCATCCTTTGGGATCACCTTTCTTGCCCTCCCGGCTGTCCTCCTGGAAGCCCACAAGTGCAGAGATCTCCCCATCCCATCTCCTCTCAGTGTGAGCCCCATGTTTCTGACTCCTTCACACACTTTTCCTGGACAAATCAGGTTTAATATAGCTAAAACCAAATGTCTTTTCCTTCCTCCCAAACCTGTTTTCCTCTGCTCTCCATTGCAGCTGAGCACCCTAACCCTCTTTCTGTAGTGCAAACCCATGTTCTGGGAGGTAACAGATTATTCATCCCTGCTTCTCCTCCGTTTATCAAAAGTCTTTTTCTATAGCAGATATAAAATTCAGCTTTGTCCTCGTTGTTGCATCAGCAGAAATGCTGAATAGACCTCAGACAAAATTAAGCTGTGAAATGGTAAGCATAGGTCAGCCCTGTAGCACAGAAAAGTTACCAGACATTATGAAACAATCTGATTCACTGAATGAGATGGCCTTATTTCCAGAAGAAATTTTATATTCTCAGAATCAGGAATGAAGAGGAAAGTAGTTTGTGCATCTGTCCACTGCACTCTCCCCTCTTTTTGCACATGAGCAAATCCCACTGTGCGACATAAAAAAGTCAGTTCCTGTGATTTCAAACCTCCTCAGCACTTCTTAAAGTCATGAACCCAACCATGGCTGTGCAGCTGGCAATGCCAAAACCCCCACTGTCTTCTGTCACCCATCAGGTAACTCTAAAGCAGCATGTGGTACACTCTGGCTTCAGCTGCAATGGCCTCATGGAGGGCAAAGCTGTTGGTACCACGTATGATGACGAGTGCCTGAGCACAGGTGTGCACAACTGTTTTCTCTTTGATGGGATTTTTAGCAGCAATCACTACTGTACAAAATCTGCTCTCTTTTCCAAGTCCATGAAAACTGTCCCTGGATTTCAGTGGGAAAGAGTTATGCCTTTCTCTTTTTTTGGCCAGAAGGTCAACAGATGCAAAAGTGTTCAACTCAATGGACTTCCACAAAGGAAAGATTGTTTCTGCTGGCTGAACATCTGTACCTGGGGTTCTGCAAATCACTTTCCTCTTATCCTTAAAGCTACTTCTAAGTACCAATGTGCTACAATAGTACACAATAGTATCATTTAATATGATCCTTATAGTAGCCTTCCAGTATCTGAAGGGGGCTTACAAGAAAGCTGGCAATGGACTTTTTATGATGTCAGGTAGTGACGGGACATGGGGAAATGGTTTCAAACTAGAGGAGGGTACATTTAGATTAGATATTAGCAAGAAGTTCTTCACCATGATGGTGGTAAAATACTGGAGCAGGTTGCCCAGAAACGTGGTGGAAGCCCCATCCTTGGGAGTTATTAAAGCCAGGCTGGACAGGGCGCTGAGCAACCTGATCTAGTGGGAGGTGTCCCTGCCCATGGCAGGGGGGTTGGAATGATGATCTTAAAGGACTCTTCCAACTCTGGAAGTTCTATGATTCTATGATACTAAATACAATTCTAGCCTGAAAACAGCTGTTAGTAAGAAGTTAGCTTTCTTTACAGACTTTGAAATTGTATTCCTTCTTTTCCCAAAGCATCACATCATAAACGTTTTACCACTGGGTCACATAAAGGCTTTACGTGACCTAATTGTATCCCTAATGGATGATATAATAATTGGGGCTTAGAGACAGAATAGGTAGGGGCTCCTCACTGCTTTGTAGATCCTGGCCATGAGTTCCCATTGTGTTGTTCCAGCCCGGCTGGATAGGATGGGCCTACAGGCTTCAGGGATGTGGAAGTAGCTGTGAACAGGGTCTCTTGAGTGAACCCAGCAGCAGGGCAGCAACCTCTAGGCTTTCCACAGGAAAAGAGGCTCCCAAATGCCCCTGGCTCCAGTGGGAGTCACCACCATGTAGCATCCTGCAGGACACAGATACTGTCCCAGCCCCAGAGCAATCAGAACATGAGCAGCTCGCCTGTATTTACAGATGCAATGATCTCTTCAAAGTCAGGTGGACAACCCATGTACTCCAATCAATGTATTTGTAGAAATGCTCTCTGCAAGGCTGGGCCTTTGCTAGATGTGATGGGGGAGAGAGGCAGCTGGGGCACCAGAGCTTTTTGAGCTAAATACCACGGCATGATGGTGGGCACCCATCCTCAGGGAGCCATCTTGGCAAAGCCAGCAGAGCTTTTTATCTTGACTGATTTTGTGTTTGGGTTCATACAGGCCTCTGGAGATCCAGGTGATTTCTGTTCACAGGCATATTCATATCCCAGTTTCAAATGCACACACAGAGTAATCTGGGTCAAAGTCTTGTCCTGTGTTGGAGAAGAGGAGATGAGGGGACCCAGCAGAGGTTCAGCATCACTGATCACAGGTGAGGAAGCAGTTAATTATGAGGAGGATCTGGACCTGGCACCGGGCATGGTTATGTAGGCTGCCTCTCCAGCAAGCTGGGTGCTGCCACAGGCTTGCCTGCTCTGCTCAGCATAAGGTGGGCAGGGGCCAGGCACAGATCCCTGTCTGCCTGGGCCAGGACAGTGCCTCCAAAGCACTCTGGCACCTGCAGCAGCCTGAGACAAACTCCCCTGGGCCAGGTAAGGGGGAAATTTTGCACGACCAAGCAAGGGAGCCTGTTCTTGGGCTGTTAGCAGAAGTGGAAAGTATTCAAGCCCATACCAGGAGATATCCTCAGTGCCTGCAGGGCACTGGGAGGGACTCCAGGAACCAGAGGCACAGCCAACCACAGGAGAGCCAGGACTGGGCAAAGCCAGGTGTGCAGGGATACATAAAACTTTTTAAAAAGCAAACAAACAAAACAAAAAACCAAAACAGAAACAAAAACCAAAACAAAAAAGCAGGAAAAAAAACAAAACCAAAACAACAAAAACTCCCAACTAAACTAAATAAAAAAGACAGCCCACAAACAAACTTATTGAATTGGCATTTTGAATTACCTCTCCTTCCACCCCCGCCTTATCTAGTCTCAGACTTTGGGCAAAAAGGAGATAATTTTTTGCACAATGTTGAGAGATGGATTTCAGAGCCCAACACAAGATACTGAGTGGGCTCAAATTGCTAAGCAGTCAACTCAAAGGAGGAGAAAGGAATTCTTCAACAGTAAAAAAGCTGTGCTGTGGCCATGGTTGGTTTTCCTTCCTGGGATTATTTCTAATGAGAAATCTATGAGGGCTGGGAGTCTTTTATGCCTTCTGTCCTTACATTACACCAAGCAGGCAGGTCTCCTGCTGAGACACGCTCCTCTGCCATTCATTTCCTGCACCAGCTACATAAATCCCTGCATGATCTCAAGTGTTTAATGGGGAATTTCCTGGTGAGTACTTTGTGGTGCCATCGTTTAGCAGGGTGAGGAGGCAAGTATTGATGCTTTTCTTCTTTTCCCCTTACTAAGCCTTACTGGCTTATTTTAAGAGACAATGAGCAGTATCGTCCCAAAAATATTGTCCCCACTCATTCATATGGGCAATGAGAGGGCATGGTGGGGCTGAAGAGGAGCTACCATGGTGTCAGGGTGAGTTTGAAGGGAAACATCTTCTCAGTGGAGCCACCCTCCTCCAATCATAAAAAGCATGAGTCACCCAAAGAGAGGATTATGGCAAGGGTTGAGCCTCTTTACAATTTTTTTCCCTAAATAAAAACATGAAACAAGGAAACCATGGTTATACCAAGCCTAGGTGAGCTGCAAATATCCAGGGAGGGGGGAATGAAAAAAAGAGAAGGATACATACACCCCATCAGTGGTCTGCAGGGATTTCATGAGCTAACACCAGGCCAAACAAGCTGTCCCAGGGGCACAGTGCAGTGTGTACACAGCTTTATGGCTTCCATACCCCAAACACAGCCAAGCTAGTGCAAGAGGAGCACAGGCCTCAAGAGAGATGCTACAGACAAGACTTGTCTCCCCTAACCCACTGCTACCTCTTGAACTGGCTGAGCAAGCAGCACCAGGTCTTAGCTCCCTCCTCTCTGCTCACCCACTCCTGCCCAACTTACACCCTGCTGCCACAATGGGGTGGCACCACCTGGCCAGACCTTGGAGACTGAAGAGGGGCCAGTGGGTATAAAATGTAGGAGAAAATGAGGGAGGATGCAGAGAGGGGAGAAAAGCATTGGCAGTGCAGTGGGCATCCCTGAAAATTTGTGATGGTGCTAACCAGCAGCATGGATAACCTGTTGCAAGATAATCAAAACCCAATAGCAAATTTTGCCAATCAGAGATTTATTCCCTCCTTTTGCTGCTTACTTTGAAATCCCAGCACTTTAAGTATGGTGTTTGTGAAGCCAAGATCAGATCCCAACCAGACAGGAGGGTTGTAAGATGCACATAAGGAATGACAGAGAAACAGAGGCACAGAATACCTTTGCTTAAAAAGAAAAAGTAGGATCACAACAGCAACAAGACCAACCCCCACACACAAACACACACACAACACACACCCCCTCCTGCTTATTTCTGGCTACAGGGTTCAACTGCTGTGCTGTTAAACTCAAGTGAGAGTCAACTACGGAAGGAAGGATGCTGTGAATCTTCTTTTTTCACTTGACCCCAGACCTGTGCACCCCATAAACTGCAGATTTATGCCCCAGCACCTCTCTGGAAGTCTCAAGTCTGGAAGTTTCTTGTGGGAAACCAAACCACCTCCAAGGGCCATGCCAGACTCAGACGTGAGCTGATCACCTTGTGGGATGGCCACAGCACTAATAATAGTAATAACCAGAATAGCCTAATATCACAGCAAGTGCAAACAAGACCTTATATGGTTAAGGATCTCCAGCTGCTTCAAGCTTCCAAGTCAGGACTACCAAAAGGAGCCTAAGTGAGTTGGATACCCAGACTCTACTGAGCCAGGGACTACCAAGCCCCTGATTTGCCCAGCCCAACCTTCCCTGATGCACAAAGCTTGATATTTCTAATGACTATCCACCTGTAGAGCTCTGGAATCAGCCCTCTGGAGAATGAACAAGTATCTGAGCAGATTTTAAGACCTACTCTGGGGCTGGGTATCTGTATCCTATCACATCTTCTTGTTCAGCAAAGTAGCCACCTATTGTTTGAGAGGAAAACAGGAAAGAGAAAAGAAGGTTTTTGTCAACAATGTCATGTCAAGCCCAAACTCCTAAGACAGAGTAAATGCAGAATAGCATCTTCCACAGTATCATGCAGAAGGCCTAATGAGGAGCCCTTTGGAAGAGAGATGAAAAATTCAGTTTAGATACACCCTGGATTTTCCAAAGAGCCTCAGGGGATCTCTAGGGTTTTATCCTGCCCCTATGGATTTGCTACAAATAACAGGGTGTTTGGCATCAGGTGCCCCCACAAGAAACAAGGAGAGCTTCTTTAAACTTAGAGGGCTAGGGACCAGAAATCTAAATCTGTTTCTTGATCCCCTAACAGCAAGTGCCCCAAATTTCCATAAGTGCTGGGCAGCCGTGGCTCACACTGAAGAGCCAAGACAGAGTGCTATGCAGTCAGCCAGGAAATGAAACGAGCCACAAACTTGGAAGCCCAAATGACCCATTTTTTTATAAACCATGGTTTCCTGACCTGGTTGTTCATGACTGCAAAAAATTCAAGTGTGGATCCAGAGCCTGCATCTTAAAAAAAATACAGGCTGGAAAATTGACCATGAGAATGTGAACAGAGAGGGCTGAGGCCTTTTTTTTTTTTTTTTTTTTTTTTCCTAGATGACTAATGAAAAGCTTTCAGGACACTGAGGGAAAGGACTAAAAAAAACCAACTATGACATGTGACGCAGCAGTCACATTGCACAAAACTGATGCATAGCAGTAACCCACAATTCTCCTTTACAGGATGGGAGGGAGCAGGTGGCAAATGAGCCAATGTTTTGAGGCTGTAAAGGCTCTCAAGTGGAGAAACAGCCATCAGGCTCCAAGAATGTCAGCAACCTCAAGCCTTAGTTCAGCAAAGCACCGAGAGGGTGAGGTCTCTTGCCTGTAGGCTACTGAAGCAAATGTTTAAGATCCCCAGGATAGGTAAACCTGACATTGCCTTGTTTTGACTGTAAAGAAGCCTCCTGCGTTAGACGCAGAAGTGGTGAAAATATTGGATTTTCTTCTTCCACCTCCATCCCCACCCTGTAACCTGTAAAAAATTTGGGAGCCACATATAAAGTCTCAGTACTTTGGTATGCTTTAAAATAACATGAAGACTAGCAAAAAACTGAACTAATGAGAAATGAGAGAAAGGCTTGTTTCAATTCAAATAAGGGAGAAATTACAATATGATTTCTGGGAGGATCAAAGGAGTATTTATGTCAACCCTATGATAAAAAATGTGCACTTGGAAGCTTTTTGGGAAGCCCTTGTTAGTCAGCCTTGGCTGGTTTGATTAATGTTTTTCCAGATACGCCCCTTAACAGAGTGCTTGCTGTTTTATCAGTCAATACAGAAGTAAAACGTGCCTTCACAGACACAGGGCTGACCACACAAAGAAACAACTGGAAACACTCAGTTGCACTTGGCTGGTGCTCGACTATCTGCACTACAGACCTCTCAAGAGTCTTCTTCAATACTCAGGGCCTCCCAAGTACTTCAGTCTGCCATGTCCAGCTATGGGAAAAGAGGGAGGAGAAGACAAGCTGGTGTAATAGGCCATTCTGCAGAGAGAGGCTGCAAACTAAATAAAATAAAGGAGAGGAGTGTGCAAAGAGGAGGGAACTTCAGGAACCAAAGGATTACTGACTGGTTGAGATTGGAAGGGAACTCTGGAAAGCTGATCCTAGTCCCTTGCTCAAGCAGGGCCACCAAGCTGCCCAGGATCATGTCCAGATGGATTCTGAGTATCTCCAAGAGAGCAGACTCTACAACTCCTCTGGGCAACCCAGGCCAATGCTCAGTCATCCTCACTGTAAAGCAGAGTTTCCGTATGTTCAGGTGGACCTTCCTGCATTCCCCCTCTGGAATGGGATGAAACCAGGCTCTTCTTTGTGCCTTTCCTTCAGTTGTTTATATAAACACTGCTAAGATCCACCTTGAGCTTTCTTAGTCTAAACTGTGCCAGCTCCCTCAGCCTTCCCTCACAGGAGAGATGCTTCAGTGCCCCCATCATTTCAGTGGCCCTTTGCTGGACTCTCCCCAGCATGTCCATTTCTTGTACTGGGGAGCCCAGAACTAGACACAGCACCCCAGGGGTGGCCTCACCAGGGCTGAATAAAGGGAATCACTTCTCTTAACCTGCTGACAGCAATTCTAATACAGGCCAGGATACCACTGGCTTTCTTAGTGCTGGCTCATGTTCAACTTGCCCACCAGGACTCCTAGGTCCTTTTTTTCAAAGCTGCTTTCCATCTGTGCAGCCCCCAACACATGCTGGCACATGAGGTTGTTCCTCTCCAGGTGCAGGACTTTGCACTTCCCCTTTTTGAACTTCAAGAGGTTCCTGCCAGATCACTTCTTCAGAATGTCCAGGGCTCTCTGGATGGCAGCACCACCCTCTGCCTTATGTATACCCTGTTCCTCCCAGTCTGCTGTCATCTGCAAACTTGTTGAGGGTACACTGTGCCTCATCACCCTGATCATTAACTATGTTGGGCAGTATTGAGCCCAGTCCAACCCAGTTGGATTCCTGGGTTACTCCACTGGTTACTGGCCTCCAAATAGATTTCTTGACCACCACCCTATGTGCCCATCCATTTAGCCAGTTTTCAATCCACTTCACTGTCTGCTAATCCAGCCCACACTTCCAACAGGATGAGGATCTTAGGGAAGGCAGTGTCAAAAGCCTTCCTGAAGTCAAGTTAGTTCAAATGCAAAGAGAGGAACACCTGCAAGTACCGATAAACACCTCAGTTGTGAGTTGTAGCACCTCAGCCACTGTCAGGCAGATCCCTTCACAGGATGCATGGATAATCACTGGTCCCAGCAATCCATGTTTATGGGTTCACACACACATGGTATGTCATTAGGGTCACAGCAGATGCTGTAAAGGGTGGTGCAACAGGAGAGAACCTGCAGAACCTGCTGAACTTTCTGAGATGCACTCTGAGCTGTGAAGTGTGAGATGAGAACCAGCTACAGAAGTCAATGCACAGTGTCAGTGCACAAGGACAAGACACATTGTGGAAAGCAATGTTAAGCAGTAGATATGTAAACACCATGGCTGACAAAGTTAAGAGGTGACTGACAGTCTGAAGTAGAAAGTAGGGTAGGGTGGGGCAAAACCATACCAGCTCATCAGCAAGTCTGATGCCCAGGACAATTCTGTCACCTCAGCTAAGCATCAGGTGTCCCTGCACTACAGCCAGATGGGACACACTGCCCTTGGGTTTCACAGAGCCTTGTCAGCAGGAGAGAATCAGTAACTCTGGCTCCCTTCCAGGTTTCAGGGGTCTATGTTCCTTGGACAGACACTTCCTGCTAACTATTGCAGATGAGCCCTTTCCTGCACCATCCTGTTTTATATCTTCCATATTTCTGTTTCCCTGTTCCACACCTTTTTTTTTCCCCAGTTAGCTAAGGCACACCCCTCATCTCTCCATTTCCCAGCAAGGCACCCAGATCTTCTGTCTCCACTTCCACACTCCTGTTGTGCTCCTGCTTTCATCGGTCCTTCTCCAGTCAGCCTTCTTCCCCACTCAGGGCATCAGTCATCCTTCCACTGACTCAGCTTCATTTTCCACAACCTGCTTATATTCACCTCTGTGACCCCTTCATGCTGCTCAACCCACGCTCTGACAGCACACCACTGATGTGCAAAACCCAGATCCCACACACAAAGCTGTGGGTGGCTCCTTGCCTATCCCTCAGCGTCCATCTCTTGGCAGGGATTGCCACCACCACACGCCAAGGAGGAAACCCCAGAGCATGCACTGTGTAGTGATGGAGCTGCAGCCATGAGAGGATTATGGAGAGCTCTAAGACCATGACAAGATGCAGGCTTAGAGGTGGGCTGTGTGTCCATCCCAACCTGGGATGTTGGGAATGGAATGGTCAGAGCTGGAGCAGCTGTGGTGGCAGAGATGCAGTGCTCACACAGCAGAGGCAATGTACCACGCAGCACTAAAAATATCAAACCCACAAAAAACTTTACACTCAGACATTCCCTCACCCTCCCCACAAATCAGTCAAGTGCATCAGGAGACAATAGCTACCATGACCCCTGCTCCCTTCTCCCACCTTTTTTTCTGCACCCTTTACTTCTGTAACAACTACAGCCTGACTTCCCTTCCTCTGCAAGAGAAGGTGCATTATTCACCCAGCAAAGGATAAATTAAGACTGTCAGAGAAATACTCTGCCCTCAGTGCCCCTGGCAAAGCATGACAACATCCCAATATAGTAATTAATTAGCAAACTTTCACACTCTGAACTCTGGAATTTGCATAGCTTTCTGATTCTGGGAAGGCAGGATTTTAGCAATGCCCAAACCATCTGTCTTTTGTCTTCAGAGGAATTTATCCCTGTTTTCAGAATCCAGCAGGGAAACAGGGCCTGTTTAGCATTCTCACCTAGTTACAGTCAGTACGCTGTGTGCTGCTACTGGAAATAAATATGTGCCTCTTGCCTAGACTTCAGAAAAGATGCTGCATGCCAGGTTTTTTTGTTGGCTTTTTTTTTTTTTTTAATTTTGTTTTGTTTTTTAAAATATTCAGTTGAAATACGTGATTACTTCAAATCCAGGGGATGTTTTCTGTAGACTTCCTTACTTGGTAAATAATGCTACATCTGCCTTGTTTATTTGTTGAGAGAAATGGCAACAATGGTTTAAACGTTTAATCCAGAGGGAAGCAGGAAGTTTCAGAATCACACCTAAATCTAATCTCCCTCTGCATCATGTTTTTTCCTCTGTGCTGCCTGACACGCAGGGAGTGCTCTCACATTAGAGACTTTCCTGACAGATAGGTTAGACAGGAGTACAGGAACCGCAGCCCGGTGGAAAGGATTTGGGATTGGATACCAGAGAACTGAGTCAGCCCATTCCTGGCCTGAGCATGCCACTTCAAGTAAACCTCTTGTCTTGGCTGCCTCTCAGCTTCCTCATACAAGCAAAATGTGGATAACAGTCTTCCCTGCTCTTAGCTAGGAGCATGAAGATATAGGAATGAAAAAAGCATCTCCTGGATAGTGACCCACCACTGTAGGAACAAGGAACACCACAGTCCTCTGCAGTAAGAAATTCACAAACTTTGAGAGGAAAGATGGGACCCAGCTCAGTCCCTGGGGGAATGCAGCCAATTCAGGGATGAGGAGAGAGCAAGAAAAGGAAGGAGAACAGAGAGTACAGAGTTGGAGACAAGTGGAAGAGGACATGCCATGATAACAGGCATTGAGACACTGTGGCTTTTCATAAAAACACGGGTTAATGGGGAAGAATTAACTGGGGACCAAGAACCATAGAGGGAAGAAAAGAAGGGAAGGGACCTTGGCTACTCAGGCCAACTTGGGATTGGTTTTGTTAGTGAATTTTTTCATTCTTTGCCCTGTTTGGTTTTAAAAAATCCTGTCCAATTTCCCCTGGGAAACTAGTCAACAATATAACAGCTGACAGAACATCTTTCCTGAAACTGAGACTAAACTTTCTTTTTGTATATCCTATATCCCAGTCCTTGGCTCCTCATTACTCAGTATGTGCCATGTGAAATACTCCCTGCTTTGCCTCTGTCTTAATACACTTGAAACGCTAGCAGGCTACTCTAACCTCCCCTTCCTCCCTTCTCCCACCCATCATCTTTTAACCAAATGCTGATGATGTCATTTTGTATCCATCTCTTCTGCTCAGTCAGACAGGGAGCTCAGGGACAACACTGACAAAAGCATCAGTATGGTATTTCCATCACATACCCATGCTAATAAACCAATGCCACTTCCACTGCCAGGATGCTTTCAAGCCTGAACAGCTAGCTGCATGTTATGATTTTTTTTCCTCCTAGGGGAAAAATTGGCTTATGCTGCTCTCTCTTTCTTCAGAGCAGCTATAACCAGCCCGTAACATCCAGACACACCATAAGAATGAAAAGGCAGCAGACAGTATCTTTGCTCACTCATTTTGAACCTCCTACCTAGCACCTAGACAAAAAGCTCCAGCATTTTCTGGGGGTTAGTTTAGCACTCATACTTCTGTGCCTGTTTTTAATCTTCCTTGACACTTCTGCAGCAACGCACATGCCCCCAAGATTTAACTTGTCCCAGCTGAGCTGTTTCAGAGTGCATGATGTGAAAACAGGATAAAAAAATCTGCCATCTCCCTTGACAGTACAGGCTTGCTTCAGCCCCTGATGAAAGCAAAAGCTGTATGAAGAGATGTCCAGCCAACTGACTAACTGCTTCAGCTGGGAACCAGCCAGAACTAGGAGTAAACATTTGGGCTGGAGGCTAGAAAATCTACCCTGGGAAGGATGTTACAGGCTATTATCTGGGCTATTGCCCCTGGTGTTCAGGAGAAATGAGGTAAGTAACTGAAACGGGGAAACTGAAGTAAAATTAAAGAAGTCCCAAGAAAGGTCCTAATCTGAATACTGTTATGTTTGGCTCCTGACTCTCTTCTTCTCTTTCAATGTGTCAGGCAATGGGTTAAGGAATGGGAAACTGATCCTGAGAGCTCTTTTTGCAGATGAAGCCATTAGGGTGTTTTTTCTTCTGTACGGCTTAAGCATTCGTCTTCCCTCCTTCTCAGAGGGAAAAGGAGAGCTCATGCCCTGGTCAGCCTTTGCCAAGCTCCTCTCTTCCCTCTGCTCTTGTATGCTCTGCCCTCCTCAGAGGGAGAGAGAAAGAGAGCAGGAGAAAGACAGCTCATTTCCAAACACTTGTTTCATTCAAATGGCTTTATTTTTGGTAACACTACACCAAGGGTGCAAGCAGCTCGAGTGGTGGATGGCGCTAAAACTCTGTCCTGGGCATGTTACCAGCTGGAAAGATAACACAGGACACCAGCCCACCGGGGAGACAGCAACGTCGGCACTGCAACATCAGGGCAGACCAGTGCTTCATCCAACCTAGTGTCCTGTCTCAGACAGTGACCAGCACCAGATGCTCCCGAGAAAGACATAAAAACACCCACTGACCACCTGATTGCATGACACTACACAAGGAGGAAAGCTCTTTCACCTGCTGGCCACCAGGCACCACACTGGGGCACACATACTTCAAGCCCTTGTGATCTCCCTCTAGCCAGCGTAGCCAGAGATGCAGCTTGGTGACCAAGAGCAGGCCTGCCCTGGCCCCATGTGTGAACACAATTTCTGGGAAAGGGCCAAAATTGAGCAGAGGCTCTGCCAATGACATTGGTACTGTCCTCAATGGGAGCCCTGATGAATCCTGTCTTCAAAGATCTGACAGAGCTGGGACTGCTTTGATGGCAGGGATGTTACAGAAGTCTTTGGTCTTCTGACTGATCAAATATGGGTGCCTTCACTCAGAAAAAAAAAAAATCACAAAAAAACCCCAAAACGAAAACCTGAAGCTCTGCACTGTTAGCTCCCTCACTATTAGGCCTCAGGTGATGCTAGTTTCAAGCTGGTACCTGTGGTCCCCAGCTGAAGGCACCACAGAGACTACCACATTGGAAAGGTTGGTCTGTTGTGTTGGATCCCTTCACTCTCTTGCAGTCCCTAGTTTGTATGAAACAGCAAGTCACCTCTTCATCATGTATTTCTTCCCCTCCAGTCCCTTTTATGCTGACCCATCCCACCCACACCAGCTTTGGGGAGTTCAGTTTCATTCCCAAGTCACTCAGAAGCCTAATTCAAGTCATGGTGCATGATGGAGTGCAGTACAGCCTCTAAACTACAGCCTTTCTTGGGTTTCAGCTGCATCCTGTCTTTACATGGCATATTTCACTCCATCCCACATAGTCTACAGCCCTTTTAGCCGACACTCAATACATGAGAATTTCTATGTCTACTCTGCTAAAATATGACCAGCTATTAGCTGCAGACATGGCAAACAGAGGTGTGAACAGAGCTACAAATATAGTCCAACAATTCTGAACCCAGACCCCTTGCTGGAGGAGACATTATATTTTTAACAAATGTTTTCAACAGTGTAATGAATGCTGCTCCTTGCCTTTTTGGCACCATGTGTAGTAAGTAGGAAAACACATAATTACTGGATAACAACTGCAATGAGAACATTTCCCAGAGTTTTAGGTCAGAGGAGAGGCTGGAGTAGGCTCGCTTCAGCACTCCATGTCAGGTTCATTTCTTCCTCAGGAAGCTGCACTGTGCTTAAAAACTCAAGTTGCTCTCTGTAGTTCTCTGTTTTCTCTCTTTCAGACAGCCATGAAAGACCTCCTGTGCCAAGCCACCCTGCACAAGCCCAGCTGCAAGACAGGGTCCACCACCTCAGGTCTGCACTGCACCTGCTAACAGGGATGCTCACTTAAAGCCCATGCAAGGCTCTCTCATGTCAGCCTGCCATGGAGTCCTGCCTGAGTCAATGTCTTTCCAGAGGCAAGTTGCAGCCCAGCACAGCTTCCTCTTGATGAGTCAACTTCTCCCCCCAAGGGTACTGGCAGCATGCACACCAAGCACCCTTATCACCAAGAGCTTAAAACCTCATTTGCAGAATTAGTGCTGGCCTAAATTGCCTTAAGCAGCATCTTAATTATTATTTAACTGAAAAATTATGTATCTGTTGAGACTGCCAAAAGAAATATTCTGATTAACGTTCAGATAAGCTTTCTTCTGCTATTAATGGTAACCATTCAATCAAGCATGCTTTGGTCTTACAAATCCACAGCCACAGTTGAACAGCTTCATTTTGCTTTGAATGAAGCATGTGCAGCCCACCTTTACTGCTAAGAGAACAGAGGTGGAGAGACATGGGCAACATCTACATCTCTCTAGAACTACTTCAAAGGAAGCTGTAGCAAGGTGGTTGTTGGTCTCACCTTGTTGTTCCAGGTAACAAGGGGGGATATCCTCAAGTTGTGCAAGGGGAAGTTTAGGTTGGATATTAGATAAAATTTCTTCACTGCAAGGGTTGTCAAGCACCAAAGATGCTGGCTGGGGAAGTGGTTGAGTCACCATCCCTGAAGGTATTAAAAAAACATGTAGATAGGACATGGACAAGTGATGGACTTGGCAGTGCTAGGTTAACAGTTGGACTTGATGACCTTAAAGGTCTTTTCCAACTAAAATGACTCTGTGATTCTATCTGCATAACTATCTCTGATTGTGAGGCAAAGTGGCACACACTGCCTACACCCCCACAACACAGTGTTTGGCCCTGAATTATACTCTTAAGATCTGACTTGTTTGTTTTTCAAAGTGGGAAGTGCTGCAAATCCTGTAAATGAGAGCATGTATGGGTGTTTCAGGGTGCAAAGCCTGTTGAGGTAGAACTGAAGGACTGTGTTGCATGGAAAGCACCAAACTTCATGAGCTCCCATCCACTGTGCCAACTGGAAATGGCCCTTGGCACATGGTCCCCCAAACAACAACAGGCCACCACCTCTGCAATCTGGCCCACACTCAAGTTAACCCAGGGAGCAAGCTAACACAGTACAGAGGTGACCAGGAACAAGTGATAAATTAGCAGTTCATAACTAAGTTCATAAGAGTAAGCAGAAGACCTAGGGTGACCACATGTGTCCCCAGCAGAGAGACTTCAGCCACCTTGTGCTCCTCAGAGCTCCCAGGCCTCCCAGATAAACTTTGGAGACACTGAGATGCTCTAAATTACAGCCTATTTTTCATGGCTTCGTGCCCATTTGTACATATACCCAGGGTGGATCAGAAAGAGGAGGCACAGGGAGAAGCAACAGCCATAACATGCTGCATTTGTCACATTCTTCATCAGCTGCCATTTTTGCCTGCTCTCCAAAGTGAATGGAATTTAGCATCCACCCTGCTGTCAAACAGCTTCACAGCCTCAAAATCTGTTGGTGCCTTTGGTAGAAGGGGAAGAAATACCAACGAAAGCAATGTTTTCACAAGTTTAGTTAAAACTGGCAGCTGAATAAAGGAAAGGCACCCAAATTAAAGTACCAGTGCAGAAGGCAAATGGAGCTCAGTCATGTACTCTAATCTGGTGGCATCCAGCTGGTCAGGCAAGGCATGCATAGTTTTAGCCTCCTGTGTCTCAGCTGGCTGAGCAAGAGAGTGGGAAAAGGACTCAAATCCTTAAGCAGCAGGTTCATTGCTTCGGGTACGTGGAGGGCATTGGTTGCACTGGTGTCCATCTGAGAGGAAATTAATGGAACCCACATCCCAAAGGCTTTAGGAGAGTGGAAAAAAGGCCAAAACCAGACAATTTCAGAATCACAGAATGGCTGGGGTCAGAAGAGACATCTAGATCCAATCCCCCTGCCATGGGCAGTGACATTTTTCACCAGATCAGATTGCTCAAAGTCCCATCCAGCCTGGCCTTGAACACCACCAGAGCTGAGGAATTCACAACCTCTCTGGGCAAACTGGAATGTTGGACTCAAAACAGACAGAAGCTGTGGACCATCTCGCACTGCGAAACAAGCATGAGACAAAACCTGCCTGGAAAAATTCCCCTCCTTCTAACACTTGATGCTATTGGCCCAAAGTGACCTTTACAGCTTTGTGAAACTCTTCAGATCTCCATAATTAAGATTTACAGACACCCTGAAAGCTTTCTTTACAAAACCAATTCATACTAATTAATTTTGTCTGTATTTGCTGGGCCTGTGAGACTCTCCAGAACTCACTGGGAACATCCCACACTAGCTTCCACCTTAAATAGTGGGTTAAATTCTGGATTACAACATTGGAAGTACAAGTAAAAATAAGAGCATTTTTATGAAAGAAACAAAAATGAAAACTACAGCTGACATCATTCCCCTGTTCCCATTTTATCCTGCTCTCCTAAGGAAATAAAGCCTGAGCTGTCAGGCTGTTTATCTGGCAGTTCTCCCCTAATCACTTTCAAGCATGTGGCTCAGTATCCATCAGCTCTGAGAAGTAACAGGTCATGCCAGTGCCCAGGCATCCTTGGGTACTGCATATATTCCTGATATGTGTGTTCTTTGGTCTGACAATGGCTAAGACAGTGCATAGTCATTTATACAGTACACCTAGAAGGTAACGTCTAGATCTAGATTACCTATTGCACCTGCTGCCCCAAAAAGGAAAGAGAAGACAAGAAAAGGCTCAGGACCACCATGTTTCCATCTCCTGCTTCCCCTTTTGGCATCTCTGCATGTGAGGGAATGAAGGCAGATGGAATTACAACATATAACTCTAGAATTTCCTCTCCAGAAGTTCCTGCTTGTCACTTCATACGAAATGACCAAAAGGAAGGCATGACCAAATTTTGCTGCTCAAAGACTGAGCAACAAAATTTGATCCAGAGCAGCAGCTCAAAGCATCCCCTTCAAACATTTCACAGTCACAGACAAGCCCTCTTGTCCATGGCAAGAAGTGAACAGAAAATTCTCCCACAGCTTTGCCTCCATTTACCTGATTCTCAGCTGTCCCACCAGAGAGCACTGGGTAGAGCAGGCCAGGTTCATGATGGCACTCTCTGCCTGCCTTTCTTGTCAGAGTAGGAACTTTCCTCTCTGGCTCTCCCAAATCACAAGACCATATGGAGGTCTGCACAGCACCTGCAGAGAAACATAAGAGGGAAGGAAATGTCAATTTGGTTTGACATCTTTCACCTAGGTTCTCTTTTGCCACATCCTGCCAGCAACCCTGTCCTGGAGGGTCAGAACACTGGTGTGGTAGCATAGCACTTTGTCCCTAACTTGCAGATGGACCATCCAAGTCCTTCTCCAGCTCCTCTCCACCAGTGTAGTGTGGTGGGCAGGGTCATCATCAATCCCCTGAGCTGCCTGTGCTACACTGGCAGGGTTGGGGTGATGAGCTGACAGAGCAAACAGCCAGCTGTTTGCTGAGTGTGTTTGTCCACACTCTCTATAAGAAACCCATTCTTTCTCTGTTACTCCTGCTCTCCCAGCCCTCATCATGCTCTATCATGCAATACTGAATCCAGCTGGAACACAGGGTTGTCTCACTTTCACAGCTCTGGGCACCGCAAACTGAAATTTGGGGGCCCCAACCATTGCCCCAAAGCTGAAGCCACCTGCACCTTTACTTCTCTTCACAAAGAGCACCCACATTGACCATCCTCTTTTTCCTCCCTGCAGAGAGGGTTCTACCCACCTCCCTCCCAAAACAGAAGCTCCTAACCTTTTCTATTTACCAACTCACCATCTGACCAACCACATACTGTACTGGCTTTCCCAGCACTAGAATCTGTTACATCTGCATAAGTACTTTTGGTAATTACAGTAGCAACCTTCCTCTTCGTATTATACATAAGCTTTTTTTTTTTCCTTCAGTATTTGTTCTTGCTCTCCCTTCTCAGGGATATGTCAGCAGACAAAAGGCCATGTAACTACTCCATCTCTAATGCTGGATATTCTTGCTAAGAAATACACTTAGCTATACTTTCTATAGGCTAACTAAATTACACAGATTTCTCACTCTTCAGAAAGTAAAAGTAGTTTTGCTTCAGTAGGTGAGGAACACTGCAGATAAGAAAAATAATGGGAAACCTGTTTTCTGGGTTAGAGGGGGAGGAGAAAGTCTGGACTTTTCCTAAGCCCTCAAAATCTTACAGGGTCCAGTTTCTGTAACTGAATTTTAACTGCAGTGTAAGAGGATAAATGGAGTGTGAAAGATTGTCTAGCCCTTAATTTTTCCTGTGTTTATGTCTGGGTTTTATGTTATAGTCAATACTCCTAAGCCTATTTGAAAATTAATCTCCAGTGAACAGGTGAATAGATAATGGAGCAGTGATTCTTCTGCCTCTATTTATCTTTTCACTTATGAAGTTAATTGAAAATAGGAACTTACTCAGTAACATTTTTCCAGGCACACATTATTAGACAGCACTGGCGT
The DNA here is from genome assembly GCF_036169615.1 of Heliangelus exortis. Classification (NCBI taxonomy): domain Eukaryota; kingdom Metazoa; phylum Chordata; class Aves; order Apodiformes; family Trochilidae; genus Heliangelus; species Heliangelus exortis. Next base: position 159,762,034 of record NC_092422.1, on the reverse strand, counting down.
CATGCAGCAATTTGTCTTTTGGTTCACTGGCACTTCATAAAGGCTACAAGTTACAGAAAATACAAGCCCTTAGTTTTGCACAGAGACCAGAACTGATATAGTAATAAATTGGCTGTCACTCCTCACATTTATCACACTTGCCTTAAGTTAACAATCCTTTCCCACCAAACCCACCATCATCCTTTTTTTTCCCTTCACTTTTTGGTCTGAACTGTCACACAATGTCCGGGAATACAAACACTGCATTTTTTATTATTATTTCATTCTCACTGTTAGGCACCAAAACAGGCAGCACAAAACTCTACACAACAAAAAAAGCTTTGTAAAGATCTACTGTGTTTGTGCTCCTGCCTTTCTTAACCTTCTTTTCCCATCCAGAACTACAAAGGCAGCATTGCATCTCAAAGTGCTGATATTGATGGACCAAAGGCTATGGAGGATACAACCAGTGCATGACTGGAGGAGAGAGACATTCATATGGACTTCTTTCTGCTGCAAACCCTACATCATCCCATTGTCCTCTCCTACTGGCAGGGAATTGTAAGGCTGTAGCTGTGTATCAAGTTGAGAGTGAGAAACATCAAAGCCTGAGTGAACTCGAATTCAGGATGGATGGCAAACTTAACCCAGAGAATATCCCTTCAGGGAGTAAAGCACTGTGAAAAGCACATTGCAAACCAAAAGCAGAACCCTGAGGATGAGGTGATGTTTAAACATGAATTGCCTTTATAATTTTATGAAACCTCAGATCGTGATTGGAAACGGCCAAAAAGATGATTCACAGCATTTGGCACAGATATATCCACGTGCCTAAGATAAGGCACATTATTATATGCAGCTATGCCAGAAACTATTGTTAATTCAAGCTGCCTTAAAAAAAAAAAAAAAAAAAAAAAAAAATCCAGTCAGATTCTGTTTCCAAACTCTGTTTCCAAAGAGTTTAATTTTCTCTGAAACAAACGGAGCCCTAAGATAAATGGCATTGCTTCTTTTATAGAAAATTATTTTACCTAGACTACCATAAAAACAAATGTTGCCACACACTTTCATAGCTTGTGATTTGACAAAGGAACAATGTCAAGGAAAAAACTGCCTAAAACATGAGGCTTGCTTAGAGGATTAAGGACAACTGAAAACCATTTTGCAAGATGTAATAGCTAGAGGTAGGTTTTCTCAGCATCTGAAATTCCCCCATTAAAGTTTGAAAAAGAGAGGTCACCTTTTGCAGCCTCAACACTCAAATCCTGGACTAGCACAGGAGCACCTGAAGTGAAAATGGAGCATTCCAATGGTGGGAGGGCTGAGGAGGGATTTCAGTCCTCCACTGGCCCCCAGAGCTTAATCTCCCACTGCACAGTCCCACTGGAGCTGCTCCCCATGCTGGGGTACAATGGTTCACCATGGGTAGGTTTGTGTGTGAGGCATGTGAGGGAGTGAAGAAATGTAAGGATACTATCAGTGGCTTGAAGGAGGGTTATATGGAAGCTGGAAAAAGCTGTGTACTCCTTTGATGACAAAGGCTCAACATTGTCCCCATACCACGTGGTTGAGCACACCAGCTTCTGCAGCAGAAGGCAGACAAGGAAATGCTGTGGCCAGTGCTACCAATGGGCTGAATCCCACACAGGGCCAGGAGGTGTCCAGGAGCATCACCAGGCTCTGCTCTGCCCCCCTCCTTGCTGCTGTGTTTGGCTGAAAGAACTGTCCTGCCCTGGGGATAGTCACAATCAACATGGAAAAACAAAATGCTGTGTCCAGTTATCCAATGGTTTCAGTGTGGGAGACAGAAAGCAAAGTTTTGATGTGGCCTCTGCACAAGTAATGCTCAGCAGTGGAAAATTAAGTACAGTGTAAATTTTATATGTTGGGAGTAGAAGGGGGAAAGGTGGAAAAAACAGCTCCAATGCCTGAATTTAACAGTCGTGTTCTCATAAAGTTAGCATTTTTATCCCTTTCTTAGCCAAAATCTTCCTTCTGATCATTACTGATATTCTTCTGCCTGGTTTGTAAATAAACTAAAGAAAACCATCACCTTCCTCAAGGTCTTCCCTGTTTTCCTGCTCTTGAACAGAGATCCCAAAAGAATAAAAACAAGCAGGCCTTTCCAATTTAGAAATGGAAACTCCCAAGATGGAGTTTCCCCAATGTTAATGAAACCCCTGCCTCCTTCTGTCTACAATAACCTGAAAAAACTAAGTAAATGATACAGGCCTTCCTTCCCACAAAGGTATTATTCAGCCTGCCCTGCAAGTCTTCTAAGAGCAACTGTTAGGTTAAAACATGAAAACACTTTACTTGTGTAGAAGTGCTAAAAATTCTAAAAACTCAGGCTCTAGTACTGCAGCACCTCAGCCTGCCCAAACCCTTAACAGAATCATAGAATCATCATGGTTGGAAAAGACCTTCAAGATCATCAAGTCCAACCATCATTCCTACACCACTGTAACCACTGTATCATTTCCAGAAGCACATCAACTAATTTTTTTGATACCCCCAGGGATGGCGACGCCACCACCTCCCCTGGCACCCCGTTCCAATGATTCACCCCTCTTCTGATGAAAAAATTTTCCCTAATATCCAACCTGAACATCCCCGGGCGTAACTTGAACCTGCTTCCTCTTGTCCTATCACTAGTTATAGAATCATAGAATATCTGGAGTTGGAAGGGGCCTCCAGAGATTATCAGGTCCAACACATCCAAGTGTTTTTCTCAAGTCTCCCGAGAAGGAGACTCCACAACCCCTCTGGGGCAGCCTGTTCTAGTGCTCCATCACCCTCCCAGTAAAGAAGTTTCTCCTCACGTTGAGGTGGAACTTCGTATGTTGTAGCCTACATCCAGTATTCCTTGCCCCATTACTGGGCACCACCAAAAGGAGACTGACTCCCTGGTTACTAGGGAGAAGAGGCCAACACCTGTCTTACTACACCCTCTTTCAGGGAGTTGTAGCAAATGATGAGGTCTCCCCTCAGCCTCTTCTCCATGCTGAGCAGCCCCAGCTCCCTCAGCCTCTCCTCATCTCCAGACCCCTATTCAGCCCAACAGCCCTTCTCTGCACCACCTCCACCACCTCCATCTCCTTCCCGTGACCCAAACCTCACACAGCGGCCACGCCAAGGCTGAGCACGAGGGACGAGCACATCCCCCCACCCAGCTGCCACCAGAACCCGGGAGAAAATACCCTCAGCACTGCGCTCCGCCTGCAACGCAAGGCATGAGGCCAACAGCCTCGCCGAGCCACCCGTCCTGCCGCCGTGTCACAGCCACCCCGCGGGGACTCTCCTGGGACACCGAACACCCCCGTTCCCCCCACCCCCTTCCCTTTCTGATGAGCGGGAACCTCGGTTTGGCGGCAGCAGCAGCGGTCACGTTGCCGCGCCACGTGCGCCGCCACTCGGGGCTGTTGAGCGACCCGGACCCGCCCCGGACCCGCACCCGGGCACGCCCCGGACCCGCCCCGGACCCGCCCTGGACCCGCGAGGGGCGGTGTCTTCCACCCGGCGGCGCACAACGGCTTCGGACGCGGCTCCGAAGCTGCTGCAGGGCCGCTTCCCCTCCCCTTCCCTCTCCTCCCCTCGCCCGCCACCGGGGCGCTGGCACTCGGGACGCCCCGCATGTAAGTGAGCTCCGTCCGGGAGCGCCGCCGTCAGCACCGCCCGCTCCCCGCTCCACTCCTCCCGGGGCTTCGGGGGGGGAGCGGAGGGTGGGCGGGGCCGTGTGCCGGGGGAAAGGTTGGGTGCCTACCTCCCACTCCTTTATTTCCCGCCCCCACTGGGTGCTGGGCGGGGTCGTGCAGTGTCCGGAGCGCGTCCCCGAGGGGCTGAGCATCGTCCCCGTAGGCCATGTGGGGGGGTCCTTGCCAGCCCCGTCCCCGAGGAGAGAGGGGGGAATCTGCTGCTGGGGATGATTCCTCCAGTCCCCTCCCACCCCCCCCTCGGTTCCCCTTGGCCCGAGCCTGGTGGCCACCGGGGGTACCAGGGTGGTGAACGCCGCCGCCCCGGCGGTCAGGGTCTGTTGTTGAAGGTCATGAGGAATAAATCCCGTCCTTGCACAAGCTGCCCCGTCCCTTTTGCCTCCGCACAAAGAGGGTGTGGGCAGGGGACAGGTGGTGGCCCTCGGCTGTGCTGCCAGGGCGGTGAGCGCCGGGGAAGGCAGGGATGGAAGAAGTTCAAGGAGGGGGTGAGAGGTGTGGCTTGCTCTGCAAACCAAAGCGATGGGGAGAGCTCGTTTTTGGCAATACTTTTCAAAAAGTGTGAGTTAAAGGTACCTGAGTACCTGCCACAGGCAAGCACTGTGTCTGAAAATCAAATAGTAAGTAACTCTCAGTATCCAAACCATTTATGGAGCAGATCTTCACTGAAAGAATGAAAATTAAATATGTGCAGCATTAACCCACTCGCTTGACGTCATCTGTTTTTTTAACCAGTGCGTATATAGGAACTTCAGAAATGTGAGGTAACATGCCTGTGATGCTCTGCAAGTTTGATGCAAGAATCAGGCACTAAACTGCCTAAGAAGTTTCTTTTCAACTCATTCCAGCTAGCACAGAACTGGAGATAAACCAGGAGCAGCCGCTGTTAGTGCAGAGCTCCACCCTTCAGCATTTGTCCCACATCTTGGCTCGGGGAGGATGTATTTGTGCATAGGTATGAGCCTGGCAGAATGGGGCTCACAAGCTTGCCCTTAGGTGGCAGAGAAGTCATGGGTTAAGAAAGAAAGGGCCCTACCGAGAATGTTTTTGCATTTCAGAAACATTTCAGTCTTGATTTATGTGTGTTTTAATACACCCACGCAACTCAGACTAAGCTGTTGGAATAGTGACGGTGCAGCTTTGGAGCCAAGACCTGGAAAGAGTCCTGAAAAACCCAAGGAGTTGCATCCTGGTTTAGCTGCAGTGAACTTGCACTGACTCCTGTAGGGCCAAGATTTCACCCTGGATGCGACTGTAAAGAAGGGGGTAATGACACCAGGCAGTATATACACATGGTCTAAGTTTAAAAGAGTTGGAAGGATTTGTGATTCATGATGTAACTAAATGCATTAGGCAGAAACTTTCCATAGGGAAAGGTTATTCTATAATTATCCCCTCTGCAGGCCTTTTATCTTCCTTTGGAACACCTGGGATGAGACAGTCTTAAAGACAAGGCGCTGGATTCTCAGACTGTGGAATAGCCATAGTCATAAACAGAGCAAGGCAGATTCCATTCTACTTTGTTCCTATGTGATATTAAAACATGCTGCTAGGAAAGGCCATAGTTGTTTGATAACACCTTTCTGCCTAACCCTGATACCAAACATTTTCTAATACATATATATGAAGGAAGTTTCTGACACAGAGGAATATTCCTGCAAAGCACTGCTTAACCTTTCCTTAGATCTTTTGCCTTTTCCTCAGGCCCAGATTGACTTTGAATGGCCTTGGTTTAAGCTGCCGAGGGCTTGGCATCATGAATAAGCAGTGGAGGTGTGATAGTTACTAGCTTTAAGTCCCAGCCAGCCCCACCGAGTTATCCTGACAGCTAAGGGCAAGGCTGCCTGCAACCCCGGGAAAAGTTTGCTGTTAAGTTTGGGGATTCTGGATGCCCCCTAGAGGATTATCCTTGTTGTGCTTTTCATCAGGAAAAATGCTTTTCCGCCTTTCCTAATGCCATCCAGGAGTGAGGAGCACCTGGTGGGCACCTGCCACCTTTGTTCCCATTTGCAGCTGAGTGCTGAAGGCTCACCTGAGATGTGAAGGTGTACCTACCCACATGGCACAGTGGAGACCATTGGTGGGACCTGGCTGGGGCCCTGGAGGCAGTGCTGTCCCATCAGACCCAATGATCAGCCCTAGATGGTGTCCCAGACCAGAGCTCTAGGGGAGGCATCAGTCTCCAGAGAACCACCCCTAATGTTTGGAAATCAGTCCATTCACCAGAAGGGGAACCCAGACCTGGAATTCTCTAGTTTAATTTCTTGTGGCTGTGGGCCACGCATGAGCAGGGTGCTGGTTCAGAGCCACTAGGGGCAGGGAATAAGGTTTATAAATGGAAGCAGGAGCCAGTCATCCTCACTGAACCCCTGCTGCTCAGTTGTGTTTTCAGCTGCAGAACTGACACTCAGCTTCCACCTCAGAGGAAGCAGCCACATCCCTCAGTGTCCAGGTTTTCTGCAGCAGGCTACATGCACAATCACTTAAGGGCCAACACTGCCCCATTACTGACAAGCTTTTGATACCAGAGCCACCAAGTGACATTCTTGGAACAGGCACTTGGGGTGTGACTGCACAGGGATGCTCAGAGTTCAGGTGGGCTCAATACAATCCTGCAAAGATTAAATGGGGGGTGATTATAGCAATTGCTTCTAAATTTGTGTCTGCTGCAGGTGAAGCTTGAGCTCTGCAGGACCTACTCTGACTATCTGCATGGTCTATAGAAAAATAACCAGTTGACCTCTCTTAGTTCTGTCCTTAAACTCTTTATGCCCATCAGAATTCAGTAGTGCCACAAATCCAAAATGTGGCTGTTTACTAATATGTCTCTGTTGTTTCTTTCTAGCCTGTCCACTGCTTTGCACCACAGCTTGTGTGATAGAGTTTTGTGGATTCAGAGAGAGAAAGAATTAAGATCTATTTACACGCTCTTCCAGAAATTAGTTAATTGATTCTGGAATTAATGGGTTACATGTCTGGTATATTTATGCCCTTCTGGCCTAAGAAATCTTCAAAATCCCTGGTATCTGTTCCATAGATCTATGCCATGTCCCCATCCTACCTGCCAGAGGAGGGTGCAAACCACACTTTTGCTGTCCCCATTTGCTGCCAGCCTACCAAATGGGAAGTCTGCCTACTGGTGTTAGCATGGGATTTGCCATTGTAAAAAAGAGAGGGGGGGTTGTCTGTGGATGGTACCATTTCTCATGCAGTTGCTTGAAGAAAAGGGAATGAAAATGTCAGGCAAGAAGCAGGTGATGCTTAAATCATCTTCAGCTTCCAACTTTGCAAAATAAGTGGTGTTAAGAGTAGTCAGAAGACACCACCTCCACTGTAAAATCATGTCTTCTGTACTTTCCCATCAGCTTTCATTGTCATGGAATTCTTTCTTTCCAGGCCCTTTGCTATGTGATACTCACAGTCACTTTCCCCAGGTGCAGTTTCTGTGCTTTCTGTCTTCTGCTGCACCAGCTCAATGGGTGTTTTTCCCTTCTTCATGCATCTCTGATCTCTTGGGGTAACCCCTCACTCAGTGTCCACTGAAATGAGATTGTACAAAAGAGGTAAGAGCTTTTCACCCTTCCCCATCCTTTTATGGACACATCCTATAGACAGGAATTCTCTCTTTGGACTGGAGACCAGGGTAACTTTCTTTCAGAATAAGCCAAGGTTTCCTGTAGCAGAATCAAAAGTATACAGACTCCCCACCAAGAGTGTGCAGTGCCCACAAAACTTGAGCATGCAAAGAGTGGCTGATGGTCTTTCTGTCCTTGGCAGGGACTCACTGCTGCAAACGCTTGCTGGAGAGCAGCACCGGGGAGAAAAGATGGAGCAGAGACCAGGCAAGACAGCCCATGCTCGGAGGAACCTCTTTGGACCCACAGACCATGAGCAGCTGCAGCAGGACTTCCAGCGTGTGCTGCACAACAGCGTTGAGAGAGCCCAGCAGAAGTGGAACTTCAATTTCCTCTGGGACACACCAGTGGAGGGGCTTCTGAGGTGGGAAGAGCTTGAGGGCCGTGAGGTGCCTGCCTTCTACCACACCTGCATGGTGAAAGGTGCTCAGAGACCTCTGCAGCACTTAAACTGGGCCCTGGGCAGGGCAGACAAGAATCCCCACTTTTCCCAGGTGGTACTGACTGAAAACCCCAACATTTCCAAGAAAACAGGGGGCAAGAAGATCTCAGAAGGGAAGAAAAGAAGACAGGCATCTTTGACAGGTGTGTGAGACCGTGGTGTGGCTCAGGTGATCAAACCTGGTCCCAGCAGCTGCTTAGAAATTCTCATAACCCAGCCTCATAAACCGGTTTTGCTTTAAGAAAATGCTGCCCTTCAAAAAAGCATCTACAAGAGGAGGAAGGCATACTGGAGGTTGTTGGACACGAGCCTTGTGTTTTCAAAGGTGCTGTGCCACAGGTCCCTACCTGGCCCTGGGGGTCTGCCTAGGACTTGTCACAGAACAATAAGATAAGGACTACTTTTTGAGGGAGAATGGTTGGTATGGTTAGGAGAGCTAGACATAGGAAAGGCAGTCTAAGAACAGTAGCGAGGTGTTTTCTCTGGCTGGAGCCCAACAGGTAAACAGGGTTTCCTATCACATAGGAATTGTTTGGTTTTTTGCTTGCATATAGATTTGGTTGTATGCACCCTTTCCTGAGTATAATAAGCAACACCATCAACCAGCAAAGCCTTAGGAAGAGGACCAGAAACCAGAGAAAGAAGCCAGGTCACTTACTAACTTCAGCTTGTTCATTATACTTGGTGAAGGCATCCAGAAATCTTAAGAGCAAATCAATGTTATACTTGGCCAGGTAGCAGAAGTAGCTAGGTTTTCAAATGCCTCCCACCAGGACTTGCTTCCAGGAGTGGATTTCAGCACCCATGGAGGATCTGTAGATTTTTGCAAAGCCCTCAGCATCCTGCATGCTAAGCTCTTCTGAACATCCGGTCCTTCGTTTTCTCTTCTCAGTGGCATTTGAGCTATTTTGAAAAATCTAATCTCATATATTATATTTTTCTTGTCCATACTGGGGTTTTGGCTTATCCAAGATTGAGGTTTTCAAGACCTAGATCAAGGCTTTTCTTTCAGGAATCTGATGTGAGACACCAGCTTGAAATTGCCTAGCATATAATTGAAGCTGAGTTTTCAGGAAACACTTTCTGAACAGTGATGTTGATCTCAGTTAAGACAGACAATAGACTAATTTGCTATTTGAGGGTATGAAACTTAATTGCTTGTGAGAGGTTCAGGAAGACGTTGGAGATTAATGAAGAGTGGAACATTGCACACTGGAGTACAGAACAATGATACTTAATGAGTGCTCTTTTCTCTTCCAAAGTACTTTACAGCCATTAACTAATTAACAGTATAATTTACAGGTAGGAGTACAGAAGTGCAATTCAGAGCACAATCTTGTGATGGTTTGAGGGAACTGCTGTTCAATTGTAAATCTCTCACTAGGTGTGTGGGAGTAAATTATGGAGATATTTCCAGGGGATATTTTTCTTCCGTTTTGCTTTCCCCAGGCAAGAAATGTTTCATCAAGGGATGTGGAAACCAAAATACCACGCTGCAGTTTAACACTTTCCCACATGTGTTTTCAAAAGAGAAAAGACTTTGGTGTATCAACCAGTGCCCTTCTCCCCAAGGAATTTGGGGGTGTGAGATGAGCCAGGAAAACTGTTTCTCTTTTGGTGAGGCCTGGAGATCAGTCCTTTCCTCAATCCTCCTCTCACAGGCACCCACCACCCACCCACAAACACACATACACATCCTTCTTCCTGCCTGCTGCAGGATGCATTAGAAGTTTCCCTCTAGCTGCAGGAACTTTGTCCCTCTGGGCATGACTGAAGTAATTCAGACAAAACTGAGCCAGGGAAAATCATACGTACTGGTAACCATCTGACCCCATGCTTTCACCCCATCACTCATCTTCTGCCGTCCTCTAATGAAAAGTTAGTTTAGAATTAGGATCTGAGGTTGGATTTGAACCTGGTTATCTAAGTTCTGCTTTGGTCAACAAGAGCACTGTAATGCTTTACATTAAGATCCAACAATGTGTGTTTAATTTAGACTTTCAAAGACAGCTGTGGTCCATTAAATAAATATCAATATATTAAAAACCAGCCATGAGGTTTTGTGGACACTGGCATCTCCAGAGTGGAAGTAGCAGAGGCTTTTGTGCTGCATTTGACTCCTCAGACATGAAGAGAGCTATCCAGTACAAAAGTAGATTTTTCCTTCTCTTTCTCAACCTTCTACGTACACATATACCATCTCCATTCTCTCTTTTTTTGTTGTTTTTGTGACCCCAGAGTGATACTGCTCTGTTTTCTTGTAGAACCTAAAATTAAAAAAAGCAGCTCAGATACAGACTATAAGCCTTTTTCTTTGTTTTTTTCTCTTTTTTTACTTTTTAGTTTTTTCCCCACTAGCCAAGGTTGGTGAACCATGCCAGCTCTTCACTCATCTTCTCTTCCAAACCTTTTGGCTTGGCTGAGTCTGATGCACTTAGACCTTGGCTCTCCTGGGAGACATTCATAAATCCTTGCCTTCATTCCTAAAGATCAAAGAGAGAAAATGGGTAAAAATCCTGTGGTTTCGCTAGCTGCTCTTACTTCTAAAGAAGATGGTTTATGGAAGGTGGCTGGGAGCAAATGGGGAGGAAAGGAAAGCAAGTATTTAGGCAGGTATCTTTAAACAACAGAAGTCTTTCCCTCCTAGGTCCCTGTGGCCAGGCTTTCCTAATGACAGGCTGAGGCAGCAGCATCCTCAGTACTTTACTTAGGCCACTCTCTTTGGAGTCCCTCAGGCAAACCAGCTGATTTCCATGGACTCTGTTTAGCTATGGATGATAGACCATCTGAATTTGACTCTGAGGAATCTGCATACCTCTGGCTTCTAAGTGCCTCCATCAGTTTTGAAACTAGGCTCCACTATGTGAGCTTCTGAGCAGCTGGGCTCCTGCAGAAATTCTTCACAGGCAGAAATGGCAGTACTGACTACTGAAATCTTTTATGAATTTCATCAACTAAGCATAATTCCTAAAACATTTTTTTTCTCAAAATAAAATGAAGGATAGCTATATAGAAGGCATGGAAGAAATGTTGTACATGGAAGAAATAGGTTGTAAGGATTATAGTTGGCAATGTAAGCTTTTTCTTTTTTTTTTTTCTTTATTACTGCTATTTCTTTCTTCTGCTGCTCCACAAGAGAGAGAATGCAGCAGATTACAGTAATAGCAGGGTTTACTTTTCAGCTATGTTAGCAGTGCATGCTCCAGCCAAGGTGGCTATGCTCTCCTTGAGACTATGTCTTGCTCCCAAAGTTAAACTTAGGGCTAGCTCAGGTACCTCTGTGCTCCACTGCACTGTGCCATGCAGAGGTATCCTTAAGGAAATTGGCTGTAGGAATCTCCTTGCACAAACTTGGCTGGGAAAACCTACAGAATTTCAGCCATCTCACCAATGATGTTCTGTGTTGAAATTAATGTGAGATTTTATGCTTCTAGGACTCAGTAAGTGTTGTCAGTTTGACTGTTCAGAAAGCTCAGGTTTATAGGCAGCACTAGCTCACATTTTCTACTGAAAGTGGAGCAAATTCAGCACTACAAATACAGACAAATTACACCAGAGAAATCCCATGAATCCTAAATAAAAACTAAGCATCTAGCTCCCATTTCAGCTAATACTATTTTACTTACCTGGAAAAAAGGATGTATTTTTTGTGCAAGGCTGGGAGACAGAAAAGGAATTTATAGGGAACCTCCTGAGTTGTAATCACAGTTCTGTAGTTAAAGTTGATTAACATTTGCATCTGAAACAAAGATGCAGCCACCTGTACATATAAAAATGTAATGGGTGTTCTCCCCATGAGCCACAATGCTTATTCTCTGAGCAAAGAGTTACTTACAATTCAGTGATAGTGCAAGGTTTTGTGCAGTCCTCTTTGAATCTGAAGTTTGATCTCAGAAATCAAGTGTCCCATATATTTTTTTTCTGATGTTAATTTGCAGAGTATTTTTTGTTATAAGGTGGTTAAACCCCCACCTCTTTCTGTCTGGAAAGCACTGCAGCCATGGATATGAGAATTGGAGTGAAATGTCCCACTGCTCAGCTTGCATAAGAGGGTCCAAAGTCTTTTGATCTCAACTGGATAAAAGCCAGCACATTTCTTTTGTTTTGCTTGGTGTTACATAGCTTTATGTGGAACATGCTAAAGGTTTTATTTTTGTTCATTCATGAGCCATAGAGAAGTCTAAATGACTTCTTCAACATGAAAAAAAATCAGAGATTTCTTGACAAGCAGCCATTACTGGTGACATAGCCCTAATTCTGTTTGTCTTGTTCTCCAGATTACTACTCAGCAAAGAAGCGAGGCAAAACGAATATGCAAGGTGCTGCAAAAAAGTGAACTTCTTGAAAGCAAGGAGAGGTTTGCTCTTCACCAGAGAGGCTAGAAACATCTGCCAAGCTTCGTCAACCTTCAAAAATCAGGTGTGCAGGCTGTGGATGCTTAGGAGTATCCCACAGAGACATATTTCTGACAGCAGCAGTGAAAAAAGAAAATACTTTCATTGGGATGGGGTCAGGCCAATCCAACTGGAACCACTTAGATGATAAATTGCTGGCCTTAAAAAAACTGGCAAGCAATTTTGGACACTAAAGAAAATTGGCTAAGTCTAGCAGTTTAATGTGCATTAAAAGTCACTGTACATAAGAAAATGTTAAGCAGTTAAAACAACTGTATACATGTAATAACATGCTTGGACAAGTCACTGTAAAGTTTGGGTCTTTGATATTGTCATGTCTTTATATTTGGTTTTAGCAGGGATGTCTGACTAAGCTCCACTCCACTATTTCAGTCTGATACACTACAAAAAAAAATTCCCAACCCTTTCAGTGATTTATTTTCTTTTTTCCTCCAGGTACAGAATTTTGTGCTTGCAACTATTCAGGGCATAAGTAACAGCATGTGAGTGCCAAATGTATATGTTGCTGGGATGTAAATGGAAAAAGCTGAAATTACCTTGGAAAGTTTCCCTTTACTTCAGCAGCTATTGTAGGCTTGTGTGTCTGCTCCCCACACAAGACTTAGATAAACTTACGGGCAGAAATCTGCAGAAATATTCTTATCTTTCAAGTCATTCTCTTTCCCAGATGGGCCAAATCCAGCCTTTAATTTGGGTTGTGCTGTTCTATCTAGGACTATGAGAGTTTGCACAGTAAAAACAAAAGTACTTTTTGCCTTGTATTTTTCTACAGTGTTTTAAAATGCCTGTTGCTTGTAAGAACAGAGTGAGAATGAGTGAGGGAGTTTAGTTGCCATTTTGTGTTTTTTATTCATACTACTAGTCTTTCTATAGGAAGAGAAAGGACATTAATGACACTGAAATGTTACATGGTGCTGCCTGAACTGCTTTTCTGTGGCATTTGTTAACATATCCTTTTCCATCACCTATTTTTTCTTTTCTGTTTTTTTATTCCCCTGACTAGTTGGGATAATTGAGGTTTTACAGCACATAATAATCAGTGAGTAAACGAGAAAAAGAAACCTATAAAATATACACTCTAAATTATACTGCTGCATATGGCCTTAAGATGCTTGCAGTGTTTAAGGAACTTGTTTGGAAACTGCTCTGTAAATGTCAGGTTCTTAGAATGACGTGAGATAATGGACTGCTGCTTTTTGTCTGAATTCTAAACAAAGGTTTCTCCTGGGTAGTAAAACTTAATGTGCACATGTGCATGTGTCAGGTGTACACATGAGAAGTGGTGCAAGCAAGTCATGTACCCTGTATTATGTGCAACATCAGCAGTGTTTAGTGTTTTTCTTTTTTTCCCATTAAGAGCTACAAGTGTTTAGACATAAATAAAAGTTGATTTTCCCCCGAATGGCACAAAGGCAGGGAATTCACTCTGTTTCTGTACTCCGAGTTAAAGATGCTCAGCAAATTGTGGGGTCAGAGCCTGTTTCTAGCTACATAGAAGAGTCATGAGATGCAGTTCTCCCTCTTGACTTTTTTTATTTAGTTATGAAAAAATGTTGCTCCATCTCATGTCTGTCACCCTGATGAGTTTTACATAAATGAAGCAGCTTGAGGGCCAGCGTGGCTACTGCTGTTCACAGAGCCATCAGTGTGTTTGTGACCAGGCCAGTCTGTTACACACTTCACCCTGTTGAGATGTAGCATAAAGGTGCAGAACTGGACTGTTTGTGTGTTTAGTTTTGTTTTCAAACTTTTTTTGTTTGAAGGGTGTAATCTGTTTTTCTTTTTTTAAATGTGGTGGTTAAGAGAAGTTGCACAATTTCTGTCTCTCCAGAAGTCTTTGATTTGAAAGCAGACCAGTGACACTGGGCACCCTTTTGGTTTGTAGCAAGGTTACCTGCAGAATTACTTTCTGACCAGGATGGCATGAGCTCTGCATAAAAGCCCCAAAGTCTGCCATGCAAAAGGTTATTGTGAAGTAGCTGTGTCTTTTTCTTTCAAAGAGAAAAGGGATGCTTCTCTTTCTTAGGGAAAATAAGAACTGTCAGTGTACTGCTGTCCCAAAGAAAAAACAACAAAGGAAATTTTTTTTTTTTTGGTATTAATTAAAAAACAACTGAGTGCTTAGATATACACTTGAAAAGAAGTATCTGCCTTAAATGCTTTGTAATGAGGACATTATAATGCTGTAGGAATTTGAAAAACAATTGTTTAAGTTATCAATAACACAGGTTTTGGATACCAATGCTGATCTTGGCCTTAGAGTGGAATTTCAGTGTCTTCAAACTGGAAGAAAGACATCATAGTTGAACATTCAGCCTGTCCACGTTTATAGCATTTTAATCATCTGTGATTATGACTGGGAGCTTAATGCTTGGGTGTAAAAGTTTTCTGATTGCTGATTATACATTTGTTAATGTTTTGTGTAATGACAGAATATTGGAGAGGAAAATGACATGGTACCACAGAAGCATAGAAGAGGAAACTGCAGGTTTCATACCAGTGTTTTCAATGGGAAACTCTCATACTTGTACCAGAGAGCTTAATACTCCCCTGGTGCACACTGTCCACTGACCTGTAGTGAAATCACCTTCATTTACAACAGAGGAGGAGTGACATTGAGATGTTTTGCACTAGTTCTTTTACTCTATACAATAAATGGACAAGTAGCTAACTGTGTCAAGCCATTGCCTCCTTTCTACATGCGTGAGTTTTAAAAGATACAGGAAAATGGTTTCTGCTAAATATTTGTGTATGTAGCAGCCAAAACGAAAAGCAAACCTGATTAATGTGAGCTTTGTCATCATCAGGGTGAATAAAGTATATCTGTGTATCGTTACCATGCTGATGAGGAAACAGTGAAACATGGAATATTTCATTATTTTGTTCAACTTGTGAATTGCACTTTCTTGTTTAACATGGTATTCACAAGGGTAAATTCCAGTGTGTAGCAAATCTATAATAATCATATTTTTTTAATAGTAGGTGTGTCTGAAACATTCCCATTCTTTAAATGAGGTAGCAAACCTGACTGAAAAAGCAATAAATACACTGAAGTTTTGGTGGGCTTCATTCCCCAGGAATATACAGTGGGTTGAATGTACCAAATTTAAACCTGTAAAAAAGCTGCTTGGGACTTACCTGCTGACCTGTGAGTTTGGTGGGCTGTAGGGGTCTATGGCCAACCACCCATCAAACCCCAAAACTGCACTTCATCATAATGAGAAGCAAGAGGATGTGTTCAGGCATTAACAGCAGGATAGCAACACTGGTTTAAGGTCTCGTGTAGCTGTGTTAAGGAGTACAGAGCAGAAAGGGAGACTTCACCAGGAACCCAAAGCATATTGTATTGGTAGGCTGAGAAGTAGGTACAGTTACTTGTACCTGAGCCCTATTCCTTCCCCTTTTTTAAATATAAACTGCATGCATGACTCAGGGCTGCATATTACTAAAGAACCACAACTTCGCTTCCACCTATACCATGGTGTGACCAACATACACATCAGGAAATCAGCAGTTCAGGTTTTTTCCATCTGAGGTAAATGTGTCCCATGTGCAACACGACATGAGCTGAAAAGGACAGAGGAAGTCCCAGAACACTTGTTTTATGTTCTGTATAAACATGGAAATAACCTCGCAGGTATGGATTATTTCATTAAATTCTTTTCAGCAGCAAATGGAGAAGGTTGTTTCACTTGGATGAAAAAGACAGGAAAAGAGATTCTCCTCATGCTTCCAGTTATTTTCAGGATGATGCAAGTACAGCTCCTTTCTACTTAAAGCAACTACTCTGCAAGCTATTCTGAAGGGCAATAGGCCCTTTTGTAGGGAAACATGGGTTTTCTGGAGAAGCTACCAATTTGCTACAGTAGATATTTTGCTATTTTACCATTATCTCTTGGATCCTTGTTAATAAGCGTGGGGGGCCTAATATTTCAGAAATGTTTTGCTGGAAGAGAACCTGGGAAGTCACCTACTCCATCCCCCGGGACTGAAGTAGCAGAATCGGGACTTGTTTATTCCAAACCTTGCACACTGCTGTGAAAACATCATTTGCTCTGTTCACTTGGTGAATCTCAGGGGTGGCCAACTTCAGCAACATTCCTTCTGAGATTCAGAGAGGCTTTGTTACACAAGGTGCTCTCTTTCAGGTACTCATTTTGCTCTGCTTGTTTTTTGTTGCAGTGCCATAGATGCAGTTGAATTCCAGGTAAGCAAGCTGGTGTGTTGAGCCATTCAGTAGTCAGATGTGTATGTTTGCAATGTCATCAATAAATGGTGGTGCATAAATATGTTTTAATAGCCAAAGAAGTTGCATTTTCTTCTCTTCTTGTTTTGTTTCTGTGCTGCACTGACCTGGCTGCCCTACACTTATCCCCCTGTGCTGTTCTACTTTCTACAATTCATCACTTCCACGCACAAAGTATTTTTTCAGGCTGTGGGGTAGTATAAGCTGAGTTGACCTACAGCCCAGAAAGTGTGTTTCTGCAGTGGATATTTTATGGTTTCCCACTGAGTTGTCACACACCATACAGGAGGAAACCCGTGTTTTTTTCTGAGATTTTTTTTTTTTTTTTTTTTTGCTTAGGAAATGCTGCCTCTCTTACTTTCAGCAAGCTGTTCCCTTGGCAAGAAATATGACTATCAGGTGTTTAAAATTAAAGTTGTTAAAATCAAATTTGCAAAGGCAGGAGGGTTTGCCCCAATGTCCTGGCCATAGTCCAACTTTGGTAATTACGTCTCGCCTAACTAAATCCTTCTTGCCGTTTCACGGCCTCCTTCCTGTCCCACTGAAATCTGCTAGGGAGAGCTGCTGTGACACGACATGTTAAACATCTGCTGTGTTTTTACCCAGAAGTGGCCATGCTTCAATAGGAGATGAAGTGATTTATAATATGTGGCATGCGTACACAGAGATTTTTTTTTATTTTACAATCACTTCTGCACTAGAGGAGTTACTTAGGAGCAGCACTTCTGAAGGAAAAAAAAAAAAAAAAATCAGCTCAGGAACTAAATATGGATTTAAAGGTCTGATTCTCTAGGTCCCTCTTTCAGATGAGCTTTTCCAAACCTTTATAAGGAGACACTGAGAAGCGGCAGGTTCACGTGACCAGCTGTGTTTATAGGATAATAACCTCCACTCCCCCCCGTTAGTCCCCTCCATAAAGGGCAAGGAGCATTCCGAAGTGCTGAGCAGCTTCAGTGGTCAGGGGGCAAAACCAACAGATACACACCTGCTAAACAAATATTTTCCCCAGCTTGGTAGGAACGTGACGCTTCTTCCCGCCCGAGGAGGTCGGCGAGAGGCCAGAGGCAGTGATTTGTCCCACTGAAGGGCCAATGGGCCAAGGTAAACTGGTTACTGGAAAAGGAGTGCTCCGGGCAAGTGTTTTGCAGCACTGGATGGGGACCTCTAGTGGTCCCTGAAACTTCAGGAGAGATTCCACATGCTGATGAAAACTTGTTTTCCAAAATAAAAACCCGCGCGTGTTCTCACAGCGCAGGAGGGAAAATGGAGAAAGTAGATGGATGCACGAAGATCAGCCTGGTGTTCTGCTGCTGTAAACCATTGTGGCAGGGTAATATAATTGGTCTTCTGACTCATTTTCCTAAAAATGTAGGTGGTTCTTGGCATGAAGAAAGTGGATAAACCCTCTCATGATCCCATTGGAAAACAGAAATTTTGAGGATCGGGGTGATGCATAGCACTCGCTTCTGGTTTTAAAGAGTCAAGGCACTTTAGGATTTAAAATCACAGCATTATACTGGACAAGAAAACTTTATTATATGTTTTTAAATCCCTGTCTCAGATAATGTCCTTAAATCTGGAGCCACGACACTATATATGTGATGAATGAAATCTCTCAAACTCTGTGAGAGGAAAAGTCACATTACAATTGCTTCAGATCATCTGCATCCTGGGTTTGGTTACACAGGGTAATAGAGACCATCTGTCTCTCTTCTTTCCAGTACATGGGTGTACATCTGTGTGCAGAGCTGTCACTGACACAGTGCACAGACCCTCCAAAACGTGTCTTAAGAAAATGTGTGTACCCTGGAACAGCCAACCTTTCTGATGTTACAAGTTATATATCAAATTCTTCATGTGGCCAAGAACCACAAGATGCACTCTTTGATGTGTTGAGGAAAGTGGGGAACTCCAGGAATTAATGGGGAATTCCGACAACCCCCTTTGCTCCCACCAGTCTGCCAGGGCATTGGGCTGGGTCCCAGAGCAGCAGCAGCACAGGGATGAAATATCACCAGTAGTACCCTGTGAAACAGTATGTTGGTCTAAGGGAGGAAGGGTAGAGCTGGAGATGAAGGATGGTGATGCTCATGTCAGGCACTTGAGCCATGTAAAAAGAGCTTCGAGATGTCACCAGTCCTTGGAGGCTTAGAGTTTGTGTCTGTTTAAGAAAACAATTGTGTAATTCACTGCATTCCCCCATAGATTCAGAGTAAAAATCTGCAGTGAAATTTCCCTTTCCTTGTACCATAGGTTATTTTAAAACCTGTATCAGTTTCCAGCTGGCCTCTCTGCCTGCAGGATGGTGGGGACAGTGCTGCTTGGGCCACGGTGGCACGGGGAGAGCCATGTAACCTCCCCTTGCCTCCATGGCAGGAACCACCTTTGATGGTTTCTCTGCTAAAAAAATGGCAAGGAGGTTATTGAGAACTGTAAATCAAGCACAGGGGAGATAAATAAATTAGCTGTATGGCACAGCTACATTAAGGTAGAGGTACACCTTCCACAAACCCACCTTTCGCTGAGACTTTAAGGGCAGCCAAGCAGTACAGGCACATTTCTTCACTCAGATTAAAAGCATTGTTTGAATTCTTGTGGCTAGACAATTTGTCTTGTCCTGGAAAAAAAAAAAAAAATTGAAAAGAAGCCCTACTAGACAGTGAAGCAGCATAAAGAGGCTGGGACATGAGACTGAGACTGCAGGGAATTTTTAGCTTGCCTACTGCAAATCAAGATCAGCCTTTTTACCTTTCCACAATCTTTATGCCTTTGTTATTTGTGGCTACCACAAAATCTTATTCTAAGAGTCTCTCAGATGTAGGAATTAGATAATGTCTCCGGAAAACCATGCCACAGTCTAGCTAAACATAGCCATGAATAAAATATTTCATGTTATGACATCTTTCATCTATTAAGACTCCAGAAAAAAAAATTTAACACATTTATACATGTTATTATATATGCATGTTCTGAATTTATTATGTATATGTGCCCATAAATCCATGTGGAAATACATAGGGATACATATGTATTTGCATCTTATATACAAGGACTTTTTTGCCCTGATACAGAGCAATCCTGTTCCAGGGATGAACTGGAGCAGCAGATGGATAGCACATAACACTCATGTTGGCTTTTATACACCAAGTGACACTGAGCTCTTCCTGAGAGAGGGCCCTTGGAAAGGATGGATCACAAGCTCCCCTGAGACTGCCAAGGACCAGAAGGGTCCACCACAGAACACAGTCTGGGGAGCGCTTGAGGTAATGTGGGATTTTCTAGCACCTAGCAGCATTTTTTTTTGTATCCCATCCCAAACACGTCTTGCCATGCTAAGCAGAGGTGACTGCAGAGTATACCTGTGATGATTCAGAGCCATGCTGTGATTTCCCTATCTTACTGCACACTTACCTGTCAGGGAAAGGACTGGATAAAAACAAACGTGGGCTGAATTAAAAGCAGGATGAGGATGTTCACATCTAAATTGTCCTATCTGGAGCAGAATAGTGGTGTCCTCCAGCACCAAAAAGCCTGATGTCAGCTTCAAAAACTCTTCTTCCATTGTTGCTGTCACCCTAGGCAGTGGATTGGTAGAATTCAATAGACAGCAGGTGTTCATGGGCAAAAAAACCATCAGTCTCACCAGTGAAGTGAAGCACCAGCCATGAATCCCTGAACTCTGCATGTTCACCTGGCCATGCACTTCCCATGGTGTCAGAAAGAAGAATATAACTTGATTTTTCTGATGATGTTGTTCACTGTCTCTATGTCATTCTGTAACTATTTTGCTGTACTTTTGGTGCTAAGAAACCATAATATACATTGCTGAGGTATTAACTTCCTTTCATCTGCAGCGTGCTTTATGAAGGAGATCTGCACTAACCACTCAGTAACATGGATATAAACTTCAGCATCTTACAGGTCTGAATAAGCAAGATACATCCATGCAGCCACAGCACTCATTTAATAGCATCAGTTGTATAATACACAAATCTTACTCATGCCATTTTTCGGTTCCCACCAGGGTGTTCCAGCAGTGTGCACCAGTGCTCAGCGTGGCTTTAGGATCCAGCAGCAACTCTGAAATTCCAAATGCTGTGATTTGCTTCAGTCTGCTTCCATCTTAAAAAAAAAAAAAAAAAAAAAAAAAAAAAAAAAAGAAAAAAGGAAAAAAAAAAACCAACAAACTTTTCCTCTTAAGGAACGATAATGAGATCGTCTGATAGTTTCATGAAGGTGTCTGATCAGTGTCTGAAAGAAAGGAAGTGACAAAGCACCCAGGTCTTGTTCTCACAGAGCAAACCTCTGCAGTGAGTATGTTGGGAGGTTTTTTTCTCTAAAAAACCTCTCAAACTCAGGGTTTCATGCTAAGTGCAAATGAGCGGACTGCTCTACATTGCATAGTTGTACATGAATCCAGCCCAGTGAAAAAGAAAAAAAAAAAAAAAAAGAAGAAGGAAAAAAAAAAAAAAGAGAGAGGAAAAAAAAGACTATTGAAGGCTTTGAAAAAAAAGTAAAATCAGTGCGTGGAAAGGGGCTTAATACATTCACAACGTTATTTAGCTCTAACAAAGAGCAGCAACCCCGGATGACCTTCTGGCTCCTGTCTCCACCCAAGTTCCTGGCCTCTGTTCAACGTCCTGGCAAAAGTTGCAGACATCCGCAACACAATGCCAAGTAGCTGTTTTGTCTGTAGATATGTAACAGAGATTAGCCGAGTGGTGGTGGGGAGCTGCTATGCATAAACCAGCACCTCCAAACAGGGAGCTGGCATCCAAGCCCCCTCAAAGAGCCTTTTTCCCCGGCGGTGCTAAGCACCTCCTCAAGGCTTTGGTGGCAGGGTAAGAGAGAAAAGTTTCCATTTGAGAAGTTTCCACCACTTCAGCTCTGGGGGGTTTCAGTGTTGCCTTCCCCAGCCCCCTCCCGTGTCGGGGCAACTCTTCCATGTCGATGATTAACTCGATGGGACGGGGCTCCAGAGCCTGTGTGAAGGATGGATGGAGAGCAGGGCCCATTACATCATACCTTTCTGATGTGCTCAGCCATGGATCACTGATTTGCCTCCAATTGCAAGCTAGCAAAGCTGACACTTGAATGGAAAAGAGAATGTAACCCCGTGCACACGGCTTGTTAACACCTCCCGTGTGTGATCGCTTTTAAGCAGATGCCCGAACTGTGCCCGTAATGGAAACAGCTTTTGTTTTCCTGTAGTAAGCTTTAAAAAAAAAAAATCATTTCTACTTTAAATACGGGAGGGTTTTTTCCTCCCTTTTTCCACCAGAGACAGGAAACAGTTCCTCCTTGTGTTCAGAAATACAAATTATGATTGGCAGAACATTAGAGTACAGAAAAAGACTTTTGGAAGAGATTCTGGAGGAGCAATCAAGGCAGATTAAAGGTTAGGCCCTGCACCTAGCCAGCCAGTCTCCTTCAGACACACACCCCCAGCTCTCAGGAGTTTGTTTGTATTTTTATCACAGAACTGGCTAGACCAGCAGTTTCAGTGAAATGCTAAGTGGGGAGGGGAAAAGTACTGGGCTCTCCTTCTCCTTCTCCTTCTCCTTCTCCTTCTCCTTCTCCTTCTCCTTCTCCTTCTCCTTCTCCTCCTCCTCCTCCTCCTCCTCCTCCTCATCCTCCTCCTCCTCCTTCTCCTTCTCCTCCTCCTCCTCCTCTTCCTCCTCCTTCTCCTTCTCCTCCTCCTCTTCCTCCTCCTTCTCCTTCTCCTCCTCCTCCTCCTCCTCCTTCTCCTTCTTCTCCTTCTCTTTCTCCTTCTCCTTCTCCTTCTCCTTCTCCTCCTTCTCCTTCTTCTCCTCCTCTTCCTCCTCCTCCTCTTTCTCCTCTTCCTTCTCCTCCTCCTCCTCCTTACTTACATATGGGTTATTAACAAAACATCAACTATTACACATTTTCCTTCAGCATATGTTCATTATTACCATTCTATCCTTTTACCAAGACCCCTGTGACTGGGGAATGACTCCAAAGGAAGCTGCTGTAAAACAATATGTTAATTTTGTATAACATAGTACGTCAAATTATATTGTATTTTATAGAATATATAACAATTGTATAATCCGTTATTAAAATCTCATTGTACTAATACATTGGCTGAATTTAATAGCAGGCTGTCAAGAGAGCATGAGGTCTCAGTTAAGCACACAGATCCAGTAAACACTTTGGGTTTGTTAGGAGAGGCAGCCCAGGCTGCCTGCCATGAGGTTTTGCTTCCTGGTCTATCCAAGTTACTAAAACTTATCACTCAGGACCATCCCTGAGAAGCAGAAGAGCCAGAAGACAGTAGCACTTTGAAGAACTAATTTTTTGTCTCCCTCTCAAAAAGGGGATCCTCTACTGATGACTGGATCCAATCATGGCATGAGAAGGGGCATTCTCTGGAGTGCATTAAAAATATTTGGCAGAAACCTTGCTGTAATCATTTGTGCTTTGTTCCTATGACTAAATAAAAAATATAAGAAGAGGATAAAGAAATAAGAAAAATGCAGTCAGCATTGGCCTCTGATTTGTAAATGGAAGACTGATGGGTGCCAAACTCCCTTGGCTCTCTAGCCTTAAAGTGTAAGTAAACAGAACATCACAGTTTGAGGTTCCATCTAAGAATGAAGGAAACCAAGGAAAGCCAAGATGGTTTGCAAGGGGGTAATTCAGAGAGAGCAGGAAGTGGGCAGAGCTGGTCTCCTGGCCCTAAGGCTCCTTTCCTGCCACCTCTGGAACAGGTAGGGCTTCACCTGGCAGCACAGTTTCACGTGGGAGGATGCTGTGTGTATACATCTCCTGTGGGAATAATTAACCAAGGTCAACAGTGCTGGATCCTTAGGTGGGAAGCTATCAAGGAAAACACAAGCACTACAGAAAGTGGTGCTGGTAACTCGGTATGTGGGAAACCATCTCTGAGACAGAGATGAACCAAACCCTTTATGTACCATCTCACTTCCCATTAGCTGCCTGAGAGCAACTTCCAGCCTATCCCAAATAACTCAAAAAAACAGGTAAGGTGGTAAGAAGCATGTGTCCTTCTGCTTTTCACAGAAACAGGCTTTTGACACCCTGAACCACTGGGGGACTGTAATTCCATCTGCTGAACCCTGCCCTGCTGAACTGCTGTTTGGGGTAGTATCCAGCACATACATTGTGCTGCACAGGAGGAGGGCAAGCACATCAGTGTTTTTGCCTATGAGACACCAGCATTTTAGTTTTCAGAGAGGTGTGCCTCGTTTCTAAAACTCTTCAGAATAATTTAAAAAGGATGTTCGTGATTTCTATCCCACAATAATAAATCCCCTCTTCTTTCTCCAGTCCCTGTGCAGTTGAAAGCCGTTCTTCCTTTCCTCTTCTAAATGGGGATTGCCTGATTTTTTGCAGCTAATAATGAAAATAACAAATGCATACTGGAAACGTGAAGAGAGCTGTGTTTGAGAGCACTGATATGTCATGAAGATGAGAGGGTGAGAGGAGAGACCTTTGGCTCTGATGAGACCCAGATGTCCCATTCTGGATGTGTCCAGCAAAGTTACTATGTCAAGTCTTTGTTTAAACTGGGTCCCACTACACAAGTGTATTTATTAGCATAACAAAGTTGCAGTGGCCAGGGAAAGGAAAAAAATTACTTGCCTCATGGAAATGAATTGCACAGCATAATCTGGTGGTACAGAGGACTCTATCATGGTATTTAATGTCTCTCCCCACACTGAAAGAGTCTTGACACAGGCGCCAGTAGGTCTGTAGAGCCATTGGTAGACAGCCAGGGCATACCATTTAATGGATGGACATCATTAAATATGCCTTTATTTTTATTACTTTGTAATATTATTATGCAGCTGAAATAAATCACAAGTTGTTTTTAGTGGGATTTAGTCACAAGCCACAAAAGCAGTGAAATGGAGGGCTAGCTTCTCAGTCTCTGTAAGCAACCTTCTGCACTCTCTGCAAAGAGCAAAACTTTTGCATGAGGGTCAGCCCATGAACTTTTGGTCTTCCAATATTTCTTAAATCCATTAATAAATAAGTACAACTTCTAGGACTCTCAGAACCAAGCTGTAGGCTCCTGCAGCCCCAGACATGTCAAACATGGGCTGCAGAGCCCCCAGACCAAAACTGGATGGCTCACTACTGGTTCTGCATCGTTGCCTCACTGCCCCAAGGCTAGTATGAGCCAAAAATGAACAGGAGAGGTCTGATGGAGACCAAAAGTACTTCAGCTGTCGTGAATGGCTCCTGCACTGCTCCCAGGTGCCCTCCAAAATCAGAAAGGTGCAAAGATGCTGCATGCTCACTTATGAAGCATGCATGCTTATGAAGCACTGCAGCATCAGTGACCTGGAGAGGGAATTTGGCTCATCCCCCTGTAGGCAGATAAGCAAAACATTAAGTCTTCAGGCCTGTAGCAGAGAATTTAAAAAGGAGACATAAAACCTGTGCTTGGATTTTCACCAAACTGACTGAAAAAATCTTTCAGAGGACTGACTGTCCCAAGAACCCACTCCTCACCTCTGTACATCAGCAAGGATGCAGCAGATGGTTAAGTAGGACAGACACACAAAGTTTTTCTACACAGTCATGTCTTTTCTTATCTTTCATGGAAGTAAGAACTTGGGGATGCAAAACATTCTGCAGAAAAACTAAATATGTTAGCAGGATGTTATTACTCACCACATGGTAATTTTAGCTTAACACAATTTGTGTTTACTCTGTTCCCTATCCTCTCTGAAAGCACTGCTAGGTGAGCAAGCTCTCCCTTGGACATTTCTTTTTCTTTTCTTTTTTTTTTTTTTTTTTTAGTTGTCAGATTATTTCAGCGACAGGAAGAAGGCAAGCCATGATTTAGAGAGTACAGATGAAATACTGGCATTATTTGTATAAAACACACATTAGTTCCTTCTTGTAATTTTTAAGATACCTTTTTGTTTCTTTTTGTCAGGTAAATGTTAACAGGAGGTTTATCATTAATCATCTTTGGGTTTTTGTAAGAGTTTGTATTATTTACATGGAGATCATGTGTTGCAACACTCCTTTTTTTCACTATTTGGAAACAAAGTATTCAGAGCTTGAGTTTTGGCTAAGCTGAAGCCAAACTGAAACAGAGAAGCTCTGCCTCAAAAGGGAACCTCAAAAGGCTTCAGTTTAAGTCCAATTAAGATACCAGTGTCACCTACTTGGATAATCAAATGTGTGCATATGAAAGAGTTCCTGTGCTTCAGGATCAAGAAGAAACATTAGCAATATTATGATGTTGAATTTGACACCATTAAATTCATCCATTGCACAAATTAAAATGCCTATGTGCTCCTCTTTTCTGCAGTAAATATGTATCTCAGTCCAGCTTATTCTTACTCGGTCAAGGAGAAGAAGGGGGGCTCAAAAATAGATTTTAATCACAGGATGCACAAATAGCAGAAAAAATAGACGAATTACAGTTCTTCCAAAATTTCAGCCAGTACTTTGACATTCCTGTGAAAAGTACTTCTGTTTGTGACCAGAAAAAAATAATATGGAAGAACTCCAATGGTTTGTAATCAAAGGCTGGTTAATATCCTGATTTCTACAGCAGTTACATGTGTTTCTCCTACAGCAGCACATTGCTCATGTTCACCATGTAGGTATAAGCAGCAGCAGCCACAGAATAGACAGGACCCACTCAGATTTTCTTTCTAAATGAAAAGAGGTTATTGAAGAGATGACTGATTAACAGTCAGGCAGTAAATCCAGGCCCAGCTGCTGACTGGTTCTCTTAAAGATCTCCCAAATCATCTTATCTCAGTGTGTTCCAAAATACACCTCTAAGATGATAAGTCCTTCCTATAGCTGCAGCAGAAGGAAGCTGTGAAGAAGTGGTAGGAGATCTGGGGTACAGCCACAGCCACCCCATCAGCTCACAAACATCAGCACCATGAGAGAACCTCCAGAAGGTCAGGTCCATAGGCCAAAATATTCAGCATCACCCACCAGCACTGGTTCCACAATTAGGCCTTGGCATCATTCTAGGGAGGATGGAGGTTCATACTACATTTCTCATTATCCTTCAGCTTCTCTTTCTGAGCTTGAGGAGTACTCTTTACCATGTCTTCTTTGTACTCCTCTGCTCTGCACACATACAAAATACTTATTTGTATTTGGGATGTGGTGTACAGAAAGATTCTGTTCAGAAACCTAGAGGGACCTGTGCTCCCAGGCCTGTGTCTTCAGAGCACTGTTCCCCCCCTCCTTCTTTTGCTATGTTTGCCAGTGGAAAAAATTAGCAAACCCTGTTTACAAATATTTTAGCCTCTTGGCCCTCTGCCTAATGCTGTGTTATTAAGGCTGTCGTTGTTCCACTAAACAATTGCCAAATGTTTTTGCATGCATGCGTTGGCTTGCTTTTGAGTTCAGATATTCTTAATTGCACCAACTGCCATCCTTTGCTTAATTCAAGGTGAATGCTTTAGACTTGAAGCTTGTCAGAAAATTTCCCCTTTATTACCCCACAACAATATGCTATCCCAGCAACAATGGTAAAATTCTTCCACCAAGACATTTTCCTGTAAACAGTTCTTCTGTCCCAGCCTCTCCTTTCTTGACACAAAATGCTCTGCTTGCATTGGAGCAGTTTGCCCCAAAGCCTTGTGCTTACATCAGACAAGGTCACAGAGGCTGTAACCAGTGAGACCTCAGAGGAATTTGGGTACACCAATTCCAAAAACTGTGTCCTGGACAAACATTTTCTCAGCTGGAGCCTGATCTCAGAGACAACAAATCTCCATTTCTACATGCCCAAAGATGTCTGAGCAGCTGAAGTGTGTAAGCTGAGTTACAATCAGGGAACAAAATATTTCTGCTTCTTTTTTCTTCCCTGAAGCTTTTGAGCTAGGAACCATTCTCAGAGTGCACTTTCAGGATCCTGCTCCCTCCAAAAGCCTCTGGTGGCCAACACTTTGTTTAAAGTACAGAATAAGGTAGGTGTTTCTGTTCACTTTCCTGCCCTCTTTCTTTTCACCCCTGTTGGGTAGAACACTGGCTTAGAAAGGTGGGTGCTGGCTTTCCTTTATCTCCAGAGACTCAGCCTCCTGCACTCAAGGAACCTCTGACATCCAGCTGAGGACCAGATGTCCAGATAGCCACGTTAGTCACTGCTCCTGCTGAACCCGGGCTAGAATTGCTCAAATGACCATATTATATATGCCTGGTCTGAGGGATGAATTATTTCTTTCTGCCTTTTCTAGTTAGTGGAGAGCAGGTCTCATCTGTGCCTGTACAGGCCATTCTGATTAGGGATTGACACATTAGTGTCTGGTGAGTACATAGCAAAGGTGATGGCAATGCTTCATCAATCAATACAGCCCATGGCTGGCCTCACCATTTTGTTATATGTCAGTTTGGTACTCAGACAAAATACAGATTATAAGCCCAAATTAATAGCAAATCCATCAAGAAAAGGAAATTTCACACATGCTCGTTCACTCCTTTAGCTTCTGTGCAAAGGATAATCAGGCTTCTGTGTACGGTGTTTAGTCTCAAATGTAAGGGTGGTACAGTTTACCAGTATTTCAACAGCAGCTGAAACAGTCAGTGATGATGTTGAAGAGCAGTCAAAGAAAACAAGTTTCCTATCTGTAATTGCAAATGGTAGCATGGGAAATGTGATTCTGAAATAACAAAAGAAAGATTTATGTCTCTAATGAAAACAGCTCCAATGTCAAATACAGCATAACTTCCCAGACAAGATAAGAACAGAAGAATTATCTCCAGATATTACTCAGTGAAAAATTCTGAATAGCAAATGCAGTTGAGAAAATTGCTCTGACAGTTTGCTAATAGGAAGAGGACATAACAGATCTATTAATTATTATTATTAGTTATGCATCTGGCTTTACTAGCAATACAAGGCAACAAATTAAAGCACAGACAAGATTTCCTGCACACTGTTTAGTCAGTGAACCTTCATCCTGTCCTGAGGCATTTCTGGTTTTAGGTCAATCCTGCCAAGCTCAGTGGTGTTTCTGGGATCATGAGTGCCAACACACAAGTTCCAGAAGGTCTTCAGGAAGAGCATTCCAGCAACTGAATTTTGATTTTGCAGTCGAAAACTGATGGTCTAGGAGATGTGACTGTGGGCACACACAAGCCTGTACTTCCAGCCTAATATAGGTAGTTTATGGTTAACCCTAAGAGTGAAGGTGAGCTGTGCAAGTGAGTCCAGGCAACTGCACAGAGCACAATACTTTGAGAGACCACTGACTCCCATCCCGACCAAAGGATATCTGGACACAGCTATGAGGATTATTGAACATCTTGGTCTTGCCCACCCTGTCTATCTGTTCAAACTCTGTTCCAGGACTGTGTCTGACTAATCAGTGATAGGTTTGTGATCTTTAGATTTATATCAAGAGAGTTTATGATGTTACAAGAGTCAGTGGCAGCAGACAGAAATTGAGAAGGATATAAATGCTACTTCAGAGTCACAGGAGCACAGAGCCACCCAGACCCTTTTTATTATACTTCCAGATCAAATCTCAAAACCCTAAGGTTAAAAGGCTGAAGAATACATGTAAAATCTGCTTGGGTTTCCTGTATCCTCTGTGAAAGAAACAGTCATTCTTAGCAGAGATTTAGAGTCAAACCTCTTTCTGCAGATAATTCTCTTAGTCTGGCCTGAGCTGCCACACTGTGACCACCTGCCCATCATTAATGAAAAGGAAACAGACAGATACCTCCTTTGCCTGCTCCACCATTAATTCTTTTTAATGGGTGCTACCAGGCCCATCGCACAGAAGAAGTGGAATTTAACTTTCCTGGTGACCTAATTATGTCATAATCACAAACAGGGTCTTGTAACTTAGTGCTACACGACACTAAAGCCAACCAGACAACTCATCCATTGCATTTCATTTCATAATAAAATGACACAGGTGACTTAACACCTTAAGAACTGGGTAAAGCTTTGTAACCTCTCTCCAGCTCCACTCAAGCACTCAAGAGGACTGTGTTGGAAATGTTTCTGTCCAGTTTGACAAAACAACTGTTGGATACCACTGGCTGTTAAAAACATAGAATCATAAAATCATCATGTTTGGAAAGGACCTTCTAGATCATCAAGTCCAATTGTCAGTCCTACACCACCTCAACTACTACATCATATCCCAAAGTGCCACATCTACCCATAATACCCCAGAGATACTGCTAGTGAGACCTTGCTCCATCCTTGCTGCATCCTTGCTGCATCCTTGCTGCATCCAGGCTCAGGCTGTACACAGCTTCAGGTCTTCCTTCCCAGACTCCTTAGGCCTATGACCAAGAAAGCTGCATCCCACCTTCCCCAGAACCAATGTCTTATGTTTTTTGAGAAATGTGCCTCACCTCTCATTTTTTAGGTGTGATAGAGTACAGAGACCCAAACCATGCTGGGTGCTGGGAGCAAATGGCCTTGTGGAGCCTGCCCAACACAGCTTTTGGTGTGATGAAGAGAGGCAAATAAAGAGAGATGGGCTGCACACCAGCTGTGTATCTAAGGTGCAAGTCAAGGGTGCTTTTGGATAAATCTTCACCTCCCTTCTCAGATCACTGTGTCCAAGGGTCATCTGCATCCCTTTTCAACAGCTTCATGAGACACATCCCACCACCACATCCCTTTATCACATTCACAGTTGAATATGCCCCCAGGCCTTTAATTATTTAAAATTCAGAACACAAGGTTTGTGAGTAAAATGACATTAAATTAGCTTCCTTTGCAGAAGGGGTAGGAGGGAATGCTGGGGTATCTGCCCATGGCTCAAGTACTGATCTTGTGGTTCAGGATGCCACTACCACCCTTTTGGTTTTATTTAGGCCTAAACCAATCCCAACCCTCTGTTACTCTCTGCACACATACATCATATAGACCTCAAAAGGGAGGTCTGAGGTTCACTCAGACAAACTGGATGGGAACAATTGCTATTAAGTATTTTTTTTCCTTGGCCAGCCCAGATGGCATGGTAGCTCTCTACAGAAACCTCCACCATCAGCTGTTAGCTGGCTGTGAAATGGGGTGACCACACAATGTACCCCAGTCAGCTACACCTCAGTGATACAGCACAGCATTAAAGAAGAATTGCAGAGTGCCTGGGATGCACTTAAAACAGTTCCACTAAATGCAGCTCAGAAGAAGGTAAAGTGGAATAAAAAGGATTTAAGTGGCCACAGGCAAAGCATTAAATTAGCCAGCCCTGGACTCCTTTTGTGATGTTATTGAAATGTGGCTTCTGAAACAAAAGATTGTTTTGAATTAGCGTAAGTGGAAAACTGGTCATTTGACAAAAAAAAAAAAAAAAAAACAACACAGAGGAAGGGTGAAATTGTGTGGGAAAAATTATTATTTTCTCTTTTTCCTTAACTGAAGAGTTGAAAAAAATAGATTGTAAGTTGGCAAATTTTCATCAAAATATTTCAACAGCCAAAACCTCAATTCTGGCTTCAGTTCACTCTACAGATGACAATACCCTATGAAAAATGTCAATAATATGAGAAAGTTATTTTTGTTTTTCACAAAAAAGCTTCTTCTTCAGTGCAGCTCTCATTTCAGTCTGTGCCAGTCACAAGCTCCATGGGCAGATATTCTCTCCCTCAAGCAACTCCCCTCCTCCTAAATCTTCCTGGGGAAAAGAAAGCAAGAGAAAGGAATGGGAAGAAGAGAAGTCAGTAAAAGAGTCCCAGTGAGGGGTAGGACAGAAGAAAAAAGGGTGAAAGCACCCAAAAAAATGCCAGTGAGAGTGCAGGAAGGATGAAAGAAAGATCAGAGTTATTTTTGATCCCCCTTGCCTTTACAGTAAGTTTAATTTAATTTTCTTCATCTGTTGCAGGAAACCCAACATGTTTATTATTTAAGTGGTAAAGACTCTGAAGGGAAACAAAGTGAATTGTACAAGGTCACAGCTCATTTCATCTCCTGAATCCAAGTTCACACCTTTGTACACACTATTTTACTTTTATCTGTCATTTACTGATCTGCTCCTCTCCATTGGCTTCCCAAGCAACCTGGAGATGATGAGATGGCAATTAAAATTTTAAGTGAAACTGATGTGACACTGCAGCATTTTGGAAAGTTGTAAGATATCAGAAAGTAGCACTTTAAAATACTGCTAAATCCAAGGCTCCAGGGATGTCTGGCATGCAAGACAGGACAGCCTCAGTTCTGCAAACTGATGTGCCTAGATTCTTCATGACATACATATAGAAAGCAGCCAGCCCATACTGCTCTTTGGTGTGCCAAGAGAGAGGTAATATTTTGAAAATGCCTGCCCACATACAATAGCTCAGAGAAGAGATATTTGGAAAAAGAGGGTTCAGGATCTGGGGAAATATTTGCCAAAAAAAAAAAATTGTGTTGAACATTTCTTTCAGAATGCAATGGTAAACAATGAGCCTGTATTAAAGAAAAGGAAGATGAAAATTTTTCACAGGTTCGCAAATGGATTAATTCATTTTTGTTTTGTTTCCAAATTATTGCCTGATATTATATTTCAAATAAGACTTTGAAGAGTTAAATTGGGGTGGGGGATCTAGTATTGTTATTTTCTTATGTAGAGAATCATAGAATGGTTTGGGTTGGAAGGGACCTTAAAGATCATCCAGTTCTAACCCCCCTCTTAATATGCCAGTGCAATTTTTTCTTCATGGTGTCCTTATCATAAAACCATCCAACCACACCAGGTAACTGAAGGGCCATGGATGAAAAAAGCCACAAGAACTGTTCCCATCTCATCCTCTTCCCTGGAAACTACTCTACTTTCTTCCTGGGCAAGAAACTCCTGACAGAGCTGTTGGCAGAGCTTCTTGGCTTGTCACAGATCTGGTTTGGCTGCTACTGGCCAAGTGGCTGCAACACGGCAGAGATTGGAATGCTCTGGGTACTGAGTAAGTGCCAATTTTTTGGAGGGTAAGAAGGCTGCAAAAGCCCACCTGATCTGGGTGCTTTGGTGGTTTGTGGGACACATGGGTGAGACGTTTGCTTTGTCTTTGCCCTGTGGCAAATGCCTCTGGTACACCAGGTTCCTCCTGGAAAGGGTACATTCTCTTTTCTTAAAAGCTTGTCAGAAAATGGTGGCGAGTTGCTGCTGTTTGTGCCAAGCTGAGCTGAGTGATGTGCCAGGGGTGCTGGTGCCCAAAACTGTGGCTAAGGTACAAAATGAGGCAGCAGGCTCTGCCGAGGACATCATCACCCCCACAGCCCAAGTGATCACTCATTCCAGGGATGGTCCCAATTGGAAACCAAATGATGAGCTCTCCTTTTCACCTCTGAACAGCTCTTCAGCAGTTGGAGACCTGAATATTTCAGTTTACTACTTCTGGAGTCTGGAAGTGGTGCAGATCTGGACTGTGGCATACAGAGACCCTTTTGGAACCATAGGGCCCAGGGACTGTGCCCAGCTCAGGTAGAAGTCTTCTGAGCAAATTTACTCCAGATTAAGTGGTTCCAGATTGCAAACCATAAAAACTTAAATCATGCATTTAGCCATGAAAAGAATCATAGTGTATACTCTTTAACGTTTTTAAAAGAAATGTTATTTATCTAGATTTCCCCCTTTTTCTCTTTTACATTAATTTTGCAGATGAACTCACTTTTTCTAAATAAAAAAAAAAAAAACCAGTAGATTTTTACAGAAATTGAATTTACAACTGCTGACTGCATGTATTCATGGTGGAAAACTCAGGGTTGTGCTCTTGTAACCATGGAACAGAAATCTGTCCTTGTTTGTCCTGTCCAAACAACTGACATTTTGACTGTCTAAATGGTTGTAGGCAAGCTACAAATAAATGATTATTCACAGAAATTATGAGCAGTATTATTTCAAACAACAAACACATTCAAGAACATCCAGGCAGGCTCACAGATAGTTTGCAAACAGAAAAAAAGGCCAAACACTTCCATTCAGTTACTTGCTGGAGATTATTCACGCAGCTCTAATAACAGTCCCCTGTCTCCATGAGCCTGCATCAGATGTGGTCCAAAACTGGGATGGTGGTGAAAGCTCCCGCTCTATCATTATAAAAACCCAGAGTTGAAGCTTTTTTTGCCCATTCATTCCCACAAAACAAAAGCAAAGGATAGGATTTTCTTCACAGGGGATGGAGTTGCCTCATTTCAGTGGGATGCACATATTTTCACCGTGGTTTTGCAGAGTGGCCAGGAACACCTGTTAACTTTAAAAGAGAAGCACAAAATCCCTGCAAAAACCTGTCTTTTTTTTTTTTTCCTTTATTATTTCTTTTTCTTATTTTTCATCCGAGAGCTCTCTGGTTTTCACGTTATGACAGCAAACACAACTTGAAACTAACATTGTTTGGAAGCTGTAAAAAAAAACCCCAGTAATTGCTGTCGATGGGTGGCTGGTTGCAGTGTATGATAAAAACAACCTCCCAAAGGCTGCACTTGCCACAGCCACCAGGCTCTTGGCCAAACACCCTCAACAGCTCACAGCCTCCCACCACTGCTGCTCCTCAGAGGTGGCATCCACCTCCCAGCTGCTCCCCCTTCCCTTGCAGATGCCATGAAATATTCCCACACCATGCTCAGGCCACTGCCAACTGGGATGCCACCATGAACATCCTTCAAGCAAAAGCATTTGGCCCTCTCTCCTGAGGTGGGGAGCTGAAAAAGAGCTTTGCCAGCCTTGGGGGGTGCCCAGCAGGGCTGCTTTTGCTGCAAGCAGCCAAAGGTATTGAGTTCCCTGGTTCAAGCCCATCCTTTTCACTCCTGGGAGTCAGCATGGGTCAAGAAACAAATTTGGGCTGGTAGCATGCACTGTTGTTTACCTTCAAATGTTCCTTCCTCCTAGAAATGTTGGTCACATCTCCACATTTTCCGTAAACCAGAGAGTGGTTTGATCTCCTTTAGCTCAGGGGTTTTCAGCAGCAACTCATCCACATAATTCTCATTTATGGGCTGGTTTGGGAGTACC
The DNA here is from genome assembly GCF_036169615.1 of Heliangelus exortis. NCBI lineage: Eukaryota > Metazoa > Chordata > Aves > Apodiformes > Trochilidae > Heliangelus > Heliangelus exortis. The sequence goes on along the minus strand of NC_092422.1, from coordinate 159,727,686 downwards.
TGTCGGCCTGGGAGCTGGATTACCATAATTCTGTGCCTCTGGAATCAGACTCACATCACTTGATGTACTCTTCACAGCATAGCAGTAGAGCTACACAGCTTCTGCACCAGCTCTGATCAAAGACTGGCCCACTTGGAGATGCTCAGCACCATCTGTTGTAAGCATTGCCTGTAGGAGAGCTCTTTATTTGAGGGCTTTGCTAGTGGGCCTTAATTAAATGCTAACCAGGTCTGTGGTTGCTTGCTACAATAAATAAACTATGCTGCACCTGCACTTATTCCTTAAACAGATGCCCCTGTGCTGCCAACTAGAATGCCAACAGTGCCCAGGGGGTTCTGCCCATCAGTGCAGGCACATAAAAGGATATATAAGTTGATTCAAGGGTGCACATTTGTCCAAGTCAGTCATACAGAACTAAAATTTTAGTTTTTTGGACTCTAGTGGGTGAAATTCAAAAGCATCAGCTGGGTTGCTAGAAGACCAGAAGCACAGGTGCATGAAGGGCTGATGGAGATGTGCCCTACCTCAGCCAGGTCCTCTGCCAAAAGAACATGGCACTGGGACTCACTTTGGAAAAACGTTGTTCACTCCTGTTTATATAAACATCCCCTCTGTCCTCCTTCTGTTTCTCATGCATCCTGACTGAGAGTGCTGACTGAACATGCTGTGTGGGAAAAATCCATTCCAGCTGTCCATATTCAGAAGCATCCTGTGAAGTTGTCTCTGCCTGAGGTATGAGCCACGTGCAAGCAGAGGTAAGAGTGTCCCTGCAGGTTTTAGCCCACAGACCCAGCCACTTCCAGCTCAGACCATCTCACCATGGTCAGGTGAGGAGATCCAGTGTGTGTGGGGGGAAAAGCGAAGTTGGATTACTCTAGAGGGAACCAGGCAGGGGCTTGGTCTTTTCTCTTTTCTCCCACCTGCATTTCAGAGTACTTACTGTCCTCTGAGGATAGCAATTGCCTGAGAACCATGGAAGTGTGGCTGCTTTGGTGGACAGATCTCCTTGCAGAGATTTCATCCTTGATTAGAGCAAGTTACAAACCATCTCTCATCAAGGGGGAAACCTCTGCAAGGAGATGCATCCATCAAAGCAGCCACACTTGTATGGATGCTGTTACTTAAGGGTGGAAGTTCTGCCCTGTTCAATTAGGTCATAACTGTACATGAGACAGAGGCTCACAAGCTATTCCTTGGTTTTGTTGCACTGTAATTCTACAAGAAGGCATGGTGATGAAGACTGGAAAGGGCCCCATGTGCTCCAGCAGACCAACCAACACCATTAGAGAGCACAATTGCTGGTTTTCCAACAGGTCTTCACAAACTATGGAGAGGGAAGTGTTAAAAACATGTTAACTTGCTGAGATTCATCTCAAGTTCCTGTCAGAGCTAGTCTTTTACCAGCTGGTGTGTTTTAAAGAGAATCAAATTACATGCCAAGTTGTGTTTAAAATCACAGACAGGCCAATACATTTTCTAATTTGGCTTGTTTTCTTTGCTCTTACCTGCTGGAACAGGCAAACTGGCTTTAACTCAAGTTGCAAGGTTACTGCATCAAAAGTCAATTTGGGAACCTGTAGAGGTTTTGTGTACAGCAAAGAAAAAAAAAAGAGGTAACAAGTGAGGAAAACATAAAGGGAACTCACAGGAACATCATGTCTGGTGCCTTGGGCTGGGGCTTCACCTCCTGTCTGCTGCTGACACAGCTTTTAATAGCTGCTTCATCTCAGTTAAGACATGGACACAGAAATGGAAACAAAAAAAAAAATAAACCCCAAACTCTATCTGAATATGTTTCAGACCTTAAGGTTTTGGGATGAAGAAGCTGGAAAGATTTTTCACAACATACGTCACCAAAAAGGTTCTTTGTTTTCCTGTTTTCAAGCCATCTTTGCTTAGCAGTTGCTCTCCTGAACAATGAGCAGCCACAAAGGCACCACCACTGCTCTCCATCTTCTCCTCTGCCTCTTGGACTGGCACTTGAACAGCTTTTGTTGAATCTAGGCTGAGCACATGGGCTGCTTAAACACAAAAATCTTTGGATAACAGGAAGTTTCCAAAATAAAATCCTATTTGTTGAAAAAACCCAACTGTTAACTTGAGGAGCAAATGTTTTCACACATGACTGTCACAAAAATGAAAGCCTTTCAGACACAAGTTAAGAAATGTTAGGTTTTGACAAAAAAATATTTTATGAGGAAAGCAGGCATTTTCTAAAAATACTCATTCAGCCAACAGCTTGAGTTTTCACTCAAAAAAATAACAGCAAAACAGCCAAGCATAGAAAATTCCCATTACACTCCAAATATTTTCCTTGTGTGTCAAGAGAGCTGGAGATACAGTAAAATGACCTGTAAGATCAGCAACAATAAGTTAATATTTAACAGAAGGTGGCTGCTTGGGGGCTGCCATATAAGTGAAACACCTCCCTCCTCAGCCAGCATGCCCCAGCTCTGCCCCAGAGAAGCCAAGGCCATGCAGAAGGATGTTTGAACAGTATCAAAGTGCTACAACTAAAAAGCAAACAAGTTTAGACAACACAGACTGACTCTATATGGAGCTCTCCTTCTCCGTTGCCTTCTTTTGCCAGAAGAATGGCAGCTACCCCAGGGATGTGGTGGAAGACCTGAATTCTGGAGCACAGTGTCTCAGGGGTTTTCTCTGAGTCCTTCATAAACTGCAAGTGCCACAGAAAATGGCCTGACATACATGAACACGTATACATCACACAAATATGTGATGTTTCCTGGTCATTTCCAGGCTCAGCAGCAAGCCCAGCATCCTGGATGAGGGAGGAAAAGGAAAGCAACCTTTGCTTTCTGAACTGTATTAAGTCTGCCGCCTTCCTCAGCCCCAGGACTGAACCTAAGGCTCCCTCTGCTGAGCCTGCCACACAACTGTTGCCTGATGGATCCAGAATAGAGAGGTGGCTTCCAAAACCTTTCCATCTCCTGCACCTTTATCTCATCCTCTAGGCAGGGGGCAGGCCATAGAGGTGCAAGAGGAGGACCTCTCATCCTGCCCCACCAGTGGGGAAGAACAAGCTGGAGGCACAGAACAACTCCAGGGAAAATTTTGTTCAGATGAATGTGTATGCACACAATGAACACTTCCTCATCTCCAAACTCTTATGAAAAATCATTGGGGCAGTTTCCCTGAGCAATTCTAGCTCAGGCAGCCTCTGTGTTTGTGCTGAGGGACTGCCAGAAACTGCTCATATATTCTTTCACTTAACTGCAGAGATGCTGTTATCAAGACAATCCCTGTTTCTAAGCAGATTTGGGAGGCTTCTGTATCAGATGCAGAACAAGACAAGTGTTGTTCCAGCTGGAAGTTGAAACATGGTATGAACTGGCAATTTTATTTTGTATCCCTTTTGTGTTTTTCCATGTTATCCCAGGAAAATATGTAAAAAAATAAACACCTGCTCTATATGCTAAAATAATTTCTCTCTCCTCATTTAGCTTCACACCTTCTTCATAACTGTACTCTTTTGGTCTCAGAGTCTCATATTTCTACATATCTTCCTTTTCCATCCCTCTCAAATCATGGCTTTTCAAAGTGGAATCCTTTTTTTGTCAATAGAGAAAATATGTCTGTTTTCCACCTCCCAAAGTACATTCTTATTTTCCCATAGCCCATGAAAAAACTTGCAGTTCCACCATCCCTTCCCTGTTTCCTCCTTTAACCATGCCCAGGTCTTCTGATTTCCATTTCTACCAAGTAATCTAAATAAACTCTGTAAGAAAAATCTCAGGTCTAGAGCTGCTAGGAAAACCACTTTATATGTTAAGACTCATATTAGCTCCTCTCTCTCCTGAAGTTGTGTTTGATGCCTACAAGTTAATTGGATAAATCACATCACTTCTATAGGGTAGAGTACAGCAAAGCTCCAAAGTGTTGTTGCCTGTAAGAGCATAGCTGCAGGACCCCAAAAATTCTGAGACCTGTACTTACCCTTCATGTCATGTCAAGATACATCTTCAGAAGATACTTTGGGTTTTTTTTATTTCGAGAAGGCTGTTTGAGCAGATGATGGATTCCTGGTAATTTCTGGCAGTTTTCCTGATACCTCTATTCCTCAATTCCATACCTGCAGAGCTCAGTACTGTAGCAGCAGATTGTCTGTAGGCCAGACAGGTTTCCCCCCCAAATCCATCAACACAGCTCCATAACCAGAAAACCAGACTGGGAGCAGCCTCTTTGCCCATTCCCTGCCCCACAGCCAGGCTGAGCAAGTGCTTTCTGTTTCTAACCCTCACTCTGTTTACAAAACACATACTTTCTTGTTTAAAAAAACACCTCTAGAAATTTAATAGTAATTTTCTGCCTATATAGTTTGCCACCACAGTAACAACATACCAGAAAATATCCCAGTCCCTGAGATATTTATACTGCCAGCATGGCTGCAAAGTATCCTTATCCATCTCTTGAAAAAAAGAGAGAGCTGAGGCACAGACAGATTAAAAGCTATAGTTGGGCCACTCTCCAAGGCATCTGTAAGAGAGTTATATTTCTGTGATGCCCATTTGGAAAGTCTGAAGGAGTGTTTAGATCTCCCTTTTCCAAGGCTGCCAGACCTTGTCTCCCTGCAAGTCATTAAAAAGCAGTAGAGTTGTATTCTGTTCCCTTGTAACTAGCTTGGATGTTGTGGCACAAGACAGCACAACACCTCACTCTCTGCATAAGAAAAGCTGTCTCTTGCCTGGAAAGCAGGACCAGAGAAACTCTGCTTTTTTTAGCCCACACCCCAGAGCTCATCACCAAGCAGCCACAGCTGGGCATGATTCCCTGTAGGGAGCATGGAGAGCACTGGCAGGGCCAGATACAAAATCCCCTCTACCTCTAACTCCATCTGTCACTGCCACTGACATTTCATTAACTCCCCACCTCAGAAGCTGGGTTGTGCTGAGCTGAATGGTGCCAATCACCCAACTCTGTGCTGCAACCTCAGGCACAGAGCAGCCACGCGAGGCAATGTGATTATACCAGCACCCATTCAATTACTTAGCCTAGATCTCCAAAGATAGTCTCCATGGGCTTCACAGCTCATTTATAAAAAGCAGCATTGTTCCCTAGCTATACTTCATCAGCAGCCTTCACAAGCTGGCACAGCTGTCAATGTTGCAGGTCAATCCAAAGAAGGTGAGAACCCAGATGCTGGGCAAATGTCCCCATCCCAGGTCACAGCATCTCTCTCCCTACTACATTTTAATTGTGTGAGTCAGGAGTGAAAAAGGAAACTTGTGCCATAGCCCTAGGATACCCGTAGGTGATTGTTATAATTTTTTATGTTGGATGACAGTAGATCGTTACTATCATTTTACAGACAGGCAAACCAAGGCCTGTGAGATGAAACCATCTGCCCAAGACATCACTGCATCAGCAAAGTCAGGATGGAGTGAATTTGTCTAAAACACCTGCTTGTCTGGAGTACTGAGAAACTTAGGGGCTCAACATGTTTCAACCAGTCACAAAACTCCCCCCTGCAGCTTTCCACAGCACACAGCCAGTGTCAGTAAGGTTACCCTGACTAACCCAGGAGAAATTCCCCAAAACACTCCGTCTCTCTCTCACATTACTGTCCTTGCACTCTATCTTCCACTCATTTGCTTGCCCCATATTTACCCTGGACTTCAGCAGGGTTTTGACCCCGCAGGATGCCCAGCAGACGGGCTGGTGGCTCTTGGAGCATCGACTGGAGATCGCTGACACCTACTGACTGCAGCAAGGAGTGCGCAGGGATGGGGAAGCAGGGGAGGAGGCAAGGCCTGGCTGCCCGGAGAAGGCTCTGGAGTCTCCATCCTTGGGGATATGGAAAACCTGATTGAACATAGCCCTGGGTTGCTCCAGGCGGCCCTGTTTGAGCAGCGGGGGGGGGATCAGATGACCTTCAGAGGTCCCTTCCAACCACAACCGTTTTATGACAACATGAAAAAAAAGGAGAGAAGAACAGAGGGAGAGGAGAGAAGGAGAGGAAGGACATGACTTCTGGCTGCCAAGGGACCAAGCAGAGCCAAACACTGGCAGTGAGGCACTTCCCATCTCTGAACTGATGAGCACCTCACATGTGCAGCCTCACAGGGTCCAGATTAAACCAGGCATGAAATGTTGATGTGCAAAGCATTGCCCTTCTGTAACCCCAGAGCATCCACACCTATCCTCCTCATCATGAAGTGTCCTGTAGGCAGCTCTGTTACAGTTCTGTCACCTTCACATCACTGTCCCACCACCTATTATTACCCTGACAGACCTTGCTCTCAGCACTGCAGGCCACAGCCCACTGGCTGGGGGTCTGTGGGCCTGATTCAGCATCCTGGCAAAATAGGAGAAGTGCTGTTATACTTTAAACATAATGGCTGAAACACAGATTATTTAACTAGTGTCTGGTGTTACAAAGAACACATCTTTACATTAGCACCCAAGAGCCCTTCTCTCCTTGATTCCTGACATTTTGGTGGCCCAACTGTTTGATATGTTGAGACCTATTATGTCACATCAGAAGCACCAAAGACAAAACCATTTTCAACCCCTTCCAATAAGATTATTCACCTTTTTCAGCTACAGAGACTCACACCCAACAGACCAAATGCATCCACACCGAGTTCAGGCACATCACCTGAAAAATTATACCAACCAGTGCAAGTGGAAAAGTGGAGTTTAACCTTAAATAAGGAGAACACTTTAATCAGGCAGCAGCACTACAAACCCAGAGGCAACTCTCACAAAAGGTAACACCTTTCCTCCCTAGAGAGAACTGTGCACTGTTACGTGCCATTGCCAGGCCTTCTCTTACTAGAGACCCAGTGCCCCACAGGCAAGGGGATAGTTTTGCCAGCTCATGCTGCCTGAACTTGGGTCTCACAATGCCTGGTGGGTTTCCTACCACCCCACTTCTGATATCCTGTGGCTGCTTTTGTTTTAAAAGACAGAAAGAGAGCTTTTAGCATGCCCACTGTTGCATTAAAAGCTGACCCAGACACTGAGTTGGTGTAAGGGGGGAAAAAAAAAAAAAAAAAGGGCATAAATTGATACTTACCTTTTAGTCCTTTTTAAGCCAAATCCATGGTTTAAGAGAGAGCTAAGCACTTTAAAGGAGTAAAGGTTGCAATGTTAAACCTACAGTTTTCTGCAGCAAAAAAAGTCACCTAATCTACCTTACTTCACAAAAAGAGCCCTTTTAAAGGTAATTCCTTCCTTCCCTCTTCCCTGAACTGTGCATATGAGAAATGACAAACAGGAGGAAGTTCAGATGGTATTAACAACAGCTGAGACATCCGTCTCACTTTTCCTTTCCTGACAATTTGAAAATTCTCAGAACTTCATTGTTACAGAGCTCCAGCTACCATAAACCAGCTCAGCACCATTAATTGCAGCAAAACTGGAATTGCAGGTTCACTGGAAAACCAAGGCTAGGGATGCTGTTATCAGCAAAAGTTTTTCCAAATGATGTTGATTTGGAAGAAGAAAACTAGCACTGTCACCATGAATCCCATGCTGAATTTCACCAGAATATATAGGGGCTGGAGGAAGAGGTAGTACAAGACCTTGCTAAGAGAGAACAGTAATTCATTTCATGGTCCCAGCACTAGGTTGCCAGCAGCAATCTGGAACATTACAGCTTTATCCACTGCTCTTAAAGCCAGTGTGCACATACAAAGCATGCACAGCAGCCATGTGGTTAAGGTGCCATTTATATTGCAAAGGTGGGAACCCTAACCCAGCCTTAAACTATAATCCTGAGTGTATATAATGCATTTTAACCTGCTACAAGTATGGTAGCAGCAGGAAATGCCCAGGCAATTCTCAACATAAATAATATCTTGCTGGGGCTTTGTTATTCCTTCTGTAAACTTCACATTTGATAAGAATTAAAATCCAGTGAAAAAATAGAAAACCCTCTCCTGCGAGAGCAGTCTTGCCCTCTGTGGTGACTCCTTGTGACTCAGCTCTCCTTCCCAAATGCACAGCTCAAGCAGTATAAGAGTCAAGAGATGCCAAATTTTACCTTTAGGTGTGCACACTTCTATGATCCACTTACAATAGCAAGATTTGTGTATGAGGACAGAAGTCATCCTGGAGTCTTTCTGTTCATGATGTTTCAGGTGTGGGATACAAGAAGCATTCATCTTGGTTTCCCTGCCATTCAGCTGCAATAAGCCCAGTTCTGATGCTTTTTTTCTCATGCTTAGGGATGCTCAAATAGAGCTGAACTATACCAAAATAGGCACTCATCCAGTGGTGTAAACGAGAGCAGAGCCTGGGCTTCTTTTATGAAAGCAAATCCATAAACCCCTCTAAAAATAGAGAAATGCAGTATAAGAAACCAGCCCCCAAAATGCTAGTAGAAAAGAGGAGTAAGTGTTGACCAAAGCTCTTGTATTTCACTATCTTGATTGAACTTCTGAAACTTTTCCATCTGCTACACTTACTTTTCCATCTGCTGCACTTCTAGGTGTAATCACAAGACCCGCTTCTGCTCTCCAATACAGCTGAGTTAGTCTAAAGCACTTTATTTATTTCAGGGCAGTTACTCCAAACTTAAACTTAGTACAGAATTTGTCCACGTTTAACGCATCACCACCTCCCCAGCTTGCCAGCTGTCACCCAGCATAGCACATTTGTTTTAATCTACAACTGCTGTTGTCTCAACATTCCTTCACTAAAAATGCCTCCAGCAGAGGCATCTCTGGCCCTCGGTGGTCAGCAGACCCAGGACATCAGAAGTGGCTTGGAGGTATTTAGTACAAGGAATGGGGGTATTTGTGTGAAACAGGGAAGATAAATCTGGCAGCAAGGCCTCTTGAAGAGCCACCGCCTTCTACACCCAGTCACTAAGAAGTCCTAAATAGGCAATGCAGCTAAAAAAATGGGATTTGGGGAAGCCGAATAGTATAGTTGGCACTGTTGTTGCCCAGAGGCTATGCAGGCCCGTTGAGGTTCTTGTGTCTGCATTGGCAGTCATGGGGCCTACTCAAGAGAAGAAGGCAACTTCATCCAAAGGCCAATAACACCTCAGATAAGCTGTTATCACTCTTTGATTTGCTTACTGGGGGTTCAAATTCAGGCACATAATTTAGGTAGGAAAATGGGTGAAAAACCCCAATAAGGAAATCCCAGTGCCCGGTGGCTCCCACTTCTCCGTTCAGAGCAGAGAACCCGTGAGGAGCTGATGGCCACCGGCAGCCTCCTCCTGGCATGGAGAGCCCGAGGCCGCAGGAGGGCAGCATTGATTTTCTTTCCGAAGTACCGTGAATGGGATCTCAGATAAACTCATCCTTCGGGAAAGGAGTTTATTTTAAAGAGTAGTCATGTAAAACTGTTGAGGTTTCATTGTCTCAGTGAAAGTGGGAAGTGTTTCTGTGGAGTATCACTAAGAAACTATAAGTACAGCCTTGGTAGATTCTTGGTGCATGAAGCATCACTTTTCTGGTTTATAAACCATTCAAGTGAAATTCATGACGGCCAGAAGGCTGGGACAAGGAAGAGGATGTCCTTTTGAACATCACTATTCCACAAACACGCTGGCTACAGGCAGTAAATAACAATAACCACCTATGGCTGATGCATTTGCTGTCTTTTTTTTAGTATTTGTATTTCTCTCATACAGTTTTCTGCGTGGGAGAATTTTCTCTGCCGTGGCCCTGAGAATCTGATGAGGGGACAGAGAGGTGGAAGTCCCCATAATGTGCAACCTTCTCTGTCCTTCCCCAAGGCAAGATAAGAGCTGCCAGGGCACTGCTGGAGCCATTCCTAAGAGCCACACAATTCTGTGAGCTCTCCCAGCTCCTAGAAGCCTTCAGAAAGTGGGTCAAGGAGTTAAACCTCAGTTTGTCCCAGGAAGAATTAATGACCTGGGTGCTGAGCTCCAGAGAGGAATTTACATCCTGACTCAAGTGTTTTCCTACCAAAACTGGTGTGCTCTGTGAGCAGAAGGGGTCATCCTGCTTATCACCACTTCCCAAACCCTCACTGCCCCCCCCAACTCTGGCACCAAGTCAGAGCCTGTGTCCCTGCAGTCACTCCCAGCATCCTGCATCAGCAGGGTTCCCATTCTCCCTTTGAGACTGGGATTTGGTATGCAGCCCCTGCTTCTCCCAGGGAAAACAAAGGGCCTGAGACCAGCAGTATCACTGCTGGCACTTCAAAGGGGTGACTCCATTTAGGGTCTTCCCAGCAAGACAGGATTCAAGCTACTGGCTGGAGTGCTTTACAAATAACCTCAGAGTTTATTGCACTGCGGGGGAAAGAAATTACCATATCTGTTCAAGTAAGAAAATCTGATGTCCTAGTGAGTGACACATGATGACTATTTTTATAATAGACAGACACAATAGCCTCACACTCATTTTTAAGAGCAAATTCAGAGGTAAGGGAAACAAAAGTCAATATGTGGAAAAACCTGGTGTCCACTCTCAGGCCTTGTCCATCATTTGTTATATTTTTGTTGAAATCAGTTCCCCCCTGACTTCCCCCCCCCCTTTTTTTTTTTTTTTATTTTTACAATGGTAAAACTAAGCCTGAAAAGAATTTGACTTTCTAATGACACATTATGCTCCAGCCACAGGGCTTCCTATCTCATCCTCTCCCAGAAATATATTTCACAACTGAAGTAACATTCAATACACCAACCAAGTGCTTGCAGACATCACAAGTGACTTGAGTTTCCAAACTTTGTGCACAGCTTTCTGACACAGGCACTACTTTTCTTTTGCTAGTCTAGATTTATAATGATATGGCATTTATAAATAGTTCATAAAAAGACCAATGGATAAGTATATATCTATCAGCAGTATTTGCCAGGGGTGCTGTGAGAACATCAGTCAAGGGTATTTTATCAGTTGTTGTAAGCAACCCTTTGACCTTTCAGGCTCTGCAAGAATCCAGTCATCAGTTATTAACCTTGCAACAAGTGAGTTATATAAGTAACTTTAAGATAAAGCCTGACCTTGCTTCCTTTGCCTAACTCAGGCAGACAGTTCCAGAGTAGGAAATTATTTCCCTGATGAAGTCAGTGGGAGTCTTTTTATTGATTTTAATGAGCCTGTCCCCAGGCTGAAAGCAAGTAGGTCTGTAGTAATTCTTGGGTGTATTTTCCTAGCTAAAGCCATTTGATTGTGTCTTTTGGAGAGAACAGATGGACCTGGTTTTCCAGCCATCATCATCAGCCAGGCTTGACCAGGGGGGTGTGAACAATGATTGTTAGAGCATACAGAACTCCTAAGCCACATGCCAGATTTGCTGAACAAAATTCATTTTAGCATAGGCAAGTGCCTACATGTTTAAAAAGACAGCATGAGAAAGGAAGTATGTAAGACAAGAAGGTCATTGGGACCTCATGTGGGTTCAAGCTATGTAGGAAAGTCCCTGGCCCTTCCTCACTGAAGCACAGACAAGCCACTAGCTATTACAAGGCAAGCATTTTACAAAAACCCATCTTAAAATAGCCAATGCATTAAATAAGAACATGTAAAAATGTTTATGGCAGTGTTTATATGAGAAATCTTTCCAGTGTAGATTTCCATCCTGGGAAAACGCAAGAAGTCCATGTTAGTGATTATTCAAAAAAGTAAATTGTCCTGTTTCTTTAGTTGCCTAGTCCAAGTGAGAAGCATGTTTTTTACACTGATCAAGTTGATAAAGATTCAGTTCACAGCTCTACCAATGTCTAGCAGTTCACTTCCTTTTGCTTCTGTTTCCCCAAGCATAAGATAGAGCTCATCAGAATTCAGCCATGATTTTGGAAATACATTTAAGGATTGCTCTCTTAGGTTGGAAGCAAAGCTGCCATCCCATTTTCAGGAGACACTTCCTGCCCATAGACATGGTATCCTGAGTGCCTGGCTCCTTTTTTGGCTTACTGGGTTAACAAGTATGTAAAAGTCTTAGCTAGGTGAAAGATGCTGAGAACTAAGGGCTGCTCTTTAGCAGGATGTGGCAGGATATTTTTGTGTCTACAGTGGGCCTGTGTGCTGTAAAAGACAGCTCTGTAGTGAGATTATTTGTTTAAATACCTGTAAATACCTGTGCTCCTTCGGCAGCTGCCCATGGCACTGAACCAGACAGACCCCAGTGCTGCTGTGCCAGTCTGCTGCACACATTCAGGGTTGGACAGAACTTGGATCTGATTAAAGGGCCCAGGCAGCCCAGGCATGTCACACAGCAGCTAAAACCCACCTCCTCATCATCCTCCATATCTCTGTAAAATTAGACTTTGCTCTCAGGAGGAGTGTTACCTTTTATAGTGTTGATGCATAGCCAGTTCACATTTCTGCAGCCCAGCAGCTTGATGCTGCTATAAAGCTGGGTTAACACTGTGGGAAACCAATCCTGCCTATTGATAGGCATGTTAAGCTTACAGTGGGGATACTAAGGACAGTGCTGGAAGCATACAGTGATCCAGGCTTTCTTATCTGAAGGTGGACAGATAAAAGCAATTCATGGATTTGGGGTTAGGTGAAAGTTGTTTTAGTCTGGTTTGGTTTAAGGCAAGCTGACATCACTAGTTCTAGTCTGTGCAAGGCCTCAAAACCAAGCTGTGGTTCTCTGACTCTACGTATCTACAACAGATCATTTCCATCTCCTCTTTTCCACTAACTTCCCCCCCCAAAAAACCCCACTCACTGCTCTGCAGTGGGGAAGTAAAAGATCTTTTTGTTGGTGTTCTACTAAGTTGAAGGTATGTACCTGAGCAATCCAAAAAAGATCTCCCATTCAGTCATGTTAAATCAGAGGTGTGTATCAGATTAAAATGATAAATGATATTTGTTTCCCTTTCCAGTGGAGTATGCAGGCTTCCTGTGCTTGCCATAGCATCCTTTACAGCTCTCTCCCTTGCTTAGGATTCCCTGACTGCATTGACAGAAATCCTTTCTGTCCTGATCCAGCTGACTTGACTTTGACATCACCACATGATTGGAAGCTGTCTCTGAGTAAGAGGCACAGGATCAGTGTCTCCAGAGAACTGAGTTCCTCTTTAAAGCAGGTACAGGTCTTACTGCTGCTTCTGAATAAATGATTCAGCAGTAGCCCTCCCCACATTTCACACACAGGCATTAATTTAAGGGTGTAGATGTGGCAGCCACAGACAGAGAAATCTGACCCATCCCAGCTGCACTCCATGCACGTAGGTCACATGAAGTGTCATATGTTAGAACGCCTAATACAGTCCATTAACTTCAAGGGGCAGTGGATACAACTTTGCAGGCTATGCTTGTGGAGGAGACAAAGAAAACCAGTTCATATTAAGCTTTAACTAAAGAGAAACCTAGACATGCCCCCACTTTTCTGAACAAAAATAAGCATGAGTCATATTTCCTCTGGGCAACATACTATTTCCCACACCAAGCAGAGATAAGATGTCCTCAGATCTTGTTATCCCAGAATTTCACTTTCCCTTCATGAGTTTGTGCTCAGGGGCCATACAGGGATCTCAACACAGCTAAGAAAAGCTATGGATTTAGCTTAGCTATGGAACATTTCTCACTACTCTCTAAACCACTCTTGGGATTTAAACAGGTGAAAACAACAGATGCAACAAAATAAAACAGACAAAAAAACCCCAACTTTTGATGAGCTACCCTTTAGGGGCACAATTCATACCAAACCTAAAAGTCCTGAGACATACAAAGTCACCAGTCCATCCCTCACATAAAACCAGGCTGAAAAGTTAGTAGAGAACATGGAGTCATTCATACCCTGGCCTGACTTAGAGTCATAGAATAAATTTGTTTGGAAAAGGTCTTTAAGATCATTGAGTCCCATCGCTGACCAGCACTGACAAGTCTATCACTAAACCATGTCTCTAAGCACCACATCTACATTTCTTCTCTCAACACCCCGAGCCAAGTTCAGCCCTGGAACAACCAGTGGAAACCTTTAGCTGGTAACTGGTTGGGCTTTGCCATGTGGTTTCAATGGAGTCACCTGAACTGGATCCACTGCTCCTGGGCAAAATTTGGCCCAGAGAAGTTAAATAATGTACCCCAAGCAGCATGCCTGAGGCATCCACAAAGGCAGGAATTTAAGACTCACTTTTTCTTTTGCAACCCCAGTGCTGCTTTCAGCCACCCGTGGCTGGTGACCCTTGTGTGCTGAACTCCAAGGCCTGGTCCTGCTGAATGAAATGCCAAGGCTCAGGAGGAATCAGCTTTTGGCCCCATGCATAAATCACAACTGCTTTCCATGGCCTTACCCTGCAAACACTGACCATATGCAGCACTTGGAGCACACAGTGGTTTCAATACACAAAAGGCACGACACGCCATACATTTTCATTGCTGCTCATTTTCTCACATCTGTTTGTATGATCACTAAAGCAAACTTTCTAGCACTGAGTGCACAGAATACCCTTTTGTACCCAGTCAGGTGTCAGCTGGGGGACCTGACATATCTCTCCAGGTTTGTTGCCAGATTCGTTGACAGGAATAGAAGCTTCCTTAATGTGGCAGATATCACAAAATGGATCTGATATTTACTTCCAGTTTTGGCCCAACAAATGCATAATTCAAAAAAGATTAATACTGAGTCAAAATTACTTTGCCCTGCAAACAGTTCCAAAATAATCAGAAGCAACCGTAGCTCTAGCAACAACTTGTGTCATTCAGGACAAACTCAAGAAACCACTTAGATCTTATCACAAAAACAAGACTCCAAATAATAAGAACAGCTGGTGTTTCAGTGTCTCTGGACATACCAAATGAGGTGTACATCCTCACCCTTCTGCCAGTTTTTCAACACCAAACAAATGTACCTGGATTTTAGAAAGGTTTGGTTAACTCAGCAGCAACTACAGTAAACAATGAATGCTGAGCTCATGAGAAACTATTGTCACTACGTATTTCAAGCCTAGATCCTTATGTCTATGTGACAAGAAAGAGAAAGTGAGCCCCCAAAACAACTGTCAGGTTCTTATGCCTTCAAGAACATTAAGCATTTGCCATTGTCAAAGACTGCATCCCTAAACAGAGTGTGAGTCAGGCCAGGGGTTTCCATGTGTCTGTGCAATAATCCATCAACACAGGTGTCACCTTCCTTCACCCTCCTTCACTGTCAGTGAAACCAAGTGGGAAAGAAGGTAAAAATCAAGATTCTCTTTCTCTGACACTGATAATCACAGGGGGGAAACAGTAAAAAAAGAAACTTGCTGGAAAAAAGCAGCCCAGTTTGAATTACGGAGTGTGAAATACCTGAAAATGAAGCTGCTGTACAGTCTATCTGCCATTACTACTGCCATTCTTTAACTGAGCAAGTTTATATGGTAGATGTATTAGGAAAGACACCCTCCTATCCTAAGCTTTATAAAATCATTGGCTTGGTTATAAAGATGCCTTTTGCTGAATCTCAGTACAATACTTTCCCCTAGAGTTCTGCCAGCCTCCAACTGTTCTGAGCTCAGGTGATTTTCTGAATGTCATGTGGCTTATTGGTTTAGGACACTGTGATCTATTTAGCACTTTTTAAGACATCTGTTCACTCTCCCCTCAAAGCCACATGAAATACTGCACTCACAACATCCTTTGGCAAGCATCCCCATAGAGCTACACCCGTGCTTTGAGGATACCCCACCCCCCCTTCTCCTTGTTCTGAACCAAGTTTCTTCATCTGATGCCCCCTTCCAAGTTCTTCTATTGGAAGCTGAACAGACAGTCCCTCTTCACACTCTCCATGTCATGGACTCTACCAAATGTGCCTACACTTTACCTATTTCTAACCAGGCAAGACAGCCCTTGTCTGCTTAAACCATGCTTTGTATGGAAGCTGTTCCATATTTTTGGACTTGATTCCCAGCATACCTGATCCATTATGTGAAATGTAGATTAAAAATATAAAACCATACTGCAGTAATTTCTTGGAAAAAAAACCAAACAAAACCAACCCACTGTTAATTTCAGTTTTCTTCCTTGAAAGTAGCTTTCAATAGGGACCTGTACTTTTCCTCCACTGCCTTAAAGGCATCTAGTAAAAAAACCATAAAAAGGTACTTGGGGTTCTCCATTGAAAATTGAGGGAAAACAAAAGAAAATGCCCAGACTTTAAGTCAGCCTTTGTTGGTTCTGCTCACCCATACACCTAATGAAAAATCCTGAAATAACAGAAATCCACACACCAAATTTTTTTCCTAGTTAGTTCACAGGCAGAAAGTTCGTCAGGACTAAAATGGTACATTCCTCCCTTAAACTTCAAGTGTAATAAAATGTATGAAGCCATTGTACTGCTGTGGGATAAATGTTTGTGAGAGACTGCTCACCATGATTTTGAGACAGTTGTTATTACTCTGACTTGCTTAATAAAGTGTATGTGGCAGAGAAGGTAAGGAAATTGTGTCAGTGTCATTACCCATCAAATAAAAAAATAAGATGCTCGACGGAGTGACCAGAGAGTCTCTTCTTTTCTTAACCTGTTCCAGCACCTACATGCGAATTAAAAAAAAAAGAACAGGAAAAAAAAAAAAAAAAAAAAAAAAAAAAAAAAGAACAAAAATTCCCATAGGAAGCTAATTAAATATTCCCTCCATCTCCTCCTCCTTATTCATTCCCTCCGTTTCTTTCAATTGGCAGGGTCCCATGGCGACCATCCTGGAAGAAAAGCATCCTTCTTCAGCAAGCCGCCCCTCGCCATGGCAACCAGGACGTCAGAGCCGGCAGCCAAACCCCGCGGCAGGCCGAGGGGCGGCACTGCCCCCCGGGGCTGCCCTCCCCCTCACCCCCCCGGGGGGCGGGATGGAGGTGGGGTGAGGGTTCGCCCCTTCACGGGGGGACATCGGGGGGGGGAGGGAAATCCCGGTGCCCGCCCCCTCGGGGCTCCGGCGCTGCGGGGCGCGGGTGGGCTGTGGGCTGCGGGCTGCTGTCCGTGGTGCTGATCGGCCCGAGGGAGCGGTACGGGCACCCCGCAGGACCGGGGTTGGGGGGGGGGGAGGAGGAGGAGGGAGAGAGGAGGGCCCGGGGAGATGGGGTCCTGGGGAGGGACAGCCACATGATCCGCATCCCACATGACACTGAAGGAAAGCGGTGGCAGCAGCCAGCCCCGCAAAACGTCATTTTTATCCTTTTTTTCCGCCGTCAAAGAAGAGGGGTAAAATACCCCATCATCCCCCCCCCCCGCCGCCGCCGCCGCCACCGCCACCGCGGCCAGGTTTACAAACATCCGGACAGAGGCAGCTCCAGGTGTCAATTTACTCCGTGGTTTCCAGTATGATTGGCACCTTCCCAGGGGTGCCTTCACCTGGGATTACAAACAGAGACAGGAGGAGATCGGCGCCGCTGGGATTATGCTTTGGAACAGGTATGTGGATGGATAGGTGCTGTGCTGAACAGTCCTGTGGGTTAAGGAGGTTATTCTCATTGCAGAGACAAGCAGGAGCATCTTTTCCAGTAATTTATCTTCTGTGTATTTGCTTAAGTGCATTTAAGATCCTCGGGTTTTAGTAAAGAGGACTCATTCCTCAAGAGCCAATGCTCTCTGGGGCTTGAATTTTAGATTCTTCTGAAAGCAGAGGTGTGTAGAACTGCTGCAAAAAAACTAGCTGTATTTCCTGCACAGATATACATTGTCAGTCTAAACTCATTATTTTTAAATTATGCCACCTATTTGTCTTAAAACAGTCCCTTGTCATCATCAGTTTGATGAAAGCAGAAAATTACTTTTACTGAAATGGAGCTCACAAATCTGACCATCAGGTTTTTTCCTCCCCAGATACATTCAAAGAGCTTCTTCCTTCCTTTTGTTATTGCACGAAAACAGATGCTTTTGTATTTTTCTGTCATTTATTTGAAATCATCTTTTCTGAAAGCACTGCCTCCCTTTTTTTCTGCGTGGGTGTCTGGATGCAGCTACTTAGGGAAACACCACAGGCAAAGTAATCTTTGCTTGTCTGTAGCCAGCAGAGGCAAGAAGGCTATTCTGTTTTTGCTAATTCAGGCACATATTCTCTAAGAATGCACAGAAATATTTTTCTTTTATCCAGCTGGTTTCCAGTATGTCAAACACCATGTTTGCTCCACAGAGTAATGGAGAAGTAAAACTGCCTTGTGCTCTCACCTTGTGTGAGGTGGGATTCATAGTCAGTTCTTTCTGGCAAAGATTTCCCAATGTGGTTCTTCAAGATTTTTTGTTAAAGCCACTGTTAATCACTTAAACAAGTGGCTTGGTTTGCAGAAAAATTGGATGCCAACCCTGAGGCATCCTTAAAAGACGGTTTTTATTTGAGTGTATAAATACGGATTTTTGGAAGCTTGATTTATGATTTTATTTTAAATACCCTGGTCTCAGATGAGACAGTAAGGGAAGGGATTTCAATACCTTAGACACATTTGGGAAACTCTGCTCCTTAGCTTAAAGTAGAGCTTGCAGACTTTTACTCCCCCGCAGTTCTGTGCAGCCTCTGTTTGCAAAGCTGTGCAGTGAAATTCCTCCATCTGGGTCACACCATAGATTCTCCATTTCATTTTCCTCCGCAGCCCCACCAGGCATCCTCCCTCAGGTGTTTAACAATTTAGAGAGCAATTTCAATCTGACAATGCAGAATAATCCCCTAACATCCTCCAGTAGAGTCTGCCACCCCTCCCCACCACAAACACAGTTTTACCAGCACCAAAACATGACGCAGAGCTTGTGGTTTTGGGATTTCTCCATTCCCAGCAGCTTCCATCATTCCCTAGACTTGTCCTCTGACAGAAAACCAACACAGTTCTCACAACTGGCACCCTGCTCAAGAAGACCTCACCGGTTCAGGGGTTATCAGCAAACCAGCATCTTGCCTCAGTGACTTCTCCTGGCCTGCTTTTGTCACCCGTGAACCCAGTTCAGCTGAGACATCCCTTCCAATACTGATCTCTGCATTGGGCATTTTTAACCTATCTATGGGCTTTGTATGTCCTTCAGCCCTCCCAGCTTCTCCAGCAAGATTAGTATAGGAACACTAGAAATGCTATCACTAATGGCCATACCCTTAGAGAGAGGCCTGTGGGAATGTTGTCCTACTACTTATTCAGGTCTTCTCTTCTTATTCCTATCAGGTAAGTCCTTCTGGAGGTATCTTCCAGTCCCCGGTGACTCTATGCCTGGTATAATTATTACCCACCAGTGCCACCCCACTCTGTCTCTGAGTCTGGCACAGATGACCTCTCCAGGTCACTGATCCTAGGTCCACATTACTGAAAAGTGTCAAGAGCCATGCAACAGGCATGCTCATTTCCCAGCACAGAAATCCTGTTACCATATCATCTTCTTGGGCACTGAGAAAGCAGTTGTTACAAGATTTATCATCAAAAATTAATTTCTATACAACTTTCTCATGCAGAAGAAACAAAAAAAGAAAAAAACCAAACAAAAGCAAACCTAACATTCTCCTAGGAAGAGAACTTGTGATCAGTGCTAGTAAGAGGGTGAGCTAAGAAACTGAGTCCTCACTGAAGCTACTGGCACATTTTCTCTGTGGGGGAGAGGACACTCATCAGGGAGAAGGTGAGAATTTCCAAGAGATGGGCAGACAAGTCAGCCAAGCATGAGATTCACCACACCTTATCTGTCAACACCCACCATAGCAAACCAACCCTGGTAAGCACTGCATTCCTCATATCAAGAAGAGCATTTGGTGTTGTGGGCAGGGCCTGGTGTTGCCAAAAATTAATGTAACTGTGTGGGAGAGAGCATCTATATTTTTTACCTCTGACTCAGGAAAGGGTCCAGCCCAGCCACATGTCCAAGGACAGACAGACTCAGTCCCCACTAAGGAAGGCAAGCTGCCTGAAAAGCTACATTTTGAGCATTTTGAGCTTCTCCACACTCTTCTTGGTCAACTTCAGTAGGTGGAACCTATTTTGAACGCAGAGTTGGAAATTAGGTCAGCCTCTCATCTCCTTGCTCCCGGTTTTTCATGCCCCCACAGTCACACTGGGCACAGATCTGGGTTCTGCCATCATTTTTAGATCAGTGCTAATCTAGAGTTTTCCCTACGAGTCATAGCAGTAGGAGGATAGATGAAAGCTCTGAAACACTTAAAACTCTGTGGTTCTTTCCTTTGGGGAAGAAGAGTGACACCATAGCAGGAGACCCCTGTGTACCTGTTTGTGAGCAGTCTGCTGTACTCATTTTGCTCATGATGTAGTAGCCAGAGCACTGTGCCATGTGTGCTTCCCATGATTAGCCAGACCAGGTCATGGGCAAAAGCAAAGGGGAAAGATGGAAGAATCAGGCTGTCAAAGTCATGGCAAACCCAACAGTTTGTTGAGCACATCTCAGGCCTTTGTAAGGAAGGCTGTGTCCTCCCTTTGCCTTATGGATGACCCTGTCCCACAGCCACTGGAATGTTAATTTCACACTGTAGGTGACCCTGCCCACCTCTTCAGAAAGGTCAACCTCTTTACAGATCTGAGGGATGAAAAAACTCTGTGTGTGCATTGCCCCAGTTGAAGAGAGTTACACCTCTTCCCTCACTCATCAGATGCTGATGAGGTAAGGGTGTCTAACCAGGTAGTAGTGAGCATAAATATGGCTCAGATTTTACCACTATCTCTCCTGGAACCAGAGCATGACAGTGGACTCTGTAGTTACTCCAAAGGCTTCTTCCACTGCCAACAGAGAATAAACACACTCTTACAGCTCAGATGTGTGTGTAAACTACTGGGTCTCAGCAGGTCACTTTGGGTTAACAGACCTACAGTAGCTGCCAACAAGTCAGTTTTAACTCACAGTAAATACATGAGAAAAATTCATTGACTCCAGATGCAGGACAAAGCCATTGATCTCAGAACCTCACCATAATTAACTTCAAGAGATGGTAGCACCTCTTAAGGACACTCAACCAATATGCAGCAACTTGTGACTTACCTATGGATTTGAACCCTGAATGCTGACTAAAATCATGCCCCATGAATTTGCCCTGGACCAAGCCTCAGACCCAGTGGTACAGGTCTGCAGTCAGAGTAGTTACTCCTGGTGTGAGATGACAGACCCAGAAGCAATAGGTGGGCCCCGTTCTTTTCTGGTTAATTATTGCATGGCTAAGAACTTAGTAAGCTCAGTTAAAAGGATAAAGCTGAAAAAGGATTCTTCCTCAGGCAACCAGTTTAAGAAATAGAAATCAGCCCTTATCCCAGCAAGTGTTGCAGCATTACATCCTTGTGCTCAGCTTTAATACTTTGTTAAAATAGTCAGGAAAGAAGCAACAAAAGTCAATGGCAAAGAGGCTGTCTAGATGCCCTTATTTTCCTCAAGCATACAGCAGAAAAATCTTGCTTAAACTCATGCTCATGCAGTAGTTGAGTATAACATATATTCTTTAGACGTGCTGAAAATTAAGGACATTTCCTTCCTGTATCTGATTCCATCCATATTTCCTGTTCTCATGACCTCACCCCACATTACAGTCTAGGCTCCCAGATGCTGATACAAGATGCAAGAAACTTTAATGTCTTACAACATCAGTACAGCTCGGAAGCTTTTACTGTACATTGAGCTGAGACCTCACCAGCACTGAAAACTTCAGACACAAACCAGCCTGCCCACACTTACAGTTATGTCATCTTTAGCTACCCAAGCTGAGAAACAGGAGTCTCCATCAGCTGGGTAGAGCCTGGAGGGAGGGGGGTGAGCAGCAGCGTATGAGATATGGGTATGGATCTCACCAGTTTTATTGCATTCAAAACATTTTCTTCTCCTGCTAAAAGAGGGGCAGATGTTTTCCATCCCCGTGCACCAGAATGCAGAGAGTGAGGAAGAACACACTTCATCTCAAGTGACTTTCAAGCTTTGCTCAGAAGCGCTGCCTGGAGAATAGAAGAGCCTTCGAAAGAGGAGCAGGGCAAAGAGCTGAGCATTTTTATGAGCACTAGAACAGAGAAAAGAACTGGCAGCAAATCTGTGTGCTTACAAAAGCATCTGCATTCCTCCACTGGAAGCAGAAACACTAAATGGCCTCAGTATGTACACAGTCATCTCTGCATAGCAAGAAACAGATAGAAGATAAAAGGCTCTGTGCTCTTGTATAAAAAGATTATTGCATTGAGGCAATGCACGCACAGGGCAGTTAATCTGAATGTAGGCAGGGATGAATGTCACCTTCTAGCATTTTACACCCAGACAAAATCCTCCCCATTCTGATTCAATTTCCTCCCACTTCTAACGTTGATCAAACTCTGTTAGATGAAATATTCCTCTTCCAGTCTGGCAGTTATTCCCAAAATATTCTTCAGGGAGCTTCAGAGAGTCTATGGAGCAAATGACCAGCTTAAAGCTTTAGAAGTAATTTGCTGAGCCAGATCTTTCCTGGTGTTTTGCAGCTATGATGTAGAGAGGTAAAATATGTTGAATAAAAAACCAAACCCTGCTAGTGCTAAATTAAGTAATGTACAATGAACTGTTTCTTTAGCTATCTTTTTAATCCTGGAAAACAGTGATTGGGAAATAAAATGTTTATACTTTTGATTAAACATTTAAAAAGCCTTTCATAGCATTCATTAAGTTTTCCTCTTCTAATTTGCAATGGAGACTACATTTCTAGACAGGACAGTAAACATGCAAACACGTAGTAACTGTGCTACATGGGCTTGATGAAACAGCAAAGTAGACATGGCAGTGATTTTATGAAATTTTTGTGGTGCAAATACTTCTCCTCTAAGTGGCAGATGAGTTTGAGACAATTAGCAAGAATATGTTTCCTTTGCTACCAGTCCAATGGGACAACCCTGAAACTGGATTGTTTGGGCTTTCAAACTGCAGATAGAGTTCCACAGAACAAGAACTGTGGCATTAGGAAATCCCTCTTTGATTTTAATGAGTTGTATTTCACATCCTCCTCCTTTTTTTTTTCCCCCCCAAGAAAATGCACAAGATTTAGGGTCTTAAACAGAAATATAGGAAGTCCTTATACCAGTTTTAAAGGACTCACACTCTAAAATGCTTGAAAGAAAAAGAGTTTTAGCACTGCTGCAGCCATTCAAACTCACACTTACTAGAAAGTATCCTTTTCCTCAGCTCAGTTTATAGGTTTAAATAAAACATATAGGTTTAAATAAAAAAGCAAAGAAAAGCATTTTTTGTCAAATAAAAATGTAAAAAAGGCCTCACATACTGCATAGGTAATTTTTACTTTTGGGGTTTGTAATACCTGCTTATTGACCTGCAAGGCAGAAGGACACTAAAGAGCTCATCGTTGCTTTCTTATGAATCTGCTATTTGCAAGCTGAACAGTTCACTAATGCTTAAATCAGATTTCACTAAATGATGCAGCAAACAGGGGAATGGGAACTAGAGATACATAATGGAGCAAGATAAAGACTCTCTAGTTATTTGCATCTCAGACCCACAGAGAGCAGTACATACACTGAGCTTTTTTTCATGCTTATGTTGCCAATAGGAGAATAATTCACAATGCAGAAGTTTAAGTCTCCATTATTTAAAAACAGACTCACCCACAGAAGAAAACAATATGCTGGGCTATAGACACTAAGGTTCTTTGTGCTAGATCAAGGTATGATTCTAATCTTAATGCCACCTAGGAAAAATAGGATTTAATAAACATCCCTTAGTATAAATGATAGTCAGCATCTGGTCCATCAGAAGGAAAATTTATCTACAATTAGGAACGCAGTAGTCTCAAAGCACATGGATTAATCAGCATTTACTTTAAAATAAACAAACAAACAAACAAATAAATAAACCAGCACAACCCCATGCTAAGAGTAGTGAAAGTCCCTATTATTGCACTTATATTTTCACCTGAACCTTGTGGGCAGTTCAGTGTGCTGAATGATTTTGAATCTTTCCAAGGAAGGAAGAATCACAAAATGCAGTATTATTTGCACCTCTGTTTGGTGCTACTTCTCACAGTGAGGAAACCACCACCACCACTCCAGTCACCTAACCAATTGCTCCAGCTCTCAATGGCAGGACATGGTCTCTGGTGAAGAGAGGCACAGGGGAAGGCTTCTTCTGTTCAGGTGTTTCATGCTCTGTTAGCAAAACTCTAACACAAGGCTGCTGGATCCATCCCTTGCCATTCTCCTTCCTCTGTAGGCAGCCACCAGTTAGCTCTCCATTTAAATGACATTTAAGTGCCATTTAAATGCTACAGCCCTGGGACTATCTCTGGGTTTACCCACCTGCATGTCTCACGTCTGAACAGACACAGGCAGCAGATTTGGGTCACCAGGAAAAATATCACAAGAACAGTATTAGCCATTCTAACTTATTATCTGACTTCCATTACTCTTCAATATTAGTCAAGAAATTTCACCTGGTTATTCTTCTACGAATTTTAATATGTTCAGCTGGCTAGTTTTAAAAGGTACATACTTCTGCATGGCAATAAAGGGAAATTAAGGGAGAAAATTTGTCCATAATGTTCTTTTCTATCTGGTTAATAGGCTCCACAAGTATTATGTTATTACAGATAATTCTAACATGTCATTTAGCAAGGTGTGCTGTCAGTGTGTCCTGCCACTGTGCCAGAGACAGCAGCCCAAATACCCTGCAGACATCTGATGACAGCAGAGTATCTCCAGGGGAGCAGATCCACCAGATGGAGGGTGGGGTGAGCAAGCAGGCTGCTTGAGAAACCTGGAATTATCTGCCAGGCAAGGCTGCTGAGAAAATTATGAGGAAAGACAAGAATGAAGAGAAAGCAAAGGCCAGGCTTTTGGAAGAAGACAGAACAAGGGGCAGGGTATCACTCTGCAGAACCAAATGCAGGCATTTGCAGGCAGCTGGCACTTTGGCCACCACAACACCTACTTCTAGGTCTCACTACTGATATCTCCAGGAGGGTGCCATGCAAAATTACTCATTTATCATGCCCCACTGAAAAAAAAAATCAAAACCAACAAAACCAAATAAATCAAAAACAAACAAAAAAAAAACAGCTGTTCCAAAAAAACATCTCCCTACTGATGTCTCCGGGAGGGTGCCATGCAAAATTCCTTCTTTATAATACCCCACAGAAAAGAAAAAAAAAAAAAACAACACCAAAAAACCAGCTGTTCCTAGTCTCAAACTGCTTCAGCCGTGAGTCCAACTTCACCTGAGTTGTGTTTTCAGCTCCCAGACACTACCTGGTGGTGAAAGGTGCTGAATGAGGCCACCTGCTTCGGGAGTAGTGCTGGTGACTCAGGCACTGCCCCACTTTCTGATGATGCAGAGTCAGCTGCTGGGCATGGCTGAAGGAGTGGAGCAGAGGCACAGCAAGGTCCTGTGGCAGCCCAGCTGTGGTTACACAGGGTGGCTGTGTCTGAGGAGCTCTGCCATGGTGGTCTTGAACACACTCTGCTTTTTCAAGTGTGCTTGAAATTTATGCCTGTGCTGTGCAGCTGAATGTGCACCAAGCCTGTTCATGAGAAGCACACAATGTTATATTAAGCACAACTAAAAATGAAGATGGGGTTTAGAAAGCTAGAGGGGGGGGAAAAAAATCCATAACAAGCAATTCATATATCTTAGCCTCTTGTACATCTGGCTAGTTTTTTTTGTGTTGTGAGGTGCAGAACAGAGCAAGGAGCAAGATCCCAAATTCATCCAGTGGCTTTGCACTTTCAGGCTCAACTCTGAGTAGGCAAACAAGGAGAAAAGTAATCAGTGGCAGATGCAAAGGTACAGTAGGCAGGGCAAAAAGGCATCAGCAAAACACTGAAGAAAAAAAAAAACTCAGGAAGCAAAACTGGGAATTTGGATCACTGGAAAGCTGAGGAGGACGGTGGTGGATTTTTTAAATTTATCCATCTGGCTTCTGGGATGAATGTTTGATCTTCTGGTAATTAACTAAATCCTGATTTATCTCTCAAAGTGTCAACTCAGTGTCAACTCAAGTGCTCAACTCTGGAGTTAAGAATTCACACACAGAGAAAAAGACTTTCTATTTTGAATGAGTAAGGGACTTGGCATGTCAGTGCCATGGCTGAAAGGACACCTTTTGGAGCATCAGCCTCCAGCAAGGGCATTTGTATATGCATAAGCATAAATAATTAGTATTTTTCCATTTTATTCCAGTGATAGGCTAGAACAGACCCAACCACCTCCTTAAAAACTCCTGAAACCAGGATGTTAGAGCTATCATTCTCCTAATTGTAGCTAACACTCTCCAGGTCAACCAAAACCACTTCACACCCTCCAAAGGCAAGGAAAGTAGGAGGAATAAGTGACCCCATGGCTTAACTGCAAGCCTCTGGGTCTGCTCAGAACCAAAAGGGAAATATATCACAGTTTGGAAAGTAGAACATTACCAGATGAAGGTTATAAGGCCATTACCAGGGTATGCAGAGAAGCAGTTAGGAAATCAAAAGCTCAGCTTTAGATAAATCTGGCCAGAGACGTAAAAAACTTCAAGAAAGGGGTCTTCACCTATATTAGCAGCAAGCAGAGACAGAGGAATAATATTGGCCTACTATTAGACAGGAGAGGTGAAATAGTCACCAACAATGCTGGAAAGGCTGAGGTATTTGACACTTTTTTCACATCTGTTTTTATCACTGCTGTCAGGTCCCAGGACCAGAAGTTCAAGTCAAAGCAGACACTGATCTGCTGTCAGTGAGGGAAGAGTTGGGGTATCAACAGGAGCCTGACCCCTACAAATCGATGGGTTCAGATGACATCCCCCCAGGGTGCTGAGAAAGCTGGTGATGTCCCTGTGAAGGAGCTCTCCATACTCTCTGAAAAGTTGTGGAGATCGGGAGACGTCCCTGAAGACTGGAGGAAGGCTGATGTCACCCCCATCTCTAAGAAGGTTTCCAAATCTACTACTTTAAGGAGTACCTATATTACTTCAAAACATATTTCAGGTTTATCTTTTGTTGGTTCAGGTAGATTTTTTCACACCTACTTGTTAAAGGTAACCTTTTCTCTCCTCTCTTTACACAGCCTGAGCACAAGAGGTAGCTGTGTTTGCCCACAGCATGGATAACAGCAGCAGTCCTTTTCTTCCCCCTACCTTATTGATCCTGCTGCAGAACAAGAGCTACCCTGAAACCTCCATCCCTCCTGCTGCCTACAAGATCACAGAGTCACCCGCAGGACCCAGCTCGAGCAGGAACCAGACTGTCTTGCAGTATGAACTGAGGCCGAGGGAAATTGCAGCAGCCAGCATGGTCTTGGGAGTCTTGTGGCTGGTTTCTGTCTTTGGGAACTCCCTGGTCTGCTTAGTGATCCACAGGAGCAGGAGGACACAATCCACCACCAACTATTTTGTGGTCTCCATGGCTTGTGCAGACCTTCTCAGCAGTGTGGCAAGCACGCCCTTTGTGCTGCTCCAGTTCACCTGGGGCAGGTGGGTGCTGGGGAGTGGGGTGTGCAAGCTGGTAAGATACATCCAGTACCTCACCCCTGGAGTCCAGATATATGTGCTCCTCTCTATAAGTGTGGATCGATTCTACACTATCATCTACCCACTGAGTTTCAAAGTGTCCAGGGAGAAAGCCAAGAAAATGATTCTGGCCTCCTGGCTATTTGACGCTGTATTTGCATCACCAGTTTTCTTATTCTATGGCTCCAACACTGATGACCACTGCAACTTTTTTCTCCCCAGTTCTTGGGAAGGAGCTTCCTACGGTATCATCCTGCTCTTGGTGGTGTTTTTGATCCCATATATCCTCATTATCTTCTTCTACCAGAAGGTCATCAAGTACATTTGGAGAATAGGTGCTGATGGCAGGACCGTCAGGAGGACAATGAATACTGTCCCAAGAGCAAAGGTGAAAACCATCAAGATGTTCTTAATGTTAAACTCATTATTTCTCCTCTCCTGGCTCCCTTTTTATGTGGTGCAGCTGTGGCACCCAGAGGAAACAGACTACAGAAAGAGCTCCTTGGTTTTCCTGGCCATCACCTGGATCTCTTTCAGTTCTTCAGCCTCTAAGCCAACCCTCTACTCCTTGTATAATGCCAACTTCAGAAGAGGAATGAAAGAAACTTTTTGCATGTCTGCCATGAAATGCTACAGAAGCAATGCATATACTATTACCACCAGTTCCAGGATAGCAAAAAAAAATCACGTTGGGATCGTAGAAATCACAGCTCCAGCCAAAACTATCACCAAAGATTCCATCTACGATGCTTTTAACAGAGAAGCAAAGGAAAAAAAGCTTGCCTGGCCTATTCAGTCCAATCCCCCAAACACATTTGTCTAATTGGCTACATTGCTTTGAAAACTTATTATGAACCCCCTGAACCAGGAGTTTTCACTGCGTTTTGAACCAATGTATATTTAAATTTTTTTAACACAACTTTTAGGGAATTAAAAAAAAAATATTTTATTAAATGCGTTGGTTTTGATGTGTCCAGTCTACTTCCTTTCAGCTGCATTCTGCTTTGTGGAACTAATATACATGGGAGTGAAAATGGGCACCCACACACTGACCCTGACCTTCAGTTCTGCCAGCATGGGGTGTGAGGCTGTGAGGCAGGGGCAGATGGTGGGAGGGGTTGGGCTGATAGGGCAGCTGGGCCAGGCCTACATCCCAGATGAACAAGGGGGCAAACACCTGTACTTTTGGGGCATGTACACATTGACCCCACTAGTTTGAGGTGTTTCTTCTGGAGGCAAATCGAGGTTGCTCCACCAGGGATGTAGCTCTACTCCTAGCATGAGGATGATTTGGACCTTTGTAGGTCCCAGAAGCTCTATTGCTGTGCCAGCTCAGAAATTCAGAGGTCTATACTTCCTGAAACAGCCTTTTTTTTTTTCTTTTTTTTTTTTTCCAGTTATCAACCACATTACTAAGAACTGGACTGAGTCCGTGTGTAGAATATTGATTTTTTTTTCCTTAATTCTCATAGTATTGGCCAGAAATACAGAAGCATGCCCTCAGAAAACACAGATAACTGTTTATCCACCAAATGAGGTCAGCACTAGCATCCAGTTGGTGAATTCCCCTCACTCTTCTCCCATAAGCCATGGAATGTCCTACCTAGTCTGCTGCAT
The DNA here is from genome assembly GCF_036169615.1 of Heliangelus exortis. Lineage (NCBI taxonomy): Eukaryota > Metazoa > Chordata > Aves > Apodiformes > Trochilidae > Heliangelus > Heliangelus exortis. Next base: position 159,698,780 of record NC_092422.1, on the reverse strand, counting down.
CCCTCACCAGGAAGTTCTCCATTTTTTTCTTCTAACATTGACAGGAGAGTCCTGCAGGGTTCAGAGCAGAGGTCCAATCATCCCAGTATCTTATTGTTGGCCATAGACACCAAGGAGAGTTGGAGGATACAGCACAGGAAGCAGGGAAGATGCAGAGAGGTCTCCTGACACCTCTTTCTAGCCACCCGCAGTCACTTCACAGGGCAGTTGCCAAAAAATGGTGCCATTCAGTAAATCCAGAGCATGTCCAGAATGAGCTTAGGCACCAAGTCTCAAAGACGGGAGAAGGATCCCCACCCTGCTTGCTCAGGCCCCATCTGAGCAGATTTCAGGAGAATTTTGCCTGAGAATCAAGTATTTGAACTCTTTTCTGTTGTGAATCTCAAGCACTTTCCACTTATTCTCTATTTTCTACTCAGCTAGCTCTGACAAAGCCAGTAAATGGTGAATACTTGATCCCCACCCACTCTCTCTGTGCCAGTATTCAGTTTGTAAACCTCTATCATGTATTCTCTCAGTTATTTCTTTTCTGTACTGAAGAGCCTCATCCTACTCAGTCATTTTTTGCACAGACCAGGCTGTCCTTGGAGCACCTGAATTTAGCAGCCAGGGCCGAGCATCCTCAAGTCCAGACTACCAGCAGTCATTTCATACCCATGTCATCCTCAGAGTGGTGTGGACATTTCCATCCCAGGCACTAAACCAGGCAGTAGAAGTCAGCTGTCCCTCCACATACCAGTATTTTGAAATCTCAAGCTCCCTACTCTATGTTTGAAAGAGAGACCCTCAACCACAGCCTCCTCAGGGAAGGATTCTCTTTTCCCTCTGCTTTCAAAGCAGCTGTGGCACAGCTGGGCTCCTGTTTGTCCCTGAAAGGCCTGAAAGTGCTGCAGGAATGAAAGTTAATAGAAAAAGAGCAGCAAGTAGCACGGGGTGTATTAAACATGGTTGAGTGTCTCCCTTTCCTGTCAGCAGAGAGCAGAAGCACACATGGTGAAGGGAGCCCCAAGCTGACATCCTCTGCAGGGACTCTTATGCCAGCAATGTGGGTGGGGAAACTCCTTCGTTGAGAAATATTCCTGCATACATGGTAAAAAAACTTCCTTCCTCCTCTTCTACTACATGAAGCACAGTTGTGAGAACCCTTGCTGACTGCAAGAACACTTCCAGTCTGCGTTTCACAAATTCAGAAATCCCCGTTAAATCAGGATCTGATATTTCTCATCAGAGACGTAAGCAAAAATTTCCATGAACTATGAGAGAGGACCTTGAAAACAAGAGAAGACCGGTATTTTGGTTGTTTTTCCCTGAAATATCATTATATACTTACTTTTTCTTTGTCACTTAATTACCTCAGATCTAGGTTAAGCAGATCAGGTCAACTTTATAGCATTGTTTTTAACAGTGGGTTGTGAGGCAGAATCCAAGCAGTTGCTCTTTTGGACAATAGTTTTATTAAAGACATGGGAATGAACTGAATGAGCCCCAAGGCTGCAGAGGACCATAGGGTGATGGTTACCCATGTCCTGCAAGGCCTGAATCCAGAAGGACCCAGAACACCTATCCCTTAAAGTTTATCAGAAAGGAGCAAGTGCCAGAGCATGAGGCAGCCTTGGTACCTGGGCATCAGGACATAAGAGTCACTGTCCTGTTTGGTGCTGTCACTGTAAGAGGAGCTGAAGACAAGACTGTGCTACAGCAGTGCTGAAGATGAAAAATATTTGACAGCTTGACAGTGGAAATTGAAGCTTCTCCACGTTTAGATTTGACTTCAGAAAGCAGTAAGGAAGTGGATGAAGACTGGTAAGGGCTGACAGATAGAGGAGAAATCTTTTCCAGTCCTCCCATCATTTTAGGACAGGTGATGGATGGGTTTGATAGCACCAACCACCAGGTACCTCCTGACCTACCAAGGCCTCAGAGGTGCTAGGGACTCAGGAGGAAGATCCTGGGTTATCTAAGTAAGAAATGGGAAAAGCTGCAGGATTTGCCTGATCAATATTAAGTAAACCTCTGTGCACAACCTCACAGCTCCTCACTGCCAGCAGATTGTTTCAGTGATAGACCTAATGAACAACAGAGTTAATGAGGGGTGAGAAAACTTTAGGATTAATCCAAACAATACTACTCAGCTAAAGGCACCTTGAAGAAACACATTTTATTGTGGGAAGAGCCAGTGACTGCTCCTGGAGCTTCACACAGCTCTCCAGACACTCCTGTACCCCAGAAAGGTTGGTTGGGTGCCCAGGGTGACAACCACTGCTCCTACATAGGGACACACACAGGGCTGTGAGCACACGTGTAAGCAAGGAGGAAATGAACCTGCAGACAAGGGCTGAAGCTGGCAGAAGTCATTAAGGCAGGTTTGTCACTGAGCAAACAAAAACTCCCCATTCACAAACATATCTCAACCCCATCTGCAAAGGAGCAATTCTGGGAGAGAAGACTCTGGGATCTCTAGACCATCCACCCCTCAGTGTTTTCTGTGTAAGAAAATGACACAGTGCCAACCACTAAACAATTTTTTTTTCCACTAAGTGGACACCCATTAACTGAAAATTCCATTGTTGCTGTTTCCTTTTAGTATTAAGTGGCTTGCACTTGGGAATCACTGTTACAAATCATCAAACTGTGTCCTGCCCTTTTAATTTCAGCAGAAAAGTTGAATTTTTGGTCAGACATATTTTTAAAATTTCCAGTTGGGTGGAGGAGGGTAGTGAGAAGCAGAGATGCACACTGCCTGAACCCATTTTCCAGCCAGCCTCTCGGAGGTGACAGCAAGATGGCCATCACCATAATTGGACTTAAGAGTTTCCATATGCCCAGCTAAGAATCCCCTGAGCTTTCCCAGTCTCCTCAGCTCAACCAGTTTGACTCCAGAATTAATCGACATTGATTTAGGAGTTGGTTTTCCAAGGTGTTGAATGCACACCATCGATTTTAGTAGAAATTCTGAGTGCTCAGCCATTCTCAATATCAGATCCTTCCTGTTTAAAAGAACAAAAAGCAGACTTGAAGTTTATTAAAGCCAGATCCATATACTCAAAGGGTTATTAGCCCCTTAAGTACCTCTGTAAGTCAATATGTCTTTATTAGTTGGCTCTTTTCAACCTTGCAAGTGTTGTGGAATAGGCCATTATAAATTACATAAGCTTTATTTGAACTGGCTTCTAGTAAAACATAACACACCTACTGGAAGATTGTTATATAAATGTCACTTTCTGGTGAGCAGGCTGAACTAAAACACAGATTTATTCTACACAACTGCTAACTGAAAGAAGAATTTGTACACGTTTTTGCATGAAACCGGTGTCTGGATGAAACTCAGAAGTGGCAGAGGCAGCAAGAATTCCTTTCTGACAACATCTCATTTTAGAACAGTTTTTGATTTGGTCCTACATTAAGAAGGAAAAAAAAAATTACATCACAAAATAATATACTGTGTCCTCATCGCATGCCTGCCTAGACACTAGATTTTTTCACTACCTGTTAAGTAAGAAGGAGACAGTTTTGCCTGGATGTTTGGGGAGAAAGGACAGATCAAGAACTTCTGGGGTTTTTTGAGGCTGTGTAGAATTAGGCAGCAGAGGCCACACACAGATGGATATAATTATCCATTTTCTTTCCAAAGGCAATACAGCACTTCTCTTCAGCCCCGGAGATTTACCATCTCCACTGCTAGATGTACTCAGCAGAGTCCTCTCCATATTGATCCAAATACAGGAAGGAAAACGATTAAGTGATAAGATTTCACATTATGTACCAGGTAGCTGTAAATGCACTGGGGCCAGCCCTGAGTTTCTCATTAACTTCCAGCACGCCCGGGATCTGATCTGCTCTCAGGTGTTCTGCAGACTCTGAAAAAGCTCTTGCCATGTTATTGGTTTTGATTATTATTCCATCCTGACTTCCTCAGGATGAAGTCTTAAGGGTTTGTTAGGTTTCTTCTTCTTTAAGGAGAGGGATGTTTGGGATGCAGCCCTTGACCCTCGTAGCAGGAGCTGAGCTACCAGCCCCGGTCTATGGCAGAAAGCACTGAGTTTTTTAGCTAAATCATCATAATCTTAGGACAGCAGCAGAAACCACCACTTCAGCACAGGCCAGAAAAGAGCCAGGTAAACATATAAAGAGATATTCCATAATGCTTCAATGGAGGGTGATACGGCAAAGGGTGGCCCTGCACAATTTGCTTGTGAACCTACATCCCCACCAGAAAGCTCCAGTCCTGGGTGCAATGACAGACACAGCCTTCCCACCACCACCCCACACGGCTGTTCCAACACCCCCAGGCAGGGACTGCCACACAAAATCCCAAGACTATTACTGGCCAGCTTCTGAAAGCCAAACAATGCTTTTGATGGCCAAGTTACCCAGTTGTCTTCAGTGACAGTTTCCCACTTATTAATCTTGTCAACTGCTGTGAGAAATTCCTATCAAGGTGACAAAGCACTTGGTGGTTTTGTCTTCAAGGCGAAAAATAATCATCTCTTTCCTCCACTAAAAATATATATATACCCATACTAATAAATACTTAAAATAAGTTTATTACATTTCACATCTTTAATATCATCATGGAAGTTTTGCTTGATAAAGGAGGAGCATCTTTGATTGGAAACAACCCTTTTGATGGTTTACCAAAGCCCTGCACAGATCTAGAGCAGTGTGAGAGTGTGCAGGATGCACTTGTTACAGTGGCTTTTGCAGTATGAGCAGAGCATGCCCAGAATGTATGATACCACCAACCTCACATGGTTCCAGCTCACACTGCACATATGCAGAAGGAAATCCAGTGCAACCACATCATTAGCTCACAGAAAGCTTCCTGGGAGGTGGTGGCTTTCTTCAGCCTTCCCAGTTTAATTCCTGCCCGGTGAAGGGTGATGCAATGATCTGTACAGAGAAAAACTCCCTGCAGAGGCCAACCATCCACCTACCACACTAATCTAGAAATAAAAGTGTTCCTGACCCTTCACAGAGCCCTCACCATAACTTGTTCCTTACATCCATTTTTTTCCCCCTACACACAGAATTAATAGATGTTCTCTATTAATCCCCTTTCTCTTGCTTAAAGAGAAAGGAGAATAAAAGAGAGAGACTTACAGGTTAGAAACTAAAATACACAGCTTCAATGAAACTGTAACGATTGAAAAACTATTAAATGTATACAAATACACACAAAAGACATATCATGTTCTTCCCCACATCCCCCAGTAACGTTCATGTCACCACTGAGGCTGCAGGGCAGCCCTGGAAAAGACCCAGGCTAGGATCTTGGAGTCAGCAGCAGATAGGAGCTGGATGCAGGATAACACAGCTTCAGGAGGGCATGGATCAGGATTAAAGGCAGATGAATGGATGGAATCCTTCCAGGATGCCAGCCATGGGAGAAATAAAAAACATCTTGAACCTTGTGATCCCTCAAATTTGTACTGAGTATGATGCATATGGGATGGATGAAAAACTCTGTGATCAACTGTCTGGTCCACTTCTCCCAAAATGAGGGTTGCAGGTGTGACCCCTTTACTCCCTGTCTCTTTCCAGAGCATGAGATGTTCCTCAGAACCAAGCAGTGTCCTTGGCCCTGCACACCAGTCTCTAGCTGTAACTATAAACATCGAGTGTTACCAGTCCTGGAAGCAGAGACTGACCAAGAAACTTGCTGTTTATTTCAGCAAGTGCAGCTACTTAGAAGAGACTTAGCTGAAAGCAGAATTACAAGAAAGAAAATCAGTTCTATCCTGTCCCAAACCAAGACGAGGCTACAGCTGGTGATTGTATTTCTGACAGCCCAATGCCAAGCTGTATTAATAGGAGGCACGTTTGTTTTGTTTATATGACTTATGTCATGCAAAGAGAAAAAATGCAGTGTGAATGCAAGCAATCACACGAGGCCATTCATCATTCTGCCTACGTTTCTCTGTTAATACATCCACAGAATTGCAACAGTGCTCATTCTGTGAGAGAGAAGTTCATGGCAGAGGGATTAATACAGACAACCTTTATCATCATTCTCCAGCTGTCAGTCAGCCTTTTTTATCTGCCAGCATGTGTAGACAATATCAGGTCCATTAACAATGCCACTCCTTAGTGGCACTGGACTGAAATGGTGACAACATGAAGCAGCTACTGCAAAAAGACACAAGATTACGTAAATGCAGAAAGCTGAATTAGTTAATTGGCTGTTTCTCAAACACCCGCAGCAATTCTCTTTGGTTCCATTAGCGTTTTAGTAATTAAAAAGCCAATTGCTACTTTATTTTGGAAGGCAAGGAAACCTAAGAATAAAGTCATGAGAAATGCAGCCTGCTGAAGCAAGAGTGGTAGCACTGTTCTCATCAATAGGTCCCTGAAGTAGAAGTGAGCTACCACCTTGTGAAGAAGGCTCACAGAACACTTGTCACGATACTCTTAGCTGATCATAAACCTAAGCAATACCTCCTTTTCCTTTCTCAAAGATCCCAGACAGGATTTGAGGTATCAATGGAAAACTATTTTGTTTTTACTTTGATGGGACCTCTTCTGGCTGATGTTCATGAGATAAAGGCCCTCGGGACAGAATTTTCTCTCTCACAGATAAGTTCACTGCCACCTCCATCAAGTTTTTCAAGTTTGCCAAAATTACCCTTTTGTTTGAAAACACTGCCAGGTATTTTCACCCAGTAACAACCTGGAATTTTAAAGAAATGTAAGGAACAGAATCTGAATCCTAATGTTTTGAGTGAAAGAGACAACTTAGAACTTTGGGTAGCAGCACTGTTTGAACACATTTCCAACATCTACAAGTGAACACCCCTGTCACTGCTGTCTGCTGAGAGTGCTGCCCTCCTCCTGATCATACAGCTCATCAGAACAAGTGAAAAACCCCACTGGGGCGAGCTGATAGCAGCACTGCTTCCACCAGGCTCTGTGGAGAAGCAGACTGGTCCTGAGCTATGAAACTTGCAATGCAGAAAGGGTTTTTACTCTGCTGCTACTGAGAGCTTAAAATGCAGCAGGGGTGCTCAGTGGGAGTTTGTGGGTGTGGTATCCACCCTGTGTGCAGACAAGAAGAGAAACAGCAGGCTTACTCATGTTTTTATGTAGTCCTCTGGAAAAGGAACCACTGATGGCTTTTGAAAACAGCTGCCAGACTACATAGGGAAGGAGATTCACAGAAGACTGGAGAAAAAAAAAAAAAATGCATACCAAAAAGTGGGAGATTTAAAAGTACTTCTTAGGGGAGAGGAAACAAAAAGCCCAGAAATGCAAAACAGAAAACACTGACCTAGCAACACGACAGGATCTATGTTTGATAGGGAGTAGGAAAGAATTGTTGTTACATCAGCAGGCATTTGGAGCATGCCACATAAGGAGATGGTGAAGTTGGAGGACACTGCTGGTATGCTCTTCCACAGGAATATGCAGCATTGCTGTCGCCAGCACTGTTTAACTTGATCAAAATGTATTTTGAAAGTTGCCATGAGAAAGAAAGGATGGAAAAAGTCACCATTCATAGCAAGCTATTTCTACTCACATCAAACACTGTCTCATGGAAACACACATTTTTACAATTCACTTGTCTTTCACTCTGATTTCTTTCATCATCAGAATACCCATCAGCTGCAGCACAGTCACAAGTGTTACTATTACTCACCCTAATACATAGAGACCATACACAACAATTGCTTGAAGCAGCAGTTCATGTTACTAGTGCTGATTTAGGCCAGCTCTGAGTTACAGGAAAACACACAAAAAAAATGGGGCTAATTTTGCGATAGTTACGGAAGCAAAACTTCCACCACTCAGAAGATTTTTATGGAGGAGAAAAGGAAACTGAAAGTCAGTTGCTAAGGTTTTTAAAATATTTTTAATGACACCGCTGAAAATCACTAGCTGAACAATTACAGCATTTTCTAGTTTAAATTTAAAGATAAAGAAAATAAAAATAATAGTATAAATAGCAGGCAACAATCTGCAGAAATTGCTTAAGGCGATGGCTATAACTAACACTACAAATTCTCCTTCTGTATCTACATCTACAAACTCATACATTCCATAAATACAGCATCAGTTGAACTTTATCCCACTGATGTACTTATTCAGTATGGGATACCTCAGATCTTATTCTCAATTAGAAGCTTTTTTTTTTTCACACACAAATCCACAGCAATGTTTTACAAGAAATTCAGTTACTGACATAACTTAGAGAAATTAATGATCAGTGGCACTAGCAGCAGAAAACTCATTATGCTTCTCCTTGCTTACCTACAACAGGGATTTTCACATCAGCTGATCCTGTCGCTCATGTATAATTCTTAAGCATAATTAAAAACCAGTGTTCTTATTTCAGCTTCTCCTCAGACTTCTCTACATTTTTAGACGAGGTCTCAACCATTTGGTCCTTACATGAACATTAATTTTATAGCTAATTAGAGTGATCATAGAATCATGGAATGGTAGGAGTTGGAAGGGATCATCTAGTCCAACTCCCTCCCACTAAATCAGGTTCACCTAGAGCAGGTTGCAGAGGATTGTGTCCAGGCAAGTTTTTAGTATCTCTAGAGAAGGACACTTCTCAGCCTCTCTGGGCAGCCTTTCCCAGTGCTCTGTGTAATTCCTTGGAAAATAGCAAATGGAGCTATGATGCCAACTCTCCATCTCTTCATGGGATGCCATAAAGAACTAGATTCATTATTGATGCAGAATAATCTTCACCCTAACATGAAAAAGGAAAAAAAAAAAAAAAGGGAAAAAAAAAGGGAAAAAAAAAAAACAAGTCAGACATAGGCACTCTCCTAAAGTCGTCAAGGTTTCAGCTGTCAAGAAATGAAAAAACTTTCTGAAATACATCAAATATATGAAAAAACCCCAATTACCTCTAAATTATGTCTTTTGAAAAGCATGTAATAGAATATAGATTCTTTGACAAACACTATTATCAGATTATGAAAGCAGACAGCAATTTTATTTATCTATAAATTTTAATAAAATGTTCTCAAGTGACAAGTTGATTAAAAGCACACACTGTGTTTTTCAGGGTTCTATGCACACAGCATATATACAGCACATAAAAAGACAACACTTATTGCAAGTTTTTCTTATGAAAAGTTTCCACTTGTCTGGTAAACCCTTGGGATACATTTTCCAAAAGGATTAGTGTGACTGTACAGTGCTCACTCCATCAGCATCAACTGAGCTCAGTCTTACTGTACCTGACTGTAACAGAGGTCTAGTGTTGCTTTAGACATCAATTAGTACACATGGCATCTTTTTGAAGGCTGTGGATAGCTTTGGAGATACCCACCTTTGGCTGGGTTCTAGCTGACCATTAGATTTCCATGGCAAGTGGGAAAATGAAGCATTTCCAGGATTATTTCCTTTCTTCAATGTTTGTGAGAAAGAGCCAGCTGCACACATTCACTGCAGGAGAAATGGGTGGAAGGCTGTACCCATATATTGCACAAAGAGAGGTTAAGGCTAAACCATCCTCTGTGATTTGGGGTACTTTTGAGAATCCTAATCAGAGGACCAGGCTGTACCACTTCTAGGAGCCACCTCAATGTAGATTGAAATTGTAAGCATTAAGACTATCAAACGAGCATGAATCACAAAAGTAGCTGTTGGTTTTTAAGGGGGAACTGCTAAACATCAAACTCCAAAATAAAGGACTCCCAGAGATCCATCTGAAGCCAGAATATTTGCAACATAGCACGATCTGCCATGTTATGGAAGCCACAGAACAATTAATGATTGTCCCTGGGATTCCTACATTTCATCATGAACTATGGCATCCAGAGCAAGTTGGTGTCTGTAATTCTGTAGCATACTTATTTTGGCTTGCAGGACAAACTTGGAAACAGTTTAGGATGATGATGGAGGCTGTACCATGCCTCCTGTCCCATCTGCATGAAGCACAAAAGAGCTGGTAGGACACAGATGTCACTCTTCATGCCACAGAGCTGGACCCAGGCTTGCCAAACACAATCCTGTCATGCCAACTGCTGCCTAGGACAGGAAGCAGCAGCCACTGTGATGAGGAACAGATGAAAATTGTTGCTCATCACAATGAGAAAGACCAACTCCCAGTTTCGTCCATAAAAGAAAACTCCTGAGAAGTTTCTTGTGTGGTATCACAGAAAGTGGAACAAGGAAAGAGTGAAGGGAAGAGAACCAGCGGGCTATTTCTAGTGAGTTTTTGAGATGAGTTTGTCATGGTGTCTAGAGCAGAGGGGAAATACTCTGGTCACACATACCTTAACTCCTCTGTGTGTTTTCTACATCCCTGATTCAGAAAGACACTCAAGTATACACATAACCTTTGAAAGATGCTTAATTACAATAGATCGTTTACATTGGAAGCCAGACTGTGTGAGTCTAGCTCTAACAGAAAAATAACATATCATGCTTCTGGCATGTTCATGTTAAAATCCAACTGCTGGGTTCACAGAATATAGCTCTGGACATCTGGCCTAATTTTTTTTTTTTCCCAGACAATCCAGAAAAAGGACAGACAAGAATTCAATACATACAAAAATACCAAAACCTAGGGTCTGGCTTTGTCGCTGTCTTTCAGGACAAAGTGAAGCTCAGAGCTTAAATAGAGGGTGGGGGCAGCCCTCAGATGTTTCTCATGTCAGCTTCAGTGTTACTGAAGCTTTCATAACAGTTTTCCATGTCTATGCAACATTCCAAGCAATTGCTAATGAAGTACATGTGTGGAGGGTCTAGAGTAAACCCACGGCTTAAGGATTAATATATGAGTGCTCAGAATGGAATTCTGAAAACAACTGTGCTGTACACTGAAATATGTCACTTTATTATTTTCAACTAATCCTTAACTGGGATAATGTTAAACAGGCTCAAATAATTCAAAAAATAAAAGAAGGCAACACTCGGTCTAGCAAAGTAATTCACTGTAATATTTATTCTACGAAACAAAAAAGAAAACATAAGATTAAAAAACATTCCATGCATTTCGTAAAATACAAAGATAAACATTGTCACAAACAAAACAGAGAATAAGCAGGCAAAACCCCCACTGAAAATCCAAAGAGCTCCACTCTCCACATTACATCACATAAATGCCAAAAGCATACATGGGAGAAAGAGAGGCCTAAGGAAAGTGGCAGGGAATCTGTCAATATCTGGGATGAGTAAATCAGGCTGCAGGTCTTTTGCCATCATCTCTCTTGTCACAAAACCAAACTAATGCAACTTGTTTTCCTTTCTACATTTCTTGGCATTATCTTTGGCTGGGAAACCAGGATAGCAGAGCAGAATTCATGTTAAGTTGCAGGCTAGAAAGGTATTGGGTCTCAAGGTGTTGGTAAACACGGGAAGGTAGTGGGGCACAAGGGGTGGGAGGAGATGGCAGTCGTTCCACTGCCAGGAAGAGGGTGGAAAGCCATGCTCTGACTATCTCACTGGGGGCATGGGGGTGGGAAATACATCCTGCAATAGAAGTATGGGAGAAGCAGGGAATATATCTTGTACCTCTCTTTAGAAGAGTCCCAGTAACATAAAAGACATGCTGTGTTAAAAAGGGTGCTGAAAGCAACACCTTTCAGGTTACAAATTACATTCTATAAACCTTTTCATTGAAAGCTTTTGATCCAGTTGCTTCTCCTCAACCTAAGGTTCTCCATTTGGCTTTAGCAAAGCTGTTACAAGATCTTCCTCTTTTATTTTACTGAACTTCTCAAACTCTCACAATGGTTACCAGCCACATAACTGACCACAAGGCCAGGCTAATTCTGGGCTCTGACCCAAAAGCAGCTCCCTTCTCTCACTGGGGATGCCCAAAAGCTGCCATAGCTGTATTTGGGGAGGGTGGTGTAGAGGAAGGAAGAACGAGGTTCTGCTTACACAAACACCTATTACCCCAAAATCCCACTCCATACAGGCTTAGGAACACCACAATCAAAGAGTTTCATGTGGGAAAGAGCAAAGAGAAGACTGCAGACTGGGATCCTTCCCCGTGCACCCAGGGATGCATCCGCTTCTCTGACAGCAGCATTCTTCTGCTAGCTACCAAGCTATCTCTGCTGCAGTGTGGAAGGTTCTGCATTGGCCTCCTGTGAATGATGCACCACGAGGGAAGATTGTTACAGTTACATGTGTGGCCTTCACCTTGTTTCTTAAAACATAAAGCTAAGAATTAATTTATTTTTTTCTAATTTACAGTAACATGTAATTTAACCTGTAGCATGAGATATTTCAAAATTAGAAGATGGGAGATATAGAATTGCCCATGATAAACCTGAATGCTGTTCCTCTGCATGTATGTGTTAGAAATGTAACTTGATACCACATGATCTTTTCACCTTTCAGTCCCCAGAAGAACCTTATTTCACTCTCTGGACAAGCACAAATGAGGCAGAAGGAAGACTCTGCAGGAAGTGCCAAGTCCAACATTTCTCACTTTCGAGTGGCTGCAGCTAGAACACTGTTCTCCTGATGGAGTTTTAAAAATTGTTATGTTTTGTGTGCTCCATTTACCTTGCATTAGGAAGACAGAATACGCTATAAAAGATAAAGGTGCCAGGTCTTCACAAGTCTCCACAGGGCTTGGTGAAAGACAAAGATTGAGTCTTCTTTTAAAATAGCTGCCCAGCTTCCTACCTAGTGGTAATTTCAGTGTTGACCACGTAAACATTACACAGGGTCTTTGTACCACCCACTAAACTCTTTGCTTCAATTCACTATTTGTGCCCAAAAACACATCCTTATGTTTCTTCCTACACCACAGCCATCCTCCTACACCACAAAAGATGTAACAAAATAGGAATTAATCATACGCTGGATACTCACAGGGACTGCTGCTGTTTGCTTCTGTCTTCACAGCCTTGGCAAGTTTGGTTGAGTTCTGCTGTGCTTTGCCTTGCTCCTCTCCAGTTAGCAGGGCTTTTATTTCAGAGGGGATTTTCCCTTGGTCCATGGCCATGCACCACTGCTTGTACTGAAATATGCAGGCACATTAGGCACTAACAAACTGCCAGGATCACATTAGCAGACAAAACAGAGCTGTAATATTTACCTTCCTGTATATTCATTTAAGGTTTGAATTTACTGGGCTGAAGCCTCTTAGAAAACTGCAGAGCACTAATGAGCAAAGCACGTGTCCATGGTTGCATACCTGGCCTCAACAAATCCTGTTTCAGTCAATAAACTGCTACTCAGTGGCAGCACTAGACAATACTGTAATTATTAAACAACATGGAACACTTTGTGCATTTTCTCACTGCTGGCATGCCAGAATACCGTTCCAGTTCATGGCCTATTAAAAACAAATATTTCACATGACTCTGGGCCTGATTGACTATTAAGAGGTCCTTTCTGATTGTGCAAGCCACAGTAACAGCACATGTGCCTTGCTCCCTGTTCATCTTAAATTCTTCACTGGCAAACTCTGAAGCACACCAGTTGGCTGACTCTCCACTCAGTCCTGACCCCATTCATTTGTGGCCATTAGCCCTGCCTATGCAAACAAAGCTAATGAAAGGTCAAGGAAATATCCTCAGCTCAAATCAAATTTCAGTGGCAACTCAATACCAACAAGGAGCTGAGTCTCTACTGCCAGATGAAACATTCTCTTCAATTAATACAATTTATTTGGCTAAGAAAACAACCTTGTATGTGCTGGAACACAGGACAGCAGTGTGACCATCTGCACAGAGAGAATGCTTCAAGTATCAACCTCCCCAACAGAAACAAAGGTTTCCCTTGATATTTTTAGACATCTCTTTCCACCTTCTATCTCATTCTAGCTCTGAAATGTTTGTTTTGGAGAACCTCTGATAAAGACAACAGATTCATATGCAATGGGGCTTTCTTTGCTTGTTTTTAGTTCAAAACCAGCAGATAACTTGACATGGGGTTCATATTCAACATACAAAGTAGGCAAACAGCTGAATGCATCTGTTACCAATGTTTTGATACCTTACGGCTAGCCAAATCCCCCTCTCAGTCACAGTGATTTGGAGAAAAAAACATCCATGAGGACAGGTCCCAAATAACAAATTTAAGCTAAATGACAGTTTCTTACCATTTCAAGCTCTTCTCTGAGAGCACAGATAGCTCTCTCTCTGCTCGAAACCAGCTCTTCCAGGTACTGGTACCTCAGCTTCTTCCTGGCTCTGCACTCTCTTGCACTCTGACGACTTCTTTCGAGTTTGGCCTTCAAATCTATTTTGGCTGGTTTACGGCCTCGCTTGCCTGGTTTCTTTACCTTGCCTCCAACCTGGAAAGGAAGAGTACAGATAAGATTCTATTCTGCAAAGGTAATGCTCTAACCATGTCACTGTGCCAACCACACGTCTCAAGTAGAAAATCTTGCATATAACTTCACTGAATCTGGAGCAACAGAGGAAATAAGGGGACTGGTGTGTGATGTTTTCAGTGGCAGCATCAAAAACAAAAGGAAAGGATATGACTTCATAGTGAAGTCAGTGCTTAAGTGATCCTATTGTAAATGCTACTAATCTGACCTGAAGGAGCTCCACAGACTGCTTGAGGTTGGTAGGGACTTCTGGAGATGGTCTGGTCCAACTCCCCAACTCAAGCAAGGCCACCTAGAGCTGGCTGCCCAGGACTGTGTCCAGATGGTTTCTGAATGTCTCCAAGGAAGGAGACTCCACAAGTACTCTGGGCAGTCCCTGCCAGTGCTCAGTCACCCTCACAGAGAAATAAAAAAAGCACTTCCTGATACTCAGACAGATTTTCCTGAGTTCCAGTTTGTACCCACTGCTTCTAGTCCTGGCACTGGGTATCACCTAAGAGAGCTTGTCTCCCATCTTCCTTATGCAATCCCCTTCAGATACTTCTACATCCTGATGAGATACCCTGAGCCTTCTCTCCTCCAGGCTGGATAGTCCCATGTTTCCCAGCCTTTCTTCACGGGAATGATTCTACAGTCCCTTCATCATCTAAGTGGCCTTTTGCAGGACTCTCTAGTGGCTCCATTTCTCTCTTGTACTGGGGTCCGTGAAACCTGACACTACATCAGATATCTAGGAGGATATCTGGGACACAGAGGAGACAGAGATGAGAGCCACCTTGTAATGAAACTGTTTTAATATTACCAACAACCCAAGCCAATTCTAGAAACAGTATATTATGGAGTTGCACATTTTAATTTGGAAGAAAACAAAATTCTTTACACCAACATAATAAAAAACTTAGTTTTGCTGCAATGAAATGACCACAGTTTCAGTCTACTCTAAAGAGGAATTATTGACTAAGTCATCTGAGCTTTCTCAGACCCAGTTTCTTTCAAAGTAATCTTCTGAAGATTTTTACTCAACAGGGAACTCAGTTACACCGAGTCCTACCTCTGCTGCCTCTCTTCATAGAATCATAGAATGGTTTGGGTTAGAAAGCACCTTAAAGATCATCCAGTTCCAACCTCCCTGCCATGGGCAGGGACACCTCCCACTAGACCAGGCTGCTCAGAGCCCCATCCCACCTGGCCGTGAACACTTCCAAGGAGAGGGCATCCACAACTCCTCTCTGGGCAACCCATTCCAGTTTCTCACTACCCTCACGCAAATAATTTATTCCTAATATCTAACCTAAATCCACCCTCTTCCAGCCTGAAACGATTACTCCCCATCCCATCACTATACACCCTTGTAGAATGTCCCTCTCCAGAGTTCCTGTGGACACCCTTCAGATATGGAAGGCTGCTGTAAGGTCTCCTCAAAGCCTTCTCTTTTCCATGCTGAATAACCCCAACTCTCTCAGCCTGTCTTCACAGGAGAGGTACTTCAACCCTCTTGATCATCTTTGTGACCCTCATAAGTACTCACTCCAACAGCTCCATGTCCTTCTTGTGCTGGAGGCTCCAGAACTGGGCACAGTACTCCCTCACAAAAGCAGAGTAGAGGGGGAGAATCACCTCCCTCAACCTGCTGGCCACACTTCTTTTGTTGCAGCCCAGGATACAGTTGGCTTTCTGGACTGTAAGTGCACATTGCTGGTGCACACTGAGCTTCTCATCAACCAACACACCCAGGTCCTTCTCCTCAGAGCTGTTCTCAATCCATTTTCTGCCCAACCTGTAATTGTGCTTGGGATTGCCCTGACCCATTTGCACAACCTTGCACTGGTTCAGCTTCATGCAGTTTGCACAGACCTGCCTCTCAAGCCTTTCTAGGTCCCTCTGGATGGCCTCTCTTGCCTCCAGCATGTTGACACTAAACATTCTGGCCTTCAAAATACCATAAGGCAACCCTGACAACAGTCTTCTCACACCTCCTCATGCAACCTACCCCAATGTTCAATTGTCCCACTGCTTAATTTATATCTCCCTTGCAGAAATGGAACCCCTTAATTTCTTGCCCTTTGGAGTGCAGATTTTGCAGTCATTTACCCTCTTCTTTGTGACTCCTTTTTACAGGTCTGAAAGCTTCTCTTGCTAAAAATTAAAAACAAAAAATAGGAATAGTTTCCACCATGTTTATTTTATGCTTCCCCACCCAAATAGTTTACTCTTAACATGTGGGCATGGCACATGAAAGTCTTAAATATGGTCTGAAACTCAGCACACTGGCCATCAGGTAGTATCACCTTGTAAGCATTACATCAGCATTAGACACACCCCACCTCCCATCTGAAGTGAGGATTTCTCATTATTTGCATTCTGACCACACTGTTTGAATGGAGGGGGTGTGGAGAAACACACCTAACACACACACACATCTTTGTACAAGAATTTCACTCCTGGCTTCGTGCTTTACCATACTGCACATGCAGTAATTTTTTTAAGAGTCAGTGTTGAAAATATCAGAATTTTTATGATAAAAAGGGCACGTTTTACTGGGTGATGCTACAAAATAAGTAAGCTTTGACATTCAAAGAAGTCACTTGTTCAACAAACTTAACAGGCTGCAATAAAAACAAGAAACACAGTGAATTGATGTGCTCAGAATGAAGGAAAAAAAGGATTATACAATTGAGCCTATTCTTTCTTTGCAAAGTGAGTCAACAATCACATGCCAACATAATCCCACCCTCTCTATATTGCCTCTCCTAATTTATTCAGAAGTAGCTGCCTACCATAAGCAAATGAAGGGACAGAAAGTACTTAATGGACATCCAGCAATGATGAAACAAAAATAACACAATTCAGAAAAGCAAAGGAAAAAAAGATAAATCTCTTTTACATTTGAACTACTGAATACAGTTTGAATAATTCAGTCAGTCCACCAAGGCGCTCTCTTTAAGACCTTGTAGTTCAGATACTATATTCTCTGAAACACTATAAACCTAACCAGCCACAGTCAAGGGGGAAATAAGGTCCAAAGAAAGGAAAGTGACTGTCCCCTTCTGGGCATGACACAGCCAGCTCTCTCCTCTCACGGAACCATGCTCATTTTTACACACGGTGTGATTTATACTCCTAATTCAGGAGACAGAAATACACAGTCTTCCCAGGAGAGGCAGCAGGCAGACATAATGTGCTATCTATTATTACCTGCACTTGAAGGATTTCTGGGTATTACATTAGACACTATAACCAAGGTACTTTAGTTCTCAAAGACTTCGAGCACCCGCGGCTTTTCTGTGTCAGTGCAAGGCAGTTCAAAGTAAATCTTTGAATTCAAGAGCTAGATAAGGTCTTGTAGAGACATACACTCCAGCTCTCTTAAAGAAAGAACAACCTTTGCCAATCTTTGAGCTATGACCCTCTAGAAGAGTAAGCTGGCACTTGAGGTTGGAGTCCCAGCACGTCACAAACCGATGTGTGAACAAAAGAGTAACTCGGGTCTTCATCCTGTGCACACCACGGCCGTGTCCTTCCACCAGGAACACCAGGAAAGTTGCCACCACACTGCTTCTCACAAGGAGCTAGTTAGAACTACTTGAAAGTACCACCCAGCCTTTCCACAGCCAGCATCTTGGGTGGCAACAAGCTTTGAAAAGCACTTGCAAGCAGCACAGCTTCACAGCAGTTAAATCCATCCAATGCCACAATCTCATAAAATAATTTCTTTTTTAAGGACCGGTTATTTTAAAGCATCTTGTGCATGTTTATACATAGCTGACCTTTCTCTTCAAGGGAGGGGACACATCAACACAGAAAACATTTAAAAGGGCGAGAGAGAGGGGATCATTATACCAGTAAGATATCAAGTGAGCTCATATAAGCTCTTGAGTTTAAAGGCACGTTTCTATGGACTGACCTAGAGATGTGGACATAAAACAGTTAAAGGCACTTCACAAACTGCAAGGAAAGCAGACACTGGTGTAGACTGCACACTGCACAGGCATTCTGGATCCACCATTATCAATGAACTGCTTTCCTTTTAGTCACTCCAGAGAGCTTCCTACAGACAGGTGTACTAATTGCTCTCCCTCTCTCTCTCTCTCTCTCTCTCTCTCCCCCAAGATCTTTCACCACTGCAGCAGCCCTACACACAAGCTCTTATGGAATGAAAAAGGCTTTTACCTCTTGGGTCATTGCTTGCCAGTGCTCTAATCACCAGGACTACGGAAATATGAAAAGCCTCTTTCCCTTTTAACTCTGGTTTTAAGCAGCAATACCTTAATAATCTGCCTTCACACTATCCTACAAGACTTCTGCTGTCTTTGTGGCTCTTGAACTACATTTCGTCTATAACTATCCATCACCTTGCACTACACGAGTTTAACAAATGTTTTAATCAAATCCTGCATCCTTAGTAGTTTTTCCTCAACAATATTTAGAACCTCCTGCTGTAGCCTTGAGCAGCCCAGCTTGAAAAAAAAAAAAAAACAAAAAAAAGCCCCTGATAAATCATTTGCTGCTATCCCACATTACCATATCTCCCTGGCTTCTAGTCATGTTTGCCTACTCAGTTGCTATGCTGATGTGACAGAAAGAAGACAAAGCACAAGTGCTAGTTGATGTTGAACATGGCAACTGACCAAGAGAAAACAAGCAAGCAAACATTTTTTATTCCCTTTGTATTCCTCTGGAGTTCATAAAGGGATGGGATCTGTTAGTATTCAGTAGTAGGAATTTGGGTTTTTTTAGGAAGTCATATGCAATCAAGAGCCTGAACAACAATAATCATAAAATTTGTCATAGAAATATTAATGTGACATACATTTATCAGAAATATGACCAAGCTCCTATTTCAGTTCACTCAGAAAATACAAAAACTTATCTCCCTCCCTTTTTAATACAGCACCTAGATGATAACATTCTTGCCTGGCATCAGTATTCATGTACCAAATTATTTGACCTGGAATTGGAAATAGCTTCCATAGTGACAAACAGCTATATGTCACTAGCCCTGACATATAAAAAGTCCTTAGATATCTGGATTTTTTTATTTCTACCACCATCCCTTCCCCAAAAAATGGATTCAGCAGATCTCTACATAAGCACTGCGAGACTGCACGATGAAGAGGTTCTCCTTTGAAAGGGTATTTATACATAATATGGCTACCAGCAGTCACAACTCTGAAGAACTGATCCACTCAGAAAACTGAGATTAAGCTGGCCTCACTGTGACAGTTGCAGCTTTGGGACAGTCTGGCAAAATAAAACAATGTTAACTGAAGCACTGTTTAGCACTGCTGATCAGCACTGCTGATCACACTGACCAGTTCAGACTCTTCCAGGAACTCTCACTCAGTTCCTTCACAGATTAAAAAATAGCTCTTAACTGCCAGTGCTTGAGATGTAGTTCAGGAAATCATATTAAGCAGACTCTTGTTTGTGTTCATGACTGAAGGTACAGGACTGCAGAATCTAACTTAGCATGAAGCTGATGATCATCTACTGAATGTGTATAAAATTACACAAATTATTAGCAGGAAATATAAAACAAGCATGCAATCATTAAATTAGAGATGGGGAGGAATCTATTCACACTTGCACACATTTTCTCCAAACAGTAACCAAATTAAGTTAGCTGCAAGTCTAATAAAGATAAAGTTACCGGATCTGTTAAGTAATGGAGTATCATTCACAATAGCAGCATAAAACTCAGATAGGAAGTTTGCTGGTCAACCCTGCATTGCATGATGGTTTATAGTTTTAACACTGATTATTTAGTTATCTTTCACTGGTAGACAAAATGCATCTAACAATGATCAAAAAATGTGAGGTACTATGTAGTGAGCAAGCAGTTTCTAAGTCTATAGCAGATAGGTCAATCGAAATTAATCCTCAAAGTCTAATCATACTGGGTGTATAAAGAATGTAATCTTTAGCACAGGTGTGTGAAGAAGACTCTTTGTTGAAATACCTGTTTTTTAAAAAGCATAAGATAGGAATAAATACCAAGTTTGCATAAACTGTTATGCACAAGTCAAGATGGGTAAGGATTAGGGTTCAGGGTACGAATCACTATCCAGACTCTGCAGCAATCACCTAGGTGCCACCTTATGCCTCAACAGTTGAGAGTCCTCCTCTAACATTACTGCATATATTCTCCAAGCAACATGGCAAACATGAAATAAAACTGTTACAGCTGTCCTACAGGATTTAAGCTCATCCATTTCACTTACTCACTGCAAATGTGAGAAAGCAAACACATCATCTGAGAGACGCTGAGCAGCAACTTGTTAAAACATTTGATGATGCAAAACTGCCCATCTCAAATTATAACCGTGGTTATTTAGGTTTTGTATTTCCAAGCAAGCAGCACTGGGAACACTTCACGTCCAGACATGATCCTGGATGGAAGACTTCCCCAGACTTCCCCAGCACTTTGCAAACCTGCATACTCTGAAAAAGCCCTTAAGGCTGAAAACATAATAACCCACCTCCTTAACAACTGAGGTCATTATGAAAACAGATCCTGTGCTTGGCTGTCCATGCTGGCTCTTAGTCCCTGCTGTGGTGCTCCTGCTGCGGTGTTCAAAGCATTCCTCAGACTTAATTCCAGGATCACCTGGGAGATCACCCCTCTCCTTGTCATCCAGGTCACCCACAGCACCAAAGGTCACATGCAAAGCCATGCCAGAGGACATCTCAGGAATGAAAGACCCATCAAGTCATCCTTTTTAAGCACAAGATTTCACATCTGACGTGATCCCACATTCCCTCCAAGCAATGTCTGCATCCCCCCTAATTATGACTTACAGCAAAATCCCCCTTGGGATCACACACAACCAGGTATTTGATGTTCCAAAGCCAGGCAATGGGAAAAGCAGCACAACTTCTAAAGAGCAACCTCTTCCTGCCAGCATTCCCCTGCCCTGACACCAAGTGCTCCCCCAAAATAGAAAGGCTGCACAACCACAAAAAGCAAGACATGGACAGATGCCCCATCCATGAAGATAAAAGCCCCATATCTGAGCCCATAAAAGCCCCAGTTTATCTGAGGGCTTGCTTTCTCAAACTCAGTTAACACCTGATGACACTCTGACCATACCTTTGATTTGAAAGCCTTTCTTTCACTTCAAACATTGCAAGGTCGTAGTAGCTTAGAAATAGTCAGACCTCAAGACCAATGTCCTTGCCAAGTCCTGGGATCAGCCTGATTTAAGCTGGAGACCCGGCTTTCAACAGCCACAGCTTCTTTTACAGGAATAAAGGAATTTGTTTCTTCAGTCAGAGGACACATTTACAAGCAAAAGAAAGCCAACAGCCATGAAATAGTCTGTTCAAAGTTAAGAAACTAGTTAAGATCTATTTGTCTAAAAACCTCAAGAGTGGACATTTTTATTGCCATCAGAACTGGATTATGAAAGGTCTTCCCAAGCCTGACTATTTAACTTTTATTTGTATGTCCAACACATACAACTAGGTGCCTCGAACTAGCAAGGCATAATAAAAAGCATTGTAAAGGGTGTGCTTTACTAAATTTTCATTCATGTTCAAAAAATTAAGCAGTTACTACTTTCTGCTGCTAAGATTAAGAATGAAACATTATACACTTTTATTTAAATAAATCCCATTTAAAATTAAAATGCAGTATTTGCCCCCAGAATGCACTTTTTCTTAAAACTCAATCTACTCATTTATGTTTAGGCTCAGTTAAGTGTATTTTTTTCAGAAAAACAGATTTAATTTAAACATTTTGAAAACTAAAGCTATCTTTTCCTTAGAGAATATTTGTAATTAAAAAAAGCAACCCAAAGTTTTTTGTAGCTGGTTCGGTTTTTGTTTGCTTGTTTTCAATTTCACTGGTGTAACAGTGATCTAATGGTAAGATTTTTTTGCTTCTCATTTTACCATAAACCAAGAAGTTACTCACATAAGAATTTCTAAAGTCTACCCAACAAAAACTTCTATAATGAATACAAAAGTTTGCAGTTATATATGTGGAAATGTCTTTCAGCAGTTACGAAGAGTTACTGATCAACCAACACAAATGTGAAAAATATTTGTCATCCTAATAGAAATCCCCTGTTTCCCATTTTATATACTAAATACAAAACTATATTTTGTATTGTAGTCTTGTAAGCTAGCCAAGTCATTTCACCTGTAAAGGCTGAAATCACAGTGACAACATTTCTCCTTAATACTTCAGAAGCAGGTGTTATTTTAATAGAGATCAGCTGCCAAGGAACAGCTACATCACCAAACTCTTTCCCTTACACAACCAACAGCTCAAACCACAGCAAGGAGAAGTGAGACCAGTCTGAGTTTCAGAGCAGCTCTTCAGGAGAAAGAGGAGGTCGTATTTTGAGTTTGGTTGGGGTGTTTTTGTGTAAATAATAATCTTTAACACTGGAGCACAGAAGTTTTCTGGATCTGATGCAGATGAAGGAAAAACCTGAACTTGAGTGGATGCAGCTACAGAATGGTTACTTCACTGCTCGTGTAATTCATCTCAGTTTTAGCAGGAAAATTCCTTTCAGTCACACTCATTCAATTCACAGATAAGGCCCTGTGATCAGACAGGGGACTCATCTCAGTAAGAAGGAAATTGTGACTCAGAGGAATTTTATATCTCACGGACACGCTGGCTCAAGCTGCAAGACCACACTGTCTATAAAGTAAAAGGAGGACAAGTAGTGCTTGCCTCATCCTGACACAGCAGCACGCAAGGGGAAGAGCCTTCCCAAGGGAATTGGAATTTGTAGAATGGAGCTACCAAACCCTTAGGACAACCTGCAGCCTTGTGACCTCGTTCTGAAAGGAACTGCAGCCCTTCAGAACAATACAGCAAAGCCTTTCAAAGCAGCAGGTGCTTAGTTACCCACATCAGCTATTTTCAGCAGAAGATATGAGGATCCAGTGATGCCCAAGATAATTATCTCATGAAAAACGTGCTGACATAATAAAGATTTTCCCAGGGTACAGCCACACTTGGTAGTTCTGGGCAGGATCCTTTTCAATGCCACTGTCCTTGCAAATATCTCAAAGGTAAGTTTTAAATAAAAACATCGTACTAAGAAACTGTACTAGAGACTGGAGACAGGCAGAGTAAATATTCCACTTTTTTTTTTCTTTTTCCTCTACTTGACCTTTGAAAAAAAAAAAAGAGCAAAGACTTGTATAACTGACTGGATGAAAAGATTTAGTTTATTTTGTAAACATGCCCAAAAATGTTTCATAAAAAAAGCAGATTATCAGGACTTCTGATAGAGAAGAAATTAAGTGTTCTTAATATTAAAAGAAACAAAAAAATCAGCTAGTATTCATGAGCTATATATACCCCCCCAAATTAAATTTTCTGGATATTCTAGACTACTGCCCTGATAACAAACTTTCATGCAGTTCTCACAGTTGTATGCACTGTATTGACTTCAGTGATGCACATTCCCCTCCATTCTCCTTTGATGCTTTCAGACAAGGCCTCAATACAACCAAATAACAGGTTAGTTTGGAAAATTCCATGGATCCTTTATACTGACAA
Organism: Heliangelus exortis; assembly: GCF_036169615.1. Taxonomy (NCBI): domain Eukaryota; kingdom Metazoa; phylum Chordata; class Aves; order Apodiformes; family Trochilidae; genus Heliangelus; species Heliangelus exortis. Next base: position 159,675,000 of record NC_092422.1, on the reverse strand, counting down.
CTTACTGTTCAACTTCTAAGTTTCTTAGCCATATTATTCACAAAATTACATCAAGTAAAAACCCATCAAGTTGTGGGGTTTTTCACTTGGAATTAAAGTGGATCAGTGCAGTCAGTATCCTTTTCAGTAAAATTTAAGTGGAAGGAAGAAAAAAAAAAAGTGTAAGCAGGTATGATACCACAGGTTTGATTACCACATCACCAGTTTTAATACTTAAGCCAAGGTCAGAATTCACTGAGTTAGAAGATGACTGAATTGCAGCCTACTTCAAGTGTGGTTTCACCTAGGTGCCTCCTAGGGATCTGAGCTACCTCCAGCACAACCCCCATGAAAACACCATCACCACCACTCACTCCAGTGAGCTCATACACACAAACTCAACTGGGACCAAAAGACCTGCACTGAGCAGATACAGGAGTTATATTCCCAGTCCTCAAACCAGTCCTGACAGGGCCTGTTTCAGACACCTTGCTGCAAGCAAATGGAGGAAGCGTTCCTCGTGCATCTTCTGATGTTTCACGATGCTTAAAAGAAGATCTGTACCTTCAGGATGCTCGTAAGATGACGGTCAAAGCACCAGCACCCATTACAAGGTTGCAACTCAAGCTCATGCCCTTAGACCCTTACCATTTGTCCACAGTTGGTATCTATCTAAGCGATGTGGGGTTCTATAGAAACATGATCCACAGCACCATCCACACTTCAGCACATGCCTAGGGCTTCAAGAAAAAAAGCCAGGGGCAGCACCCAAGCACTGTGCTCCATGGCCCGTAGAGAGAGAAGGGTGCAAGCAGGGGACCCCTCCTCCTTCCTGCCGGCAGCCACCAGAGGCCTTCAGGGGAAGGTTTCAAGATGACTCCAAAAGCCTTCAGGGGAAGGTTTCAAGATGACTCCAAAAGCCTTTGGCAGCAGCATCCACATTACTCCCAGTTCCCATAAATTCACCATTATGTGAAGTTTGGGGCCTTTACTTCGCACTTGGAGCTTGAACCCGCCAGGCTGAGGCGGGGGATGGATACCCAGGCTCCCTAGGACAAGCCCCACGACAAGCCCCTGCCAAGCCCACTCGCCTCACCAGCTGCCCTCGCCTCCATCCTCGCCCCAGCCCCCCCGGACAGGCCCCACAGCGCCTTACCTTACTGTCATCCATGTGTGCCGCCAAACCCAGCCCCCACCGCCGCAGCCCCTCTAGGGGCAGCGCACCGGAGCCGCCCGCCCCGCTCCGGCGGCCACCGGAGGTCACAGCCCCCCAGCGCGGCCCAATGCCGCCGCCATCACCGGCCGCCCTGTTTGTTTACAGCGGCCTCCCCCGCCCTGCGCTGGGCGGGCTGGGGAGAGGCGGCTGAGCGGTGCGCGCTGGGAAGCGTAGTCTTCTTCGGCCACGCCGCTGGCCCGCTGCAGGGGGGAGGGACTACAACTCCCAGCAGGCCTCGCTGGGGAGAGGCGCGGAGCTGCGCGGCGATTGGTCCCCGCCCCGCTGGGCGGGAGAACTACGTTTCCCAGAAGGCTCCCGGCGCCTGCCCCCTCCCCTTTCTCCCCCGAGGAGGAGCGGGCGTCCGCCTCAGCACTCCCGGGGGTCAGGCAGCTGCTGCTCCTCCTCTCGTGTTTCTCGTCCTTCGTGAGGGCGACTGTCGGTTCCGACCCTCGCACAAGCTTTCTCGAACCCTAATATCTCGAACCCAATCGTTCCTCTCATGGATGTGGCCACCACTAGTACCTCCTTTCTCTGCCATGTCCGAGCTAGCCGGCACGCCTGGCTGCAGCCTCTGGTGATAAGGAGTTATTAAGATTCCATCTGAACAACCGTGTAATAGCTTAAGAATAAAAAAAAATAATAATAATAATAAAAAAAAAATTAACTTTTCTGTTATTGTTTGCGCTGCTTTGCCTTTCTCTGAAGACAGAACGGAGTCATCCTGGTCACCTGGATGCTGCGTGGAGCATAGCGACTGAGGGACCCCACGTCTGAAGAGGCAGTCCCTGCAATCATTTCAGAATACCAGGTTTTCCCTCATTTTCACGTCGAAACATACCAGAAGAGATCCATGCTGAATGTTTTTGAAGCAAAGCCAAGCCCGGTGTTGTACCCATCCCCAAGGTCCCTGAAAATTAGACCTCTGCTTGCTGAGAAAGACCCATGGTACCCCAGCCGACAACTCTGTAAACATGGTCCGTGTTTCAAGTTCACAGTGAAACCTGAAGCTAGGCATGTTTCATGTTGCTGCATGTTTCTTTTTATTCATGCAACTATTCACGAGAGTTTCCCATGACTTAATCTCTTTTACATGCAATTGTTAGGGCTGTGGGCTTTGTCATGGGATTTTCCCCCTGAATCACAGACCTTCCTCTTGGAGGGATATGCTTTCTGGATGGCAGAGACAAAGCACTTTTATAAGCTTTTCTTTTTTTTTTCTTTGTTCTTTTTTTTTTTTTTTCTATAAGCTTATATGTTTTTCAGTTGTCAAAGACAAGGCAGTTTGCACACTGCTTCCTATTTGTCTTCCCAAAAATGATGTATTAGTTCTTGCAACTCTGTCCTGAAATAAGAAAAGAAAAAAGAAAAGAAAATATAAGGAAACGAAAGAAAATGAGAGAAAACGAGAGGAGAGGAGAGGAGAGGAGAGGAGAGGAGAGGAGAGGAGAGGAGAGGAGAGGAGAGGAGAGGAGAGGAGAGGAGAGGAGAGGAGAGGAGAGGAGAGGAGAGGAGAGGAAGAAGAGAAAAGAAAAGAAAAGAAAAGAAAAGAAAAGAAAAGAAAAGAAAAGAAAAGAAAAGAAAAGAAAAGAAAAGAAAAGAAAAGAAAAGAAAAGAAAAGAAAAGAAAAGAAAAGAAAAGAAAAGAAAAGAAAAGAAAAGAGAAAAGAGAAAAGAGAAAAAGAAAAGAAAGAAGAAAGTGCAGGGATGCTCAATGTGTTGAGCAAGAGGTATCAGCTCATAAAGTGGAAGGAATAGCTTTCTGTGAGCTTGCCTATGTTGTCTCCTGTGATCCCCTCCCCCATCTGCACCTTCAAATTCTTGAAGAAAGTGGCGAGGCGCCTCGTACCACCTTTGGCACTATCCTGGGGCCATAAAGCTGGCTCTAAAAGCCAGTTGGGGGTTTCCCTGGTGAAGGGAAATATTGAGTGGCAAAGAGCCAACATAGCTCACTTAGGCAACCCTCTGTTGCAACATGAGTGGAGGAAGGAGATTAGGCAGAGCCCTGATACTGCTTCAGAAAGGCCAGAATCCTTTTAACCAGCAAATTAAAGTTACAGCTGCATCTTTTCCTGTACTAGATTACCCCCCACTACACATTCTGCTTTATATCACTTTAGAAGCAGAGCTCTCCTCTTCTGACCAGGCTAAGCGTGAGTTCTCTGCCTAAACTCTTAAAAGCTTCCCCATTTCAGCATGCAACAACTCAAAATACACTCTTCAGCCTTCTTTTCTACTACTGCTACACTGTCCTCCTGGATGAATAAGAACATGCAAATTGAATGGGAGTCTGTCAGAAAGAACAGTTGTGAATAGAACTGGTTATAAATATGCATATTTATAGCACACAAGCTTACGGGGTTTTAAACTGATTTTAACAGCTAGAAGAAAGTACTTCACAGAGCAAATAGTGAACTCTCAGTTTCATCTTTTAGACTCTTGATGCTCAGGCAGAGATCACAGGCAACTTTCTTGGTTAAAGGCAGATGATCCATGTACTGCACCAACTCATCCTCACTAACTGCAGCTTACTGCTTTTCCTAGCAAGTGCTTATTCCTAAGTGATTCTCTGAGATACACTGATGGTTTTATTGCTAAACCATAGTGATGCACACCAAGGAAAGACTACGTAGTATTAAACCCAGTGTCACAAGTTGTCTTATGCAGTAACTATTGCAGTTCGCTGCCCAGATGAAATATATTTATTAAAAGAAGGGTTGTGCTTGTGATACCCAGAGAGACTTTCATGTATATGAATAAACTAGGTTCAGTTATCAGGCAATAGTATAAAAATCATTGCTTATGTCAAGTGTGACAAAAAAAGAGATTTAGCTTGTGGTGATTTTGCACCATGTACTCGTATTTGCAGTAATGTCAAAACATCACAAAGAGCTGCTTATTCTTTCTTTCTAAAACTCTTTTAATTCAATCAAATGGAAACCTATTCCTCTGAAAGCCTGACTGAAATAAGAATAAATCTTGCAGCCTGTTAGTATCAAGACTCAGCAGTTTGCTGCGAGCGCTTCATTGTCTATTTGTGGAGTCTTTGCAGTTTCAGAGCCTTTGAGATCAGTTCATTCATGGATGAGAAAGAAGGATGCAGTTAAGATATTTTTGTGTTTGTTTTCCGAATGTACCAAGATGCCAGTTGCTTTAATAGAGATGCTAACTCATTTGCCACATGAGGAAAGATTCTGCAAGAACAGCCCATTTTTCGATCCCTTTGGGTTTTTTGTAAAACCAACAAAAAAAATTGCATTGTCCTATACCCTTTAATTTGGCACCCAAGAAACATTGCTGGAAATAAAAGAAGAAACTCTCTGGTTCAGTTTTTAGACTCTTTTGATACCGAGACAGAGATCACAGTCAACTTGTCCTTTAAATTCATCAGTTAAATTATTGGTCACCGTGGAGTGACAGAAATGTTTATTTAGAGTTTCTATATCTTATTGTCATTTATATAGCTATGATAAAAATATACCAGGTTTTGTTTGGAATTTTTTGTTTTGTTTTTGTTGGGGGTTTTTTTGCTTGTTTTGTTTTACATTAAAGAAGTAAGCTATCTGTGCTAAAGCTCTGAAAGACCTGGTAAACACATGAAGAGCTCATACCAACAAGTGCAGCAATTTATCACCTTGCTGGTATGATTAAAAGAAAATTCTGTTCAATATACAAGCTCTTTGAAAGCCAATTTTAAAAATCTAATCAGTCTGTGAACAAAACACAGCACATTGGAGCCTGATCTATGACTACTTGCTATACATTGTATAATTAAATGTCAATAAGGGGTTTGCTCTCATATTTACTGAATGTTATACTTTGTGACAAGATGAGTACCTTCTGTAGTTACAGATGACTGATGTCACAGCTATAAGAGGAGTTCTTCCTGTTTAACCATTGCAAATTAACCACTCAGGTAAAATGGGCTCAAAAGAAGTTAATTTTGAATGTTCAGCTCTTGTTTTGTGCACACATACACATTAAAAAGTTACAGATTTATCTGGCCAAACAAACTTTCCCATGTAAGCAAAATCTTGTGACAGTGCTCATGAAACTTTTGTATTGAAGCATGGGTGGGCTATTTGTAAATTTTCTTGTGTTAAAGTGTTCATGTTGCAGCTGTAAATTAGCTGCTTCTGTCTTCTAACCTGCTAGTGGAAGGGAGAAAAAAGTCAGATGCTCCTATACTTCATGCATGTGATTGAAAGCTCCAAGTCAGATAGAATGGAAAAATAGGAATGGCTCAAAAAAAGCATCTGGACTTAATGCAGAATTTAAACTAAGCATAAAAAACTGAGAACCAAAAAGCAACACAAAAAAATCACTGATCAAGAAGATGACAAAGAGTGGGCTAAAGTTCAATGCGGTGCACCAGTGAATAAAATTTAATCTTGTTCCGAAACAACAAACAAACAGAGCAGCACAATATGCCACGTTCAGGAATGTGGGAACCATGTTGTATCTGGCACTTGAACAACAGAGAATTATTGCTGCTGATATGGTAATTGCAGAGGTACAGAAAAAAGTGGGTGGATCATGTGAAATTCATGAAATACTTGAGGTGAACTTACAGCAGGATTAGTCTTTTTCTTTTAATTGTGTACACTGATCTCTATGCACAACTGGTTTAGTAAAATAGCATATTGTTTGCTCTCAAGAAGTTTAAAACCCCACTTCAGCTCAGTGTCATTTTTTGTTCTGAAGATATTTTGCAACGTGCTTCTCCCCTTTGGCCTACGCAAACAAATATGCTTGCATATGCATACCTATCAGAACCAGCCCAAAACTTCTGCCTGTAGCTGGCCACTCTGGTAAGAGTATTTCTGGTTGCTTTCCACAACTTAAAATCATTTAAAAGAATTTTCTCCACGCCCAGGTTCTATAGCACAGACTGTGCTCAGACTCAAAATATTTACTAATCTGAGTCTGATACTCACCTCTTGTTCAAGGGCACAAACCAAGATTGAGCACAAAGCGAAGGGTTCTTGTGGCAAGCTGGGTCTTCACTGTAACTGGGTCAGAGGACTCCCATGGAGATCTGAACTGCTTTGTGTTTCATGTGAAGGGTCAGGTCATCCAGCACAGCACATTGCCCTGGTCTGCACCACTCACTCCTTCTTAAGTCACTGTCATGGCAGCAAACTTCTGTTTTGCAACTGTGCCTAAGCATATAGGATTTCCTACTACTGCTGTGACTGCTGATGAGACTTGTATTTGTGTTTTACAGGGTCTGTGTTTAATGGGACCTCTCATGTGAACTAAACTTACCTACGGGATCAAAGGCTGCACCACAGAAAGTGTTCTATTAACTGGGTGTAAATCAAGAACACACTCCTGGATAACACAAACTTGTTTGCAGGGTTATTTCAAAGCAACGGGCAAAACAAGCAGCAGGTTACTGGGAGCTGGCAGGCTGCCTGCCCATCCACACATGGGAAATAAAAACGTGCTGTTGCAGAAAGGTCTAGAACAAAGCACAGAGACCCTTAACCTGACATCAGCTCCAATGTCCCCAATTCTCAAAATCTTCCAGACTTATCCCAGAGCTCCCAGTACTGATATTTCCTGAAAAAAAAAACCCACCAAGTTTTCTCTTCCCTTGCCTGCACTGCCTTTCCTGACCTTCCCTTCAGCCAACAATCTACTGCTCTGGATGAGCCTTTGCTTGACCTGGCTGAGCTGACTGACCTTTGATGACAAACATGTCCGTGGTGGCACCTGGCAGCAGATACACATGGACATGACCATGCTGAGCAAGCATAGGTCAGGTGAAACAGGTAGAGCAATACCAAGTAACACTTTTTAAAGATGGCTGGAGCTACCATTGTTTGATTCACCTGAGTAGCTTGATTTTAGAGCAAATTTTTTTCAAGCATGTATTTACAAAAATAGGTTGAGCAATTTTACATTTCACTTCTGTTGCAAAACTTTGCCCATCAAGTTACTGGACCAGGTGTGATCCAGTAAAAAAAAATGCAGGTACTCTTGAAATGCTCTTTCGACTTTCACATGACCTGATGCCCTGTCACCTTCACTGGGAAGTACTACTGACACTTAGACAGTGAATGTAAATAATCCCTCCCATGCTTCTCTCTTGGTAACTCACAGAGAACTGGCTTCTCAGGCATTTGGAGTAACTCAAGCATAACCACAGAATGTTTTGGGTTGGAAGGGACCTTAAAAGGGACCTTAAAGATCATCTATACCCACCCCCCCTGCCATGGGCAGGGACACCTCCCTCTAGACCAGGCTGCTTTAAGTTCCATCCAACCTGGCCTTGAACACTTCCAGGAAGGAGTTATCCTCAACTTCCCTGGGCAATCTGTTCCAGTGTCTCACCACCCTCATAATAAGGATTTTTCTCCTAATATGTAACCTAAATCTCCCCTCTTCAAGTTTTAAACCATTCCCCCATGTCCTCTCACTGCAAGTAGGAACTAAAATGAGAGATGCAGAAACTGCATTTGACTCCTCAGTCAGGCATACGCCCTGATCAGATTCAGTATCTAGGTGAGACCTGGGTAAGTGCCAACTCCTTTCTTTTCCTTCCAGTTTCCATGCAAATGCACGCTCCTGATGGAAGCTGTATCAGGTCCAGGTGCCTTGCTTTGTGATGAGGGACCAGGATTTGCCCCAGTGTGACACCAGCTTAGTGTAGACATGGGCTCAGCCACAGAGGTATGGCACAATAAAGCTATTTTGAAGGATCCAGTGCACTTTTAGGCTTTTGCTCCTCTGACTCTGCTCCCTTCAGTCTTGACCACGCTGGTAGAAATGGCATTTAAATGGGCAAGTCAGACTGCTAGTTCTCAAAATATCATATGAAAAATGTAACAATCAAGAAAATGGACTACAAATGCACACAAATATCTACTGATTTTCTCATTCACATGTAAAAATATGTATAATAATTGTAAGCTCCAGCCTATCTCTGACTTGAAAGCATAATTGATTTGTGGTGACTGGTTGAAGATTTGGAGGATTAACTGTAATTGTAAGATTAAAATCAGAAAACATTTTTATGTTTTAAGAAAAATTATTTTGCAAAAACTATTAAAGTACAAGATCTGGGGATTTTTCCCTGTGCCTAAAAGGACCATATTTTAAATAAAAAATACTCTGTGGACTTTGGTTTCTTTTGATTGTTACAATGCCATTAAACAAATTTCAGACAAGGCTGATACAAAAGGAGGAAATGGGCTCTAAAAGCTCTAGTGTATACTGAAATCAAACTGCCTGGTGTGAAAGCAAGTGGTCTTTTTTAAATTTCTACCTCAGGATTTCCCTTATTAATTTTAGACTGGCGACTGTACTGTGCCCCCAGAACTGGGGACTGACACTGGAGTTTCATAAAAATACAGAAAATAGCTTACTCCATTTATGTGTCCTCTGTCTTGGGCTACAAACCCCTCCTGGTCAGACTGTGTGGTATGGTTCTGCATGCAACAGAAGCTCTCTGTGGCACTCTGCTCCCTTTCCTGCACCTTTTCTGACAGTTTTGCTGTCAGACTCAGGAGCAGCGTATGTTAAAACTTCATTAACTCCTGAATGGCTCCCCCTCTCTAGCACTCCACAGGGGACCATTAGTGGTTCCTGTCTAATGGAGCATGTCTCTATAAAAAGAAGTAAATGATGCTTTGAGGTAATTCAAGAGTAGTATACCTATAGCAGGAGCAACTTTCATTTTCCTTCTGGATCCCTTGAAATCCACAGATATCAGTTTCCAAATATGACACCAAGGAGTTTTCTCCACGCATTTTAAGGCTAAGCTGCAGGAAAAAGGCTGACAAAAGTATGTAGTGTTGATGCCCATGTTAGGTGCTAGCCTGCTTGGTTTCAAAGGCATCTCCAGAGTCTGATTTAAAGCATTTACATCAGTCTGCTGCTCGAAACCACCACAACTTGGAGGTAAGTAGCTAATTATAGACACTGTGAATAGACCTGTCAGTGGTCATTTCACAGGACCAAGTGATGTCATGCTACAGAATAGCTTTACCATCAGTTTGTCTGGTATTTCACAAAAAGAAATGCAGGTGGAGGTTTTGAGTGTGTTTGTGTTATAGATTTTTTTTTTGTTTGTTTGTTTTAACCATCTCCTGTTCTTCACGCAAATGAGCTATTTATTAACCAACTATTACAATGTCAGGAGTAAACATTAACCAAGGAAGCGATAAATCTATACACAGATAAACAGCTGTTTGCTAAATGTTCACTTTGGTTACACACATATAGTCTTTAGCTGTCTAGTGACTTATTGAAAGAAGTGTCAACCCCAAAGCACTGTAAACATGCTACAGTGAAATCGTTCCCTTCCCTCTACCTCCATCTTCATTAATGTCCTTTAAATGCCTACAAGGAGAAGAGGTCCTATTGCTGAGTCTGTGTTGAGATTGCTATAAAAAATTCTCCCCTGACAGTGTCAGAAATGTTATTCAGAGTCCCTTGGATAGCTACAGCATTCTTACATGGAATACAACTCACCCTTTTCCCCCTTTAATGTGTTCAGCAGACAGGTGGCAACCCAACTGGTGGCAAATTCCTAAGTATTTATATCCTTTAACTCTCAAATGATATGAACAAGTAATAGGAAATGCCATGCACTGAGTATATGAGTAATGTTACCATTAATCAATCGTCCAAAATAAACTGGATTATTTTGCCTGTTTGTACTATACTGTAACTATTTGCAGTTAGATGCACTGAAAGAGCAAGCCTGATTCTTACAGCTTCTGCTCCATGTAGAGATGTAGGGGCAGAATCTGACAAGTTCACTTCTCTTCCACACATGCTTTGGCCAGGCACAAGGGAGATTCACAAATGCAGAATACTGCTAAGCTGCAGTTGTCTACTTTCTGCTGTCAGCAATTGACTCCTACTTGGATAAAATTTTCAACTGAGTATAGAAGCCACGAGGCAGGGCAGATATGCTCCTGAGAGACTGAGATCTTCAACTGCTCTAAACCAGCAGTTGCACCCAACATGTTTTGGAGACAACTGGAATTTTGAAAACAAAATCCAAACAAAACAGATTATTTTTTAATTCCTAGTTTCAAGAAACAGTGGTAGATTCACCATTAAATTGGTGACTGGTGTCCTTCACATCAGTTTAAAGAATGAAATTGGAATTTGTGAGCTACACTGGAGGGCCACATGTCTTAATTCCTGATTTTCTTGCATCACTTTTGGCAGCAGACTGCTGCTTTTAATGCACGTGTCACAGGCACCCAGGAACTCTAGAAAAAGTGCTGTTGTCCATGTACCTGGAGCTACTCACATAATGTCTGGTGTAGGAAAAAACACTCTGCAAAGAACATGTAGTTCCAGACAGGTTCCAGTCGCTGACAGTGTAACTATCATGGGCTGTTCAGATTCTCACTGTGTAGAGAACACCGTGTGTTCACAGATTCTCACTGTGTAGAAACAATCTTCTCAGGCAAGCATCCTGAGGTAATTTTTATATCTGGGACACATTTATTTGGTGGGCACTGTAGGGCAAGCAATACATGCATGATCTGCTCAGTGCTCCTCAGGTGTAAACCCCCAATTGCCAGGCAATTTGCAGCGTGGATGCATTTGTGCTTGCACTTCCCTCTGAACACAATGTGGAGTCTGTGGCCATGTTCTCACCAAAATATGCTGGGGTCCCAGAGAAAGGCACTCCAGGGACCTTGGAGTTTGGATTGACAGGAAGCTGAACATGAGTCAGCAGTGTGCCCAGGTAGCCAAGAAGGCCAATGGCATCCTGGCCTGTATCAGGAACAGCGTGGCCAGCAGGTCCAAGGAAGTGATTCTACCCCTGTACTCAGCCCTGGTGAGGCCACACCCCGAGTCCTGTGTCCAGTTCTGGGCCCCTCAGTTCAGGAAGGAGATTGAGGTCCTGGAGCAGGTCCAAAAGGAGGGCAACCAGGCTGGTGAAGGGACTCGAGCACAGATCCTACGAGGAGAGGTTGAGGGAGCTGGGGCTGTTCAGCCTGGAGAAGAGGAGGCTCAGGGGAGACCTCATCACTCTCTACAACTCCCTGAAAGGAGGCTGAAGCCAGGGGGGGGTTGGTCTCTTTTCCCAGGCAACTCTCAGCAAGACAAGAGGGCACGGTCTCAAGTTGTGCCAGGGGAGGTTTAGGTTGGACATTAGAAAGAATTTCTTTACTGAGAGGGTGATCAGACATTGGAATGGGCTGCCCAGGGAAGTGGTGGATTCTCTGTCCCTGGAGATATTTCAAAAGAGACTGGATGTGGCACTCAGTGCCATGGTCTGGTAACTGCAGCGGTAGTGGATCAAGGGTTGGACTTGATCTCTGAGGTCCCTTCCAACCCAGCCAATTCTGTGATTCTATGATTCCATGATATCTATTTAAAACTTTTTGCAAGACTGGAGTCTTGAGCCACGTGGCCATGCCTGTTTAAAACAACAAGGACAAGATAAGTGCCTTCCTGATCAGTTCCAGTTTGTCCTAAAATGCAGAAAGGACGGATGATCCTGAATCCATAGTGCTGACAGTCTGTATAAAATTGAGACAATTAAAAAAAAATTATAAGGCTCCTTGGCATGAAAACAATTCATAAAATATTTAGATGGATTTGTTTCTTTGTCTTTGTATGTCTTGGGTTATTAAAGCTCACAAGCTAGCTGCACAACTGAGAAGAAACAAAATACAGACCTTTTGCACCACCCTGGAAATGCTGAGGAAAGTTTAACAGGAAGTAAATACACCCTATGCAGCTACACTATCATCTTATGGACAACTATGGGGAGGAAGGTGTGGAACTGAGAATAAAGCTCTGGGATTTTTAAAACATGTATTTGCATAACTATTTGTTACTAGGAATTTTGTTGTTGCTGTTGAAGGATTTCATACCTCTATTCCTTCAATGACGTGTATACGGCCTTGACTCAGTGTATTCCAGAATCTTTTTTCACACCCCTACCAATATGAGTGCCTCTAAATGGATGTAAATGTAATTTGCTACCATTTAAAAGTTGCTAAGCACAACAACAACTTCTAGTGCTCCAGTAAAACCCAGAAGCCATGCTGCATCACAGCTGAGCCACAGAGAGCCAAAGTAGAGACAGCATCTGATTTTTTTAACATCCACTTAGATAAATCTGGACCAGTCAAAATACATTGTGTTTACTGTAGAGTTTTTCTTCAACAGAAATTTAAGCTTGCTTGTCATTTTTAGTGATTTTTACAGTATAAATTTATATTGAATAACTTGGATTTCTAGTGTTTGGTTTAGCAATAATGAAATCAAACCTGCAAAATTTTTCAAGTACTGACTTATACCATCCAAACAAACTTCCTCCTGAAATAGTTTTGCTCATGAAAATTTATAAGCCGAAATTTCTTAGTAATGACAGGACTACCCTAATGTTCTACTGATAAAATTTCAGCTAGGGATGCTGCTACACTGAGATTTCTCCGTTTTAAACAAGGGTACAAGATAGAGGAGCCAGAACTTACCCCCTCTGTATCATCCAATACCATACACTTGTTTAGGTTGGAAGAGACCTCTGAAGGCCTGCTGGTCTAACTCCCTGTACACAGCAGAGCCAACTTCAACCTTAAATCCAGCTCCAAAGTTTGAGCAGGTGCTCAGAGTCTTGTCCATTTCAGCACTGACCATCTCCAAGGAAGGAGAAGCCATAGCCCCTCTTGGCATCTATTCCAGTGTTTGACTTCCCTCATTGTAAGGAGATCTTTTCTAATATTGTTGGACAGCAGACATCCACCTGATGACTGTCAAAAAGAGGAACTTACTCACCTTCTGATGGATTAGCAACTTGGATCAACCTGGTTTGCATTTTGACCACACCAGACCCAAGCAAAGGAAGTGGCAGGAGCTCACAGTCAGAAACAGAGGAGAGAGGGAAACTGAGCTGCAGCACCTCCTTTGGGCATCAGCACCCTGTTAGATGGGCTCAAACAATCCATCTGCCTGCATCCTCTCAAGATCTGTACCAACACAACCCCTCTGTGTCCAGGGACTGCCACTGCCACACGTGGGTTCACTCTTTCCCTATGGATTGCTGTGCATCCTTGTTCCCATGTTGCTGTCTCCTCTGCAGTGGTTCAAGTCTTTGTTTGGCCACACGCTGTAAACCAAAGAGGGGACCAAGCTCTTCTTTCTGTGGTGTCCAGCTCAGTGCTTGAGCAACTCCATCCTGATCTCCTGCAGGCACTATACCATAGGAAGGCATTTAAAATGAATCATCAGTTATAATAACAATTTTTCTTAAACTGTAGTTGACATCATTTATCATTTATGACATCATGTAAGTCCTCATACAAAATAGCAGATGAACAAACATACAATTTCTGCAACTTAGTAATTAGCCAGGCCCTTCTAACAGAGGCTTCTTTTTTCCTTTTATATTCTGGAACTCAAATTGCATCTCCCATTTTCCCATAAATGTCTTCCCTGACTGGCTCACAAAAGAATCTGTCCTCATATGTTCCTGTCTAGGAAGTTCTTCCAAGCTTACACACTTGCCAAGAAATAATGTCTTGGAAAGTCATGTCCTCTATTTGAAAATCCCCCTCTTAAAAAATCTCCTGCCTCATTTGATTTCATAATATCCTTTTTAGATTTTAAATGGCCATGAAGATGCACATTCTTCACCGTAAGCTTATCTGGAACTTATTATTTGGTCAGTGGCTCGAAGCAATTTTTTAATGACCAGAGACTCAACAAGCCAAATTTATATCTGAGGTAAATGGGTGCAGCTTCAAATTAGTCATGAGAAGTTTGAGGCAGACCTTCACATAGAAAATAAAATATTGCATTTGGAGACCTTTGCTTTACCCTCACTGATCTTCTCCTTTTCTTTTTGCAGGCTGGACATAAACCAAGGGTTTCAACATTTTTAATAGGTCAATGATTCTTCCCCCAGCTACAAGGAGAACAAGTGGCAGACTGCTTTGAAGCAGAAATGTTGGTGTGAGCCCCTGTAGAGCTAGAAGAATTGTACCCATATCTAATATATAGAGGTCAGCTTGTTCCTGAGCCCTGGAAGTGCAGTCAAGAAGGCAATATAAAAATAAGCAAGCAGTCCTTCACCTAACCTCCACCTTAGAGATCTGAACTCAGATTGTTACTTAAATAGGCATATTCTAACTCTGCATCCAAGGGAAAAAAAAAAAAACAAAAAAACCCACCACGCTCTGAAATTTTCTCATGCTTCTTTTCCATGTAACCTGATACTTTCACCTGTCCTTCTCAACAAACTGCTGTCTGTTGCTGACAATTGGGCTACTACCAGACTGACAATTTTCAGACCAGTGCATTCAAGAAAACAAGACACTCTTCAGAGTTAACAGTCTTTTTCTTTCTTATTAATGTTTTTACTGTGAGGCCAAAATATTGATATTCTGGGTGTTATCCACTGGAAGGTTTATATGAATGACAGCTTATAAATGCAGGTCATTGTGGTGCTCATGATTTCTTTCCCACAGCAACAAAAAATATTAACTCAGTTTTCTTTTCCCTGTTAGAATTCAAGGTGGGTTTTTTTGTTGGGTTTTTTTTTTTCCTGTCCATTATGGGTTTCTCTGTCTTTTCCTTATTTGATATGAGGCATTTTTAGTCTATTAAGCACTATTAATTATTCCACAGAAAAGAAATCCTTCTCTTTCACAACTCATTTGAATAACAATATAGTTTCATTTATGTGTTAATGCAACACCCTGATTGCACTTTATAAACAGAAATAAACAGCAATGTACCAAAGGCTTAGGAAACCTGTAGGTGTCAGGAGCTGTTAAAGGTAGGCAGAAACAACGAAATTTGGATTTGGAGGAATGATGAAGACTCTAAAATTGCTAAGAACATTTCTCTCCAGTGTATATTTCTGAAAATTAAAAAAAAAAATCCAAATAAATACAAATAATGGAAATGGAAATAAAATGGGTTTTAATGCCATGGGTTATTAATTAATTTGGTACAATCACTTTTAAAATTAAGAGTTTCCTGACCGTGAGCTTACTTTAACACGCTATCAAGTCAGCAACTTTGTACTTGATGTTTATATTGACACAGATTAAATTTCACATATCACACTTCAAAAGATTTTCCTTTTTGATAATATCCTTGGTATTCTAAAGAAAAGGTTTCATTATAAGAAAAAAAAAAAGTCTAAAAGGTACTTAAGATCAGTAATTACTGTTCTCTCACATCATTTAAAGTATTCAAATAGTTAAAAAGAAGGATATGAATAGTCAAGGGCCTCATACATTTTATGTTGCCCTCATAATGAACACAAATACATTTTAGTTCTGATTCATCATTGGCCACAAGCAAAACATGAACATACAAAGTTACTCTCCAGATAGCATAAATTGGAATAGCAACTTAAGTGCTAGTTGAGCAATGATGATTTACACCATCTGTGCTTCCAGCCCATTACAAGATGATTTCAACACAAGTACAGCAACCTCCAGATGAGTGACCAGCAGTGAGTAAGGGCTAAAAGAAAGAAGGTGAGGGGATTATTTATTATGAAAATTATATTAATTTCTGGAATGCGTTTGTGATTTTATTTTTTTGATGCATCACTTTTTTGTTTGTGACTGAAGCATTTTCTTTTTAGATATATGGAAAAGTGAGAAATGTTAGTAGTTTAGTTACTCAGTTGCTGTAAATTTGTCTGAACTTGCTTTTTCTTGAGAATGGTATTCAGTGTTCTGTTTCCTAATGACAACATGTTATTATGCTTCTTTTCTGAAAATAATATTTATTATGATCTCCAGTTTCAAATGACTTCTCAAAATGAATCTTGCTGTTTCACATAGAATTGGCTTAACCATCAAAATAACAGGCTTTTTTTCAGTTTAAATTTATTAGGATTGATCACAATCCCCTAAGCTTTATAAAGCCCATCCATAGAATCACAAATTATTATTTCTTCCTTTGTTTTTACTCATTGTAAAATATATATATATATATATCAGTTAGAGCCTTTTTGTGTGTGTGTGTCTCTATCTGCAAACTAAGCCAACACACTTTTGTGCAAGTACTTAATTTTACAAAATATGCTTGCTTAGGCAAGGAAAAAACTTACCTGTTTCTTTTGAGAGATGGAAGAGAGGAGAAGGATGTGTAAGTTATTATATTTAGAATTTAAAAGAACTTGGTTCAGTTCTCTGATCTACAACTGGCTTGGTATATTACCCTGAATGAATTACTTTATCTCAGTAGCTTATTCTTACATCCATAAAACATGTTATCATGATACTCCTCTGTCCTACAAAAGTCTTACAAAAATAAAGGGTATTCAGAAACTATCATAGAGATCACGTAAATTGCTATTGAGTAATGAAAGTAGTATTTATGAAGTAAGGACACATGGGGAAGCAGACAGATGATGCTCTCCTTCCTTCTTCTCAGTACTTTCTGAGGCTCTGGTTCCTGTAATTATCCCTTTCTCTTCCACTGCTTCAAATAAGCCACTGTTGTCTTAGAAAAACCAAGCATATTGCTCCATCTTGTCTTAGATGTGTCCCAGCTCAAAACCACACCTGCATTGAACCCAGATCTCTCCACTTGCATACTAACCCCAGCTTGTTTGACATGCTATCAATCTAGCAGTCCTGGAGATGCTGCAGGGAAGTGGAGGTATGAAAACCACCTGCGATGACAGAATAGTGAAACTATTCTTATTGAAGCACTTTCCAGAGAGATAGAGCTTCCCATCTGCTTCTGATGCAGACACAGAAGGAAACAATGGGCACATAGTGGATGCTCTCAACTGTTTTGCCCTGAGCATTAATACTCTGCGCCCTATGGCTCTGATGCTTGTATTTCTTGTACTACTCAAATTCCTCCTCTCTAGACTGAGTTCTGAGACCTTCCACAGATCTCTGCTAACTCCTCTCTCTCTTCTGCTCTTTCCCCACTCTCAGCCCTAGATCTTATACTCCTACCAGTTTCCAAATTCTCACGCTCCTACCGCTGCTCTCCTGCAACCGTGTGCTGCTCCGACTGCCATACTCTGCTCCCCATGCCAACAAAGCTAGTAGTATCTAAAAATGCTGTGATTGCATCACTGTGGGCACTTTGGCAACCTTTCTGTTTTTAAATACCTTGAAGAGCTGTAGGAAGCAGTTTTGTCTGGTACAGCAGGATGCTCAGAAAGTAGATTAGGTCCAACTACCCAGCACCTCTGAAGCTGTCCACGAAAAGGTCATCCCTTCAGTTTCCATCTGCTGACTTGGGTTTCCCCTGATCCATTTCAGCCAAAACACACCAGTTCAGCTGACATCTACGATTTAAACTGTTTGAGCTATTCAGGTTGACTTTGGCCAGAACAAGTTTGGGAGGGACTGTATGAGCAGCTTGCCACTAGGTAGGAGAAGTAGTAGCCTTTGGCAGAAGATGGCCATGGCATCAACTGTGAGCTGTCTGGGAATGGTAACCACTTCAGCATCCCCAGTTCAGCCTGTGAAAGAAGTGAGCACCCACAAGTAGATCTTAAAGCATGGTAAACTCCATGCATTAAGTTCAGTTCTCATTTATTTTGCAATGTTCCTCTAGCAAACCACTCCTTTCCACCAGGCAGAAAAACACGATGACGTTACTCGGGCTGTCATTCATCTTTCCCCTGTTTAATCACTGCTAACTGATTAACCAAGTCAAGTGCCACAAAATCCATTAGCTGGAAAAGGAAAACAAATCTATGCCAGCTTTTACAAATAAATGAAGAGAAACCTTTGTAAACATGGTGCATAACCTCCAGCTCTTGAACATGCTCACCTATTCACCCTCCCCTGCCCCTCAGCAATAGGAGCAGGGAGAGGTGACACACTTACAGCCACTCCTGCCAGAAGCAGGACATGAATGGGTAGGACGTGGGAGAATGTCAAAGTTTGAGTGCTGTTGCATAGCCTACTGGATAGCCACCATCATGTCTTTTGCCCTTGTTTTACCCCATATAGTCGCTTCAGGTCTTCTTCTCCCAAAAGTTTGGTAAGGAGGCACAAGAAAGAGATTCTAAAATTAGCTCTTTCAGTACCACCTTGCCAAAAAGGGGCAATAAACACTGAGGAAAAAAAAAAATCCATTGCCAGAAACTTAGCAAAATACATTTCATAGGACTGATGAACCTTTGAAAACCTGGGGAAGGATAGTCTGCAGCCAGGGACACCAACAGAGCCAGGCAGTCCCTCTCCTCCAGAGAGTCCCTCTTCCAGATGGTTCAGGTGTTTACCAAACTAAAGCCTGGCTCTCTCCCTGGTTTGTGGCTGCAGCGCAGACCATTTCCAGGAGCCTGCTGTGCAAGTGGCAGGGAGGAATGAAAGGCTTTCAAAGAAAAAAAAAAAAAAAAAGAAAAAGTTAAGCTGGTGTCAGACTCTGACACGCAAACGAATTGCTGCTCCTTCACGAGTGACCACCTGCCAGTTGAGGCATGTCAGCTGCCAACACGTGCATGCTCTGCCCATTGCAAACAGAAGGTAAAGGACACAGCTGCTAATCTCACTTAAGCAAGGTCAGATGATGCTGTGTTTTAGTCCTCCAGACTCCTTCTGCTTGTGTCTTTGGGTTAGCAACAAACTGGAACAGTTTCACCCTGCAATGCTTTCCCAGATAAGACTCTCAGCTCAAGCTCAGCTGAAAATATTTAGTTATTCCTAGTAATAACTTCAACCTCCAGGATTTAAATGCAATAACAACGTGGTTAGTGTCGCCCTTATTAAATTAGGCAAAAAAAATATCCTGACTTTATATTTGAAAAGCTTTAATTTGCTGTCCTAGAATTTTATGTATATATCCCCCTTTTCCAGCTAAAAATAAATTATTCCAAAAAGATCACATATAATTTTATTCTTACAGTTTCAGAGTGAGGGAACTTTTTCAGTCTCCTAATTAAAAAAAAAAAAGCCAACAAAAAACCCCAAAAAACAAAAGGGCAGTTACGTAAGGTGTTACCAAGTTGAGAAGATAAAAGGGAAAAGAGAACTGAAACGTGTTTCCTCCTCACCAGGCACAGTCTCTGCTGCTCCCCACTTCTCTTTGTGAGGATAGCCACACTGGAACTATGTGTTCCTGCACTTCTCTGGTCTGAATAAGCTGGGGCACTGGCTGTCACCTCGAGTTTCTCTGGCACGCTGTCTGATCCCCTTCGTTGAAAGGGGTCAGTTCGGGCTCCATTAACCAGCAGTTAGCTGTGCAGAGTTTCAGTAATGTGGGCACTTTGGGGGATTGCAAAAGGTATCTTCAGGGACACTGGATGAGACAAAAAGGCAAAACTGCTCTTCAGGTACTTCAGGAGAGTCACATGCAAAATAGTGAATGTACTTATGTAAAATACTTCACCCCAGTTTGTCTGCTGCTTTTAATCTTTCTTTTGCCACCACCTGATGGAGACTGGGCTTTTCTTAGGACTTCCCTCTCTGCTGCTCTGCACTCCCTTGCAGAGAATGTGACCAGGCACTGCAAGTGACAACAAGGCTTCCTCGTAAGAGACAGCATGCAGCTCTTTAACACCAGGCCCTTTGTCAAGGTGGTTCTTTGTCAGTTTTGCCAGAACTGAGCTCACTATCATATAATTTGCTTAGAGCTGCCTCTCTCCCAAAACACCTTCCACACCTTTTACTGTGGGCTGGTAGCCTTGTGACTTTCCCAAGGTGCTTTACTCAGAGACAGCCATCAAGAGTGTGACTACCCATGTGGTTTATCCTCTTTCTCATGTCATCTTCCACGGGTTTGTGGCAGAGGGATTTGAAAGACTGCTGAGAAGAGTGACCAGGGCTTGAATTCTGCCACCTAAGATGCCATGGGTACCCAGAAGTGCTGGCAGGCTCTCCTTAGTGATAATGCCTCCATGAAGCCTGTGAGGGAGAAAGAAGGATGCAGAATATTCTGGTGTGACACAAGGCAGAACGCATCAACCCCCTGAAGGATGTACCTTGCTAGTCAACATTGGTACCAGCCAGAAGAAACACTTGGATACTTGGTATTGGATAAAATAATTACATATCTGTGAATCTGTTTAGACTTCACTTTCATTTTCCTCAAGTTTTACATTTGGATTTTTTTTTTTTTTAATTTTATTTTTTTATTTAACAAGGCCATTTAAAGAGTGAAGGCCCTCAATGCACCGTGCAGCCAACAGGGTGCTTCACACCCACCAAGCCACGCTACCGCGGGGGGATTTGACACCTTAACACTTCAGTCAGTGATTCTTGCATCATACCCCACAGCGTTACCTTTTAAAAGAGAAGGCCGCTGTTTAAGGAGCCATCCGGAGTGCTCGCTGTGGCACGGAAGGCCCTTCAGCTGGTGGCACCGAGCCCCGGGCGGCAGGACGGCGGGCGGCAGGGCTGCGGGAGCGGCCTGCGCTGAGGGACAGGGCTCACCACCGCCCCGTGCTGCGCCACATGCCCGGCGAGACCCACGGTGGAGGGGGACGCTGAGGCGGGACAGCCCCGGCGGAGAGGGGACAGGAGAGGCGACGGCTTGAGCCGGAGGGAAGGGCTGAGGGACCGCTGCCTCCCCCTCCGGGATAGGGGCGGGAAAGGGCCGCGGCGGCGGCTCGGTTGAATCGCTCCGCGGCCCCGGCTCCTCCCAGGGGCCGGCCCGGCGGCTCCAGCGGGAGGCCGGAGGCAGCGGACGCGTGTACCCCCCGGTGACAGCATGGTGCGGCGTGAGACACCCCCTGCACACCCCCCCTCCCCACTGCTTCCCGCTGCCGGGGCTGCGCGGCGGCTGTCTCTGTCTCCCCGCAGGGATCCTCTCTCCCCGCTCCTCCTCTTTCTCCTTCTCCCTCTCCCCCCACCTTCACCCCCCGGCTGAGTTCATTCCCTGGGATTGGTTTCAAATGACGCCATCGCTTTATTTTTACACCAATGACCTCATCCCAGCAGCTTGAAGTTTACTGACCAGCAAAACTCTTTTCTCTCGATTCCTCCCCTCCTTGTGCCTGCTCTGCCCGTTTGTTTGCAGTCGTTCTGGTCCCGTTGGGAAACGAAGGGTTTAAAAAAAAAACAAAAAACCACACACACAGCCCATACCCCCCAACACCAAAAAAGCCCACCCCAAGCGTCAAAACTTTCTCCCATCTCCCGAGCTTTTCAGTGTGTCCTCCCCCTCCATCAGTGTCCCCTTTTAATTTTCTCAAGCCATCGGAGAAGGGAGGGGGGGGGGAGGAAGGGGGGAAGAAGGAGAGGAGAGGAAAAAAAGCTCCCAATGTTTCCTTTTTCTTCTCCTCTTCCCTCCCCCCTTCACGCTTCCCCCTCTTAAAAAAGACCCGAATAGAGATTTTCCATGTTGTTTTTTTTTTAATTACTATTTTTTATTTTATTTATTTTTTGTCTTATTGAAGAAGAAGGAGGAAAAAGGAGCTTTCCCGCTTTCCCAGCGGCTGGAAGGGGACACGGTCGTTTCAAGAGGCAGCGGCGAGGCTGGTGGCAGCAACTTTTACGCCTGCCGAGGGGACAGACAGACAAACGGGGTGAAACAGTAAGTGCCAGGGGGACTGCAGGGACCCCCTCGCCCGGGGCCGCCCCGTGCAAGACAGCCCGAGAGGGGGGCAAGGGGTGCGGAGGGAGGGGGGGGGGGGGGGCCGGGCCGGGCAGGGCTGGGCGGGGAGGAGGAGGAGGAGGAGGAGGAGGGAGGTGAGGGAGAGGCGGGCGGCGGGAGCCTTCCCTCCCTCTCTCCCTCCTCCCGCATGCCCTTCCTCGCCGCCCCCTCACCTCCGGAGGAGAGCACCCGCAGCAGACAGGTCGCTGCCCCGGCCCGGGCAAGCTCTGGCCGCCTCCGCAGGTGGTAAGAAACGGGGGTGCCAGGGAGGGGGGGTACGGTACGGCACCGGTACCGGCACCGCGCTCCCCCTACCTGCTGCGCGGCGGCCGGCTGTCCGCGGCGGCTCCTGCCTTCCTCTCCTCTTCTTCCTCGTCCCTTCCTTTCTCACCTCCCGATATCCACCTGCCTCTCTCCTCATAAAGGCAGGGAGAGAGCCTTTTGTGCGGGGCAGGGGAGGCAGCTCGCCGCGGGAAGGGATGAACGAGAGACCGAGGGCTGCTTCAGCGCTCCCCGAGCCCGTCTGCCGGGGATGTCTGGGGAGGCTGCTGATAAGCTCCGGCGTGCGCGGCTGCCTTTCTAAACTTAGTAAACAGTGCTGGCTCCGAACAGGCTTTTTTCCACTGCTTAAAATGGTTGAAGGATGCTTTATAAGCCCCGAGGGGCTCCCGAAGAGCTGTTGGAGTTCAGCCTTCAACTTGGAAAAGGTTTAAATTGAGGCAGTTGACAAAATGGAGGGCTGCCGTGGAGTCCAGGAGTGAAGCAAATTGCAAATTGTTAACCTGGTTATTGCGCTCGTGTAAGACTCCGGGCTCCGTGGCCGGTGCCAGGATGCAGCCTGGCAGAGAGAGAGGTACCTTCTCCTGACTCCGTGGTTTATTTCCCCCTCTTAGAAGCGGCGGGGATGAGGAGTTGAGCGCACATCAGTGCGTGCCGAACAAGGTGTATGGGATGTGCCTATTGCAAAGCCTGACCAATGGTAGGATATTTCAGTGGCAAAAAATATTTGGTTACATGTTAGATGGGAAGCTCTTTGGGTTTGTTTGTTTGTTGTTTTTTGTTGTTTGGTTGGTTTTGTTTGGTTTTTTTTATTTTTTTTTTTTTTTTAAGAGAAGCCAGGAGATTTAACTTTCTTTTACTGTAGTTTCAGTCGATTAGAATAGAAAATCGATCCTTCAGTTTTCCTTCGAGTAAAGGGTGTAGTCATAGCAAGTTGTATTGTCTGACCTATGACTAACTTTTTTTTTTTTTTTTTCAAACATTCGGCGTATACCCAGCAGAATAAATAGTGCTCGTTTTGAAAGCTAAAAGCAGACTGAACTGTTTCTCCGTGTCAGGATGTGTGTTGGGGTTCTGAAAAGAAAAAACCCCAACCAAAACCCCAAAAATGATTTTGTAATCCTTGCTTTAAGATTTATGCTATTCCTGGCAGTGTGTGGTTTGGTAGATACAGCGTTTACGAAGTCGCAACTGACCAAACAGGAGTTGGTTTAGACTCTTCTTGTGTTTTGAGGGGAGGTGGAAAAATAGTAAGTCTTAATTTCTTTTTATGGTGTTCATCCCACTGCCCATTGGAGATTGAAGCATTCATCACAGTTGTTTATGTTGGTTGTCTGGGGGTTTCTATTTGAATGTGGAACAAGTATGCAATGGGGGGGTGTACATGTATTTTTAGCTTAAATTTTTAATGACAAAACGTACAAATAATAGTGATATTCAAAATCGAATCCTGCATTTAATGAGTCATGTTTCATATTTTTAGGAAGGAATCAATAAAAAATGTCTGAGGTGTAATAAATTCTGGTCTTTATGCTTGTTCAATATAATAGAGCTTCAGTGTATCTTAATACACAATTTCAAAATCTGTGTTTTAAATGAACAAGTAAGTAAAAGCAGCAAAGTAGGTGCCAGTTCCTGTGCCAATTAGATGCGGTAGCTGCAAAATACTGTATGGCTTCATACATTTGCAAAGGTCCAGAAAGCTCAACCAGGCATTTAAAAACACAGCACCTTGTATAAAGATACATAAATACAGTCCTGCTCCAGCAGGTCTGGTTTTGTTCACTACCTAAGCAGATGTTGGAACAAAATCACACTAGGAAGACATCTGTAGGAGAAACTGAGCTAAGTTTATCCTTGTTTCTGCAAAACGTGCGCTGTTCTTCCAGCAAAGGCAGCTCGCCTGGCAGGGATGTTTGCTTTTAACTAGAATAGCTGCAACTGCCCATAGGAACGGTATCAGCAGAAGCTGTGCAGGAATGTGTTAAATGGATTTCACTGGGAGCTCTGTCTCCCAAGCCAGGGCTGGCTCCTCTGGGGTCTGCGCCAGCCCTCAGCCCGTGGGAGGAGTTGTGGTTGTATGTGCCATGTGCCCGTGCACCTTCCTTGGCAAAATGACTCTGCCTTGGGAGTCCTGTGCCTCTGTATTTGCAGCTGGCAGCTGGCGATGGGGCTGATGAAGTCATGCGGAGTTACTAGAGATTGGATGGTGGGGACGGGTCAGCTGCTCTTCTGCCTTGAAGATAAGTGATTCACAGAGGCCTTAAGAAGCCTTTGGAGGGTGAATTCAGGCTCTCTTCTATACCTTCTATATTCAGAAATACTGAATAGGCAAGTTAGCAGTTGATTTCTGTTCCCTGCATTGGTCTTCAAGTGAGCTCTGCTCTAATGCGTTGTGCGGCAAGAGCTGTGGGCAGGGTGAAGGCCTTGCTCAGACACCTGTCTTTACAAAGTTTGATGCCTTAACCTCCAGACCTCTTCAGGAATAGTCACTGTTTTCAAAGTACCATTTTTCCAAGAAATACAGTAAGCGCAGCTGAAGCCTTTTTTCCCCTCAAGAAAAATGGAGGCAGGGTGATAGCTTGCACTTCATAGTGTGTCTGTTGAATTTTTTCTGTGAGTTTTTCTTTTTTTTTTTTTTTTTTAATCACAGATATTCTTTCAGTGCTGACAGTCCTTAATAGCCAGATGGCATAGAGTAGTTACTGTCAAAGGATGAGGTGTGGAAGGACTGGCACATCCCTTCCTTTTTCTTTTTTCCCTTTTGTTTAACCCGAGGAAGAAACCTGGGGTTTGCCTGCGAATTCTGTGAATCTGTTTTTACAGATTTGTTGTTATGCTGATCAAATGGCTAACTATTGCAGTCTTGTAACATTTTTCCTGTACTTGTGTATAGTGCATCCATGATTATTTAAGAAGAATTATAGAGAAGCTCGTTTTCTGGCTAGGAGGGAAGCAGCCGCGTCCCTGACGCTTTGAATGATGCGTTCACTGTCCCTACAGTTTCTTCCATCCAGATTTAGTTTAGTGACATGAAGGGTTTCTGTAGAATATTTTAAATATCAGTAACTACATATCACATCAGTATTGGTAATACTTCTCTGATTTGTGTGGCATCCTTAATAAACAAAGGGTAATGCGATGTTCTGTGGGTTACATACATGGCCTCTATTTTCTACATGATTCAGAAACCATAGGTGATGAGTGGCTTAGTGATGTGTATCAGGATGTCTGCCTGGACTAAAGGCAGCGATAACTGAAGAATAGGAGTCATTCAGGTGAAGGTGAAGCAAACACTGTAACTTCAGGCTACTTCCCAGTGGTTATTTGGGGAACTTTATCCTCAGGGTTTTCTTTATCACTGTATAATACTATCACCATCCTGATGCCAAAGCTAATTGAGATGAAACTGGCTCTGGAGCAAGCCTCAGAGGCTGAGATGCTAGGTGCTGCTTCTGTGTTGCTTGTCTGCCATGAATGGCCGTGGGAACAGAGAAGTTCATGTCAACACTTCCCTCCTTCGCCAGACCTGATCTTTAGATTGGTATTAGCTTGGTAGCTCCAAGTAAGTAATCTCCATTAAAGTTTTTCCCATAACACTCGATGGAAGCCCAAAATACACAATAATGTTAAAGTTTTACATCTTAGCCCTCAGACTTTGCATAGTTTTAACTGGCACAGTTCTTGTTTTGCTTATGGATAGGGCCTGTTGGTATCTATCATGGTCTCCAGTGAAGATGATGTTGGCCACCAGTGATTTACTATGCCTTGGCAATCAAAGAAAATCTGTATCTAGGGTGTGTGTATGGAGGATGAGAGGGAAGATGGGCATGAGTTCAAGGCCTTGTGTTTCCTTTTGCTGTGCTATGTGGTCTGCTGCTGAGCCAAGACTGACCTACTCGGAGTTGGCTCTGGGAAGGCTGGCAGCTTTCCATGTTGTGTCCCTACAAAATGCTCAAGCAGCTGAAAAAGAAACACAAATTAATAATTGGGCAGGGTAGGAAAGAGGGGAAAGATTGTTGCCTCAGTGACGGGAGGTTTCCTGTGGGGCTGTAGGGATGCAGAATGATCTCTTCTGCCACAGACCTTCCTCAGCTCCCATGCTGCTGCTGTTCTGCGTCTGCACTGTTTGAAGCTGTAAAGTTTGTGCCACGTGAATATATGAAAGGAACTGATGAAACAAGGTCTGTCTTTGTGAGGAAGTTAGTTATCTCTGCTCTGTCTTGGTCACAATGTGGGCTATACATTGCCAGTAACTTATACAGCTTCTCTTTAGTGTGGTCTTGGATCTAGTTTTGCCCATGTAGTACAAGTCTTTATCTCATTTCTCAGTAATTAGGATCAGTTCTTTCCATGAACCTCCTCAGGTAAATTTGTGCTCTCTTTTGGTTTCAAGCTTAAGTTACAAACTGCTGTCACTTGTTTGCCAAATAAAGATACCCAAGGGGAGGTGTGCAGAAGCTTTCATTAGTTGAGAATAAATGTAATTTTTTGTCTCCTGTAAGATAGATCTTTTTACTTGCTATCCAGAATGATAGTCACCTAAAGTATTGTCAAAGATTTTCAATATAAAACAATAACTGTGTTCCGTTACATAAATTTTGCAGACAACTATGATGTGTGGTTTTTAATATTGTGACTAAACCAGTGTTACCCATTCTCATTGTGTTCTACTATAA
This sequence comes from Heliangelus exortis, assembly GCF_036169615.1. Classification (NCBI taxonomy): domain Eukaryota; kingdom Metazoa; phylum Chordata; class Aves; order Apodiformes; family Trochilidae; genus Heliangelus; species Heliangelus exortis. Next base: position 159,648,337 of record NC_092422.1, on the reverse strand, counting down.
AAATTTGTGAATTGAGCCAGTTTGTTGACAAAATGATAAATCAGTGGCTTCTGCAAATACTCTCTTTTTAGACATCCTTGCTTGCTTGTCTAATGTTTTTTATATTACTGAAGGGATTGTGGGAGGCAAAAAGATGGGTCTGAGTATGTAATGTAGCAACAATGGAATGAGAACTTTACAGGGAGCATAAAACGAGGAGGACAACAGAGACTAATTGTGTGAAATTCCTTTTATGCACACGTTCTTGAGTTTGAATAACTAGTATGTATTCAGCCTGCTGGATTAGGCAGCTTTGGCTCTGCATGTGGAGCATAGATGTTGCTCTCAAAATAGGAGAGCAACTCTCCCTCCCCTCACACAATTCCAGATAAAATTTATTCAGTACTGCATTATTCTTCTACTGAACCCTTAATAAAGCATGTTTGAAGGCTGAATCTTGAGGACACAAACACCACTCTTTTAACAGTCTGAGTGTTGCTTTTGCTTCCTGATTGCTAGGTGTAAGAATCATTCACACCAGACTTAAAAGTCTCAAATTCCATGTTAGGACTGACTTGGGTTTCTATCTGCACGATGATACTTGAAAAGGGGTGACTTTCTCAATATTGTGTATTTCACTAAGTTTATACAGTCCCTTTAGGATGGAAGCCAGTTATGTTCCATTTACATGCAAAGAGTCTGAACTATATTTCAGAGTTTTCTCTCAACGTGCCATCCTGCTGCTGAAATGAGCCATAATTGTAAAGGTGAGTTGTGAGGACCAAGAATGTATTTGCCTAAAGAACAGGCATGAGATTACTTTCCAGTCATTGTAGTAATGCTGTCTGGAATAAGAATAGCACCTACTGTCTATACAGTTCTCACAAGTATTTTGTTACAGGTAAGAACCTGCTTAGGTGTTGGGATTTTATATCTTCTTTCTTTAAATATTATGCTTGGGATTCGTGTTTTCTCTTACTTTTCAGCTCTGCTGTACTAGAGTTTCATGGGAGTGTGTTTGAATTCTTGAAAACTGGAAGGGAAGATAGCTAGAGGGGGAAGAAACTTTATGTTACATGTATCTTCCCAACCTCCTAAATATTTAGAAGTGCCTTTCTAAAATACAAGAATTTAAGTATATGCCTCTTACTGGGAACACTTGGGGAGAAAACAGAAAGAACTTTGTCACTGTTTCATCAAAAGTTCATAAAGCTTTGCCAGTTTTCAAGCAAGGGTGAAGAATATTCCATCAAAAAAGCACAACAGTAATCTTAGTCCATTGGGTGGGCATGTTGTTAGGTCCAGGTAAGTCTTGGAAGTATTAACTTGATTGAATCCAGCTCAGCAGAAAGCAAATGGTGTCATCAGTTTATTAGGGCTCCTTCTGCCTGCCCCAGATCTCTGGGTGCAAGGCAGATATGCTGCAAATTGAGGATAGGCTTTGAAAATCTCTCTTCTGAGTCTGTTTGGAGTTCTACATTGACGGCAAATCGTAGCAGCAGGACCCAGTATCTTCTTCCTCTCTCCTCAAGGTTAAACCCAGGTTGTTTCACTTTCTTAAAAGCTCTCAAGGTTTAGATAGCAGGTGCTTTGGGGCCTTACTGAGGAGAGGTGGTTAACAGTGACTAGTCTGTATGTTCATAATTCTCTATATGTGGAGAAGGGGGCAGCTGAAGGCAGACAGACCTCCTGTTGGGGTCTGGTAGAAGCATAATCTTGATAGCTTATAGGAGACCTATTTAGGACATACTTAGACAATCTCATAAAGCTGCTTGTTCTTTCCCCTTCTACCTCGTGTGTTTCTCAGCATCACCCTTTTTTTTTTTTTTTTTTTTGCTTTGGTTGTTACTGCATGTAACTTCCCAGCTGAACATGCATGGTAATGTATTTGCCCTGGTCTCTTGTGAGTGGAGCAAGCACTCCTCTTCAGCTGCTGAAAATTCATGGCTTCTCATGGCTGACACATTGTGAGCGTGTTGTCACCTTCTCACTCCTCCATTCTGCTTGCTAGGAGATCTGTGTCTGCATACCATCCATTTGACAGAGCCTGTTTCCTCTCTGTGGCTCACTCAGCCTGTCTGCTGTGATGTCCAGGTGGACCTTGGAGTGAGTCCAGAGGAGGGCCATGGAGATGATCAGAGAGCTGGAAGCACCTCTCCTATGAAAATGTTGGGGTTTTTCAGCCTGGAGAAGAGAAAGCTTTGAGAAGACCTGGTAGTGGTCTTCCTGAAGGAGGTGGACAAGAAAACTGGGGAGGGACTTTTTACAAGAGCATGTAGGAATAGGAAGAGGGGTAATGGCTTTAAACCAGAATAGGGTAGATTTAGATTAGGTATTAGGAAGAAATTTTTTAGTGTGAGGGTGGTGAGACTGGCACAGGTTGCCCCGGGATGTTGTGGCTGCCCCATCCCTGGAAGTGTTCAGGTCCAGGTTGGATGGGACTGTGAGCAACCTGGTATAGTGGGAGGTGTCCCTGCCCATGGCAAGGGAGTTGGAACTCAATGATCTTTAAGGTCCCTTCCAATCTAATCCCTCCTATGATTTGAAAATGCCTGAAAAAACTGTTCGTCCAGCCCAGACATGATAGTATGAGTACCCCATTTGTTGCCTGTTTCTTCTTAAAATACTGCTGAAAGGAAGTTAACTCCTTCAAGTATAAAAGGAACTGTAATATAAGTGCAGATCTCCTGGGGACTAGACAAAAAAGTGAATGAAAGTGTCGAAATACCAACTAATACTTAACTGTCATTGCATGTTTTGCCAAAATGCTCTTTCTGCCCCCTCATATTTATAGGACTCCAATCTTTTTTCTCCAATTGAGGCTTGTATGACTCGCCTACAGGTGTGACCTGTTCTGGAACGAGGAAGCGTGTAGTGTCTTTTCCCCTGCTGCCTGATGTATGGTTAAATCTATAGAAAACTGTGGAGGAAGCTCAGGAATGCTGTTCCTCTGACATCCTTCTGCAAATACAAGCTATTAATGACCATTGCCTTTCATGGGCAAAAAAAAGTACTGGCGATTCCTTTGTGCACTTTATTTAATGGCGTAACAAGCGAGCACATTAGCTATTTTTATTCTAATGCCCAGACATAGGCCAGTATGGCAAAGTGGCTATGAAATGTCTGCATAGCTAAGTGAAAATACAGCTGCCGTTTAAAACAAAATCTTTTAGTTACAGGATTTTGAGGAGGTTCAACCAATGATCATCTAATCTCTCTAATTGAGCTGTGGTGAGGATTTTCAAGATTTGGAGTTAAAATAGGCAGAATGTGCTTTTCAGTTGCTGACTTTGGCTACTGTTTCAGTTGACAATAAGGAGGTAATGCAATAGGAGAGGTGGGAGGGGGGGGAACATTCAGGTTAAAGGTTCAGGTCTTGTCCCTTCAGGAAGCCTTGGGACTATCTGTTCTTACATGCTGCTTGGTGGCAGGCAGACAAAAAAAGACGAGTGCAGTGACACTGTTAGCAAATGCTAGCTCAGAGAGAAACAGTGTTTGTTTTGGGAATTTTTGAAGGCTGCCAAGTCCTTCGATGGTGTTTTTTTCTCTTTTTTTCCTTCTTCCCCTTTTTCCTTGAAGAAAAGGAAAAATCTGTCTACTTTGGCAGAAACGCAGCTTTCATGCCTTGGTGAATAATTTTTTTTAAAAATTTCAGGATGGTGTTGATGATTTAAGTCCTTGAATATTTCAAAGCCAAGAATTGATGTTATGGATTACCTTGGAAAGGATGTTGAACATTTGAATTTCTTGTACAAGTGCTCAGTAAATAGTTATACCTTGGTATGTACATGTGTGGTATCCAGTTCAATTTTGGTTTAAAAAAACCCAAACATGATAGATGTTAAAGGTTCTAATAAAAATAAAAAAATAAAAAGAAAAAAGAAAAGAAAATCACTTAATATTGCACTTTTCCTGACCTGGAACCTGTGTGATACTGGAGTAGATATCCAGCAGTAGCATAATTTAGTTAAGAAAAGATACATAACAATATAAAATACACTTAGAAAAATCTTGTTATATCCACCACAGTGAGATATTTCTACTGAGTGCTTACTGTTTGGCTCAGCTACTGATACTTCTTTTCTGTACAGTCAAGCATTATTCTTAGTTAGCTATTCATCACTTACCTATTTTTTCTGTTTACATTGGCAGGGTGGGAATCTAGAAGCATAACTTCCTACTGGAAAGGTCTTTCCCTTTCTAATATCAGTTGTTATACATCAAAGCCCAGCAGGACAAGTCTACCAATTTGTAGAAAATAGCATTACTTTTTTTGTATGTGTAGAGTGGGGTGGGCATCAAATAATCAACTGGTTTTCGGATATAATGAAGGTTAATTAATTCAAGCATCAATCTTTCAGCTGCTTAACCAGCAGTAGGATAGGCTTTTTTGAACTCAGAATTCTGCAGAATTAGTTCTAATTTATGTTTAAGTGGCTAACTTGAAATGCAGTACTATCTTTTGATGTCATACCATCTTCAGCTTTTTTGGAGCTGAAGTTTTGAACAGTAGGTCCAGTTTCAAAAGTTGTGCAGTGTTAGGGTCAACTTTTGTCATTATAAAAATACTAATAAAGGGGGATGTGCATAAAGAACAGAACTGGAGACAGAGAAAGAACAGTAATAATGGAAAAGAAGTAGTATTGATCAGATGTTGGGAAAATATACCATATGGACTAAATAAAAGGAGAAAAAAAAAGCTGAATTGACAGAGATGAAAATTGTTTTATAAAAGGAAGTTTTGCATTAGTTGCACATGAAAATGAGCTTTCTAAGTCACAGAAAAAGTAGTTCTAACATGACAACAACATAGGATCATCCTACTTTGACTGGTAATACTAAGCTTATAGTAGTGGATAATGAGTTATTTTCAGTGTATATAATGAAAAGCGATTTGGCTGGCTGTCTAAATTATATCTAGTTATAAGGAAACATGGAAAGGCGTAGCTTCCAGTGGATTTATAGCAGTAAATACTATGTGTGCATCAAGAAAATATTTTCTAAAGATTGATGAAAAGTAGTGAGTTCTGAGTGTTGTCTTTCTTTATTTTGTTTTATAATTCCTAATTTGGTTTATAATAACTGAAGATACCTGTTAAAAATTGGAAATGCTGGGTCAGAATATGTGGTGGCTGTTGGGAGAACATTGCATGGGCTTGCAAACGTGATTTTTGTGGCTAGGCATCTGTATATATCTAAGAATGAGTTTATTTTAAAATGTTGCACTGCAGACCATATCTTCATGTTGGAAAGTTGTAAGGTTCAGAGACTTAGTCTTCAAATAGCATGCTCATGAGACCAGGTAAAGATGTATCTTTCAGTGCAACTGAGAGGGTGGGAAGGAGTGGGCAAAATGATTTGTCCAGACACTTCTGTCATGAGTTGCCTTTTTTTCTTCATGCTATTAGTAATTTATTGTTGCTTTTTTAGTACTGGGTATGTATGTAGCTATTCTAGATGTAAGAGAATACATCTTTATCTTGAAAAGAAACCCAAAAAACGGTTGGCAGTTTTTATGTTCTCTCCTTATATGTGTCCATTTTAAGAGGCAGATATCCTCTACCAGAATTGCAGGTACAAATATACCAGCTTCCCAGGTCCCTGCTGTTTGTCTTCTAACATTTTTGGGTCATAATATGAGTTGCTAATGGTGTAAGTGCTTTGTAAGCATGACTAGGCAGTGCCACAAGGATATAAATAGGCAAGGCAGAAGAACAGTAGTCTAAAGGCTATTGACAAAGTGTCTTTTTCCAGCTGTGCTAGTAAAAAAGGTTACTGAATCCAGCTGCTTGATGCAGCTCTTCTGCCTCTGGCTGCTGACCTGAGTTGTCTGCTTGGAGTAGTTTTTATGAATGTTCATACTTACTTGAGGCCATATCAGAGCATGAGCTCACAAGTAGCCTATTCAGCTGTTTGAGCTAACAAGTTTTTGTGTTTGAAGCAGACCAGAAATCTGTTGTCCTGTTTGCTCCATAGGTTTTAAGTTGGTATTTGCTCCACTCCAGACCTGAAATTCCCTGCGTCTTTGACACAAAGCCTCAGAAATAAAGTACTCTGTAGACCACTCTCTGCTTTCTCCTGTGTTCTGCCGAACTTGCTGTTAACCTTGTTGAGCAAAAGAAATCGATTCAGTGGCAGTAAAAGCAAAAGAGGAGAAAATCAGTGTGGATCCACAGGAACTGGTGGAGCTCCCATGTTTGTGCAACATTGCATTCATTTTTATGGAAGTAAGAAGACTAAATATTCACCGTTACTGTCATTCTTTTTTTTTTGTCTTCCAAGACACTGTCATTGCAAATTCACTCTTACAGTGGATCTCAGGATTTCACAGTGAGCCAGAGCTGGGAACCAGAAACGGCTGAAACTTGTTTGGATGTGGTTTATTGATGTGTTTATTTATTCTGCTTGCTTGTCAGTTAGTTTGTGAGTAATTTAGATCATTGCATCACTGAATTAACATGTGAGCTGGCATAAGGGACAGAGTTGCTCTGTGGTAGTCCTGACTAGCTTGTTTTAAGCTGCCTTGGAGTGTACCCTCTCAGTCTGCCTTGTCATTTGGGGGTGTGTATGCAAGGCTCCAAAACAGCAGTTCTTGAAGCAGCCAAAAGTATGATGGGTTCTACCTCCTGTTCACAGGTCTGCCTGTTGAGGAGTAGGAATAGGCTTTTACTAGCCAGGTCTGCTGAAGCAAAAAAAAATATTTCCTCTTGTTCCAGAGACTGTGGTTTTTTTGCCTTTGTTTGGGGGGTTCCTGAGTACTTGGCTCACAAGCCAAGTAATGAGTTGGAGTTACCTGTGTCCTGCACTGCAGGTAAGCCAGCTGAAGCTCATAGGAGTCTGAAGGGATTTTTTGACATTTGGAGGAATTCCTTTCCAAGCTTGTCTTCTACAAAGGCAGCAAGAAGGATATTCATTACATGGATCTGCCCACTGGAAACTGAGTCTGGAACCATCAATTCAAGTAGCATTCAAGTTGAGTTAGATTGGGTTTGCTTGGCTGCCTGGAGCTCCAAGCGCTTTGTGCTCCCTTGGAAACTCTTGCTTGTCTGCTACCTGAGAAGCTTAGAACTTGAGTTCTGTGAGGGTGTTTTTCCTTTAAAATAATGGTAGAACATATGTGTGTGTATAGATACATAGTTTGTATATATCTATATATACATTAATGCACACACATGTATATGTATGTACAGGCTCTGTCCAGAACGGCTTATTTCTTACAAAGCTTTTACTGAAAGTGATTTTTCAATGTTTTATATGATAAGGATAGCCATTAATTAGCCAGTGAAGCAAAACAACCTTGCAGATAAAGCTTTCTGGGCTGTGTTTATGTATAATGAATGGAGAAGATCTGGAAGCATGGTCTTCATGGAACACGTACTATGCAGTTTTAGTGATTACAGTTTTTTGAAGTAGGCAGATAATTTTTTGTACATTCATAGCTTATGATTTATCTGCTTGAATATGTTTGTGATTTCTGATTATTACTTGGTCTTTCAAAAGGAAATTGAAACAACCCTAATCCCTTTTAGTTAAAAACTTGAAAGCATTTGTTTGATATCATATTCATCTGGTAAGATGAAAAATCTCCATTCCCCTTGGAGAACAGATAGCTAGTAATGCCTGTTTTATTTTTACCTTGATGTTTGGTGTTTTTTTTTAAGTTTTCACCTCATATTAATTTAAATGGTACCAATGTCTTCAGAGTCATCACATGGAATCCTCCTTTTCCTCACTTGTTAATTGCTTGTGCCATCCCTGCCCTCTGCTCTAGCAGAGGTCTTGACTGTACCTACAGCTCCCTCGAGCATTCCCGTTCCCCTTCAGAGGGTTCTTCTGACTTTCTTTTAGTATTAACACTGGTTTTTGTAATCTCAAATTCATTTGGGTTTTTTTAATCTTCTTTGCATCTCCTTTGACTAATGGTGTGCTGATACCATCTTCATCCTCTTGGGGTCCTGCCTAGAAATACCAAGGTTCTGCTACTTCAGCTGGAGCTCTGCTGAGCTGCTGTTGCCGTACCGGTGCTTGCGTTGCTCTGGTGCAGTGGTATCTGCAGTGGAAGAGATGGTGTTGCAGAAGATGATGTATAAGGCAGAGAGGAATCCAGAGCATCCTACTGACAAAACTGTTGTCCCTACAGCATGTCTATACTGGTGTTGTTCTTGGTGGCATTTTGGCAACCGAGGGCTTTTGTCAATTAGGGAAGAGACTTTTTCTTTTCCAGACCGCACAGACTGAGTTTTGCTGACTTGCATGAAACTTGCCTGTGGGTTTGTATAAACAAATTAACCAAAGTAGCCTGTCTGTCAAAAAAATCTCTGTGCTCCCTTGGAAACTCTTGCTTTTCTGACACCTGAGAAGCTTAGAACTTGAGTTCTACAGGGGTGCTCTTCCTTCAAAACAATGGTAGAATCTTCAGCTAGGTGTAAAGCTAAATAATTAACCTAAGAAGTGGTTAATTTCCAGTAGCTTTGCTCAATGTTTTTTCTATCAACAGAGACAACAATTTATCATTTTTTTTAGACTGCTATTTCTCTCGGATTTTTCCATTTCCTCAGGGTTGAGGAATGGCTGTGTGCGTATGGTTTCAAATACTATGTTTATCTTAAAATTTAAATTCTTTGGAACCTCTTGTTACGGATTACAAAATGGACTTTCTGCTAAGTCTACCTGAAATTCCTTTAAACAATTAAGTTGAAATGCTCAAAGTCACGTGAGCAAGTTTAATGGTGGGCTTGGTCAGACTGAGAAGGGTGGTTCTGTGTCCTGCCTCATTTCTTGCCTTATGCTTTATGCCAGTCATCAGGTCTGCCAGAGATTCTGTGTGGCTACTTTTAAATCAGTTTTTCTCATACTGAAGTTCAGTAATTATTTTTTTCCTTCTATTATTCTTCTTTCTGTACCTTCAGTATGTTTGGAAAACACTTTATACGTAATCTGGAACAGCTCGCTTTAAGGAGCATTACATATTTCTGTTATCTGCTCAGCCCTTACAGTCTTTAATTTCCTCATAAATCTTGAGGACACAGTGGCTTACTGTTAGTTAATCTATTTTATTTTTTCTTCTCTTCTTTTACATGTGAATCCTGACAGTAGATCATCTTAGTATATCTCAGTCTTATCTTTTGCCAGCATCCTGTGTGGAAAAGGCTTTTGCAAAGAAACCTAAATTTGCTTTCTCAGCTATCATAATCTTGTTGTTAGTATCCAATTTAATTACACCCTTCCAATTTCGTGCTCCAGCTCTTCAGATTTTTCTTATTATTTTGATATGTTTTTCCAAGCTGATACTCTTTAGGAAGTACAGTTTTTTTATGTATTATTATCTGCTGTCATTTATTCTGCTTTCTGTTTCTTTACCCACGCTTGGATTCACATTTTTCTGGGATGTGCTCATTTGGCCTGCGTAACCTCAAGAAAATGTTACCATTTAAACATAATGACTCTTTTCTTCCCTGGCTTCCTGTTCCCTTTCCTTGTGAAGTGGTGTGTATACCTTCCGCAACTTTCAGTCTCAGCTGGGAGCTAAACATGCAGCTTTTAATTTCCTCTTCTCTTCTCAAACTGAGGATCTTTTGGACAGGCAGTGTCTTAATCCCTATTTCTGAAACCTCATGGCTTGGTACTGGTTTTTGTAGGATTCTTTCCACGAGTGTGGTGAAGTGGGTTGTATTAATGCCACTGTCATTTAGCAGAGAGCTAATGCAAACAGTAAACTGACTTTCTGACATCGTTCTAAGATCACTTTAGTGAGGAGAAGGAGAAAATCTTCATTTCTTATTTCCAGGTGAAGAACGAACATGGAAACAAAAATGTCCCTTGGCATGTCCTGCTGTGGTTCAAAGGCTTGATTGAAATTTAGATTCTCCTTCATCAAATTAAATTCCTCTTGCTTTTGGCATGGTTTTCCCCTTACTTCCTTCTCTAAACAGAACTGGCTTGACTCTTCCCCCTTTTCCACACTGTAACTGTATGATTCCTTGTTTGATTTGTTGGACTTGCAAGAGCTCTGATGCTTTCCTGCATTAAAGATCCCAGATTCATAACGATTTCTCCCTCCTTCCTCTTGTCTTTCCCCTCCTGCCAACAGCCACATCCATACTTCTTGGGGTTGGTTTGTTTTTATCTTCCCCTAGGAAAAGACTTTCAATCTTCATGTCAACTTATAGCTCCTCTTATACAGAGTGCTTCAGTGAAATGTAATGCTAGGGCCATTTTACCAACTAAAGGAGAAAGGCTGGACCATATAATGGATTCTCTGCTTCTGTTGTCAGCTGTCTTCACTGTGGGAGGATGGTTCTCCAAGTTCCTTCCTGATAGTTTTCCATTTTGAAATGCACACTGTCCAGAATGACATGGCCTCTCTGTGGGCATCAAATTGTTGTGAAACACTAAGCACACAGAACTTGTTATCAGAATACTTGTGTCTTTGGTGTTTTTGGTTGTTTTTTTTTTTAAGGTCACTGTTGTGAAATAGAATGATTAAAAACTGTTACTCCAGAAGTAGAGAAAAGGTATTGAAGATTGCATCTTTTTCTGCAAAAAACAGTGCTGTCTTGAGACTAAATTACTCAAAAACAAGTTGTAATGAAAATATACTAAAATCCTCGGCTTTAACTTAGTTCTATCAAATACTTGGTAGAACTCCAAAGTGGTAAATAACTCAGTTATTTTCTTTATGGAGTACTAATCTTGTTTGCTTTGGCCTCTAAAACCAAACTCACAGCTTATTTTTACTTAATACAAACTTTTTTTAGAGTATCCCTTACATGCAGTAATACAGATATTTATTACAGGACCCAGAAAGCCAGTCACCAACCATGGACTCTGGTGGTTTTGGTGGTTCCAGAGGCAAAGAAGAGTGGTGTTCACTTAGGCAATTCTGGTTGATATAATAGTCTCAGTACTGATGCCAAAAGTCCTTGTAGACATTGTGGCAAAGTAATGGTTTTGAAGTAGTGTTTGGAAGGAGTGTGAGATAGGTGAGGGTTTCATCTCATATGGCTTAAGAAGAAAAATAAGATGAATCTGGTCAAAGAAGCAGGTCTGCAAAATTGTATTTGCTGCAGTGTTCTTCTTAGGTGCAAGCAGAATTGTCAAGGCCAAAGGAAATGCTTCTGTGCTACTAGCAAAAAGAGATTGTGTGCCTAGGTGAGCATTTTTCATCCCTTTATGTTGTTTGAATTGTCTTAATAGCAAGTGGAAAAATGGGCAGGATACAAGTCTAGCTTTGATGTAGCAGTCTGGGGACACATCTGCCATGAGATGAAGCAAGGTGATGGAAAAGGGGAATGCAAAAAGGTAAGTTTCTCAGCTGTAGCAGAATTTGGGTTCCTTCAGGAGCTTACTAGGAGTTATTTAAACATGCAGTGACTTGATTTGTAGGTGATGCCATTAGCTAGTGATGCATTTCTCTGGATTGGTCACCAGTTAATGATGTTTTCTTTCTGTCACCATTTTTATTGCAATGCGTGGTGGTTAAAACCCAGAAGAAGGTATACTCACATTCTAAGTTGTCTGTCCAGTTACTTCTGCTAGCAGCAAGAATTCATTTTTGTTGATGACTGCCAACAGTTGACATGCACAACGTGACTTCTTCAGAGTAAGTCTTAAACAAACAAAACCAGCTTTTTTCTGTAAATTCTGGTGTTCTGGTCTTCCTACCTTTTCTCTTGAGACTATTACAAGCAGTTGTTGTCTCCTTGATGTATTATTAGGTTTGCTGTGGAGGTTTTAACAGATTTGGATTTTTAAGACAGCAGTCTAAGATGAGACAAGGTGTCAAAGTGAAGGGTTTACACTTGGTGTAAACCCAAAACATAGTTTGTGAAAACTTGTTTCTGCTCCAGCATGACAAATCCCTTTGACTGCTGTCTGTTCTCTGGGACTTAGTGAAGTAGGGCACTTTTGTGTGTCAAACTGATATTTGCTTTCGGGGTGGTTTTTTAGTTTTTTTTTTTTTTTGTAGGAAACTCAAAGCTACAACAAATTGGCAAGTTTTCTGATTGAATTTTTAGGTCTGTTTGTGTCTTTAAAAGCCCATCAGGTGCTAATATGTAAGGCTGGGTTTTTGCTGAACTGTTTGTGTAGGATGCCACAAACTTGTTTCTCTTTTAGTGTGACTGGCAACCTCAAACAGTTTAGCTGTACTTATCATTTTATAATAGATTCATTTATTTATTTATTTATTTATAATTTATAATAGATCATTTTATAATAGATTCAGTAGCTCCTCTGGATTCAGGAATTAAAACTGAAATGCAATTGATCACGATAATCATATAAATAAGGTAACAAAATTACCAGACCTTCCAGGATGCTTAATCTCTTGTTCTTTTTGGTTTAGTTGAAATGTGGCCCAGAGTTACTCTTCTCCTTCATAATTAACTTTACAGATTTCTTAACTGAACTGTGAGAGGATGCCTATCTTAGTAGACCTGATGGAAGTGTTACCTCTTGGCATGTTGGCATGCACAAAGTTCTGAATGGTTCTGCCATGCTGGATACAACACACCATTCCTCTTTGGGGCATCAGTAGTCTAGAGATGGATTTTGTGAGTTTGTCTGTGTCTGAAACTATTGGGAATCTAATTGCTGGGTTCAGACATGGAACTTGCTCTCTAGAAAAGCTTTCCCATGGATAAACCTGAGTGCATTTAAATGTATTAAAAGAGCAAGGGTTGGGTGGAGTACCATGGGAATTGCCCTTAGCCTTGCTGGATGCATAGACAGTCTGTGGCGGGCCCCAGGAGGGCTTGATCATGCCTTAAAAATACTAGAAGAAGGTACCTATATTTAGATTCTCAGTCTGTTATTCTGTGATCATCTAGCAATGAAAAGAAATACGAATTCAAAGTCAGTAAATCATTTATCTGATGTCAGTTGTGCACCAAAAGAATTTTGAATATGACTGTGGTTTTGCCAAATAGTGTATTAAAAGACACATACCTAAACTATTCAGCATGCTGTCATGGAGCCCCTGTTTGAATTCATGGGAGTTATATACAGTAGGAAGTGCAAAATGCAGTGAAGGAGAGGGCCATTTTCCTGCATGTCTCTATCTCGAGTGGTAACAGTACTTGTATTTTTTTTCAGATGTTGTTCTTGGTGCTGATGAGCTTTGTCTATTCACTCCTTTTAGAAGCACCACCTCAAGTGCCTTTAAGTAGCTAATGCAGAAAGGATTCTGCTTTTCTGTGTTTGTAAGCTCTGGTGTTGGCAGTAAAGGTTTCTCATGAGTAGGCAGAAGGAGAAGCTGGTGTTCCTCAGCAGATCTCTACCAATTAATTTGCTGTCTGGAGTGGGGCAGTTTCCCTAGGGAGTTATTTTTGTGTTTGTGAGGAGCTAAAATAAAGCAAGCGAAATTTTCTTTGCCACAGTCTTCCTCATTCCAGTCTACCTGAAGCAGAGAAAACCTGGCTCCAAAGCTGTCATTAAGCTTCTTAAGAATACTTTTACTAGTTGTAATTGTCTGTAACGTGTAGTTTGACAAGAGTAACAAAGCAAGGAGACCACTTCCTACTGTTAGGCTTAAAGTTTTCCTTTTAATGACCAAGCTCTTTAGATTTGGCACAGCCAGTCTGCTGCAAACTTCTCAAGTACAAATAGTGATGACCTGGCAAGCAGGACAGCACTGGTAGGAGGATATTTCAGCCAAGGACTTGCAGCCAACCTCTTACCTTTATGCATATGATTTTCTTTACAATGCATGCAAAGCAGATGGGATCATGGTTAAATAATTACTCCTGCATTGAATGACTACCACCCTGAGAAAGGTGCTTGTGTAAGGAATGTCCCTACTGTGCTGTGTAAGAACAAGGGTGGTGTGCTGAGGCTATGTGAGCAATCATCATGCTGGTGCTTTCTCATATGTGACTCTACTGACTTGTGCTGAAAGGGGTTATTAACTTGAGTTTTACCTTAAACATACCAAAACCCTACAGCAATCTAGCAGAAGGGGCAATGGTGCACTTCAAACTGAGTCATGGTGCTTTGGATCTTTAGACCAAATGACATTCAAGCCATTTTTACCATCTGAGACAGCCAAGTAGACAAGTCCTCCTTTCCTACCCAAGCAGTTTATGCTTTGTTTCAAGTCAAACGTGTATCAGGTCCCGGTGCATTAATATCTGAGGGCCAGGTTCATCTTTTTTTGATCACTAGTGTATTTTTCCACTCCTTCAATTAGTCTGTTGTCTGCAGTAGCTTCTGTGTGCTTGTGATAAGATTATTTGCTGTTCTCTATATTGTCAGTGTATTTGAGCAAAAGTAATAACTCAGGATTAAAAGATCATCAGCTTTTTCTGGTGTTTGGTACCATAATGTCACACAGCAGCAGCTGCAGAACCAATCATTCTGGACATGTCAGTGAGGAGGAGAGTGCAGATTGAGATGCTCATCTACCCTGCACTGTGAAGTGCTGTGGGGAAAGCATTTAGTTGGGGTATATAAACTATCAAAGTTTAGAAAACTTTATTTACCAAAGCTGGTTTGATCACCAAGATGGTGGTTTGTTTCAGAGCTATCTTGTGAGTCTGAAGTTTAAGCATCTCCTCTGCCCACTGTCAGTCCCTTCACTGAAGCATGCTCAGTGCCCAAGGAATATCGGGATAATTTTCCTGCCAAACACAAAGAAAAAAAAATCCCTTGGTTTTTGACTCAAATTCAGGCATATGGCTCAATGGCATAGCAAAAGGCACACTGTTGATGCCAAGTAGTCTCCCTGCAAAAAATAAAGCTGGTTCTTAAGGAGGTCTCATGTGGTTATGCTTTCAGTAAAGTGCCATAAAACTGGCAAAACTATACTTCAAGCTGATGATGAGAACAAGATAAAAAAGAATGTTTTATTTCTGGATAGGCATTGTAGCTACAGGTAGACTAGAAACCTTTTCTTCTAGGTCTAAGTCATAGTTGTGTTTTTGAATGATTGCTCTTTCTTCCTCTTTTGCTTCTGCTCCAGATGAGTAAATGTGAGGCAGATTTTCTGTGATGGCTGCTGTGGTGGGAAGCAGTTCTGCAGCAGTCTAAGCTGAATTAAAATTTGGAAGATCTAAAAAATTATTTGGATTTGTGCTTGACTTTTTCAGCTCCTTGGTTATGGATTCTTGGCTTTCAGAAGTTCCTGCCTAGTAGTCGTTTACTGCTCTAACTTGACCCTGGTGGTGTGGCTGCAGAGGAAGAAGCCTGAAGGGGGTGGGAGGAGAGCTGCTCCTTCCCCTCTTTCCTGGTGACCTCCACTTCTGTGCTTGTGTTAAACTCTTTTTTCCTGCACATTTTGACCCATGCTATAATCCTATCAGAGAGGGCAACTGCAGTCAGGGATGAAGCCTTCTCTGGAAAAGATTTCTTGCCCAAGCCTGCTCATCTGAAACACTTCTGGCATTTGTTGGTAGCAACTGGCTTCTCTTGGGTGGCTTTTTGCCATGACTCCTCGTGCTCTGTGGTCTGAGCCACCAGGGTCAGCCTTTTTTTCATGCTACCTGGAGTTCTTGTGGAGAAACTAAATTATATATACCAGTCGAGGTGGCAAACTGTCTGGCTAAGGATACTTTGTAATCCAAAGAGAATTAAAAAACAACAAAAAAAAAACAGGTAACAAACAAATGGACTGGGTCTGTCACTGCCACGACTTTGTAAAGGTGAGTGGCTTTAATGTTTGTCACAGATACCTTTATGTCAACTTGGAACTGAAGGAAAAGAAAATTGGTTTTAAAGTAAAACACAATTCTCTATGAAAGCTACTTTTATTTGTAGCTGGAAATGTTAGCAGTTTTTCAGTAGCCCAAAAAGTAGTTTTAAGAAAACTTTTTTGGTGTTTTGTTCTTGATTTTTGCTTTTTTGCCTATGTGATTTTTGTTTTATACTGTTTCTGTTCAGAAAAAGACAATTTTTTTTACAGACAGGTTATAAGAAAAGTTTATAGGGAGAATGATTTTTTTTTTTTTTTTGTTCAGTTTAAATTGGCTAGTTTGGGGAAGACAGGCAAGACCCCAGGAGCATAAACTCTACTTCAAACAAAAAAAAAAGCTAAATCAAGATCAGGTTGGAATTAGTAATAATAAAAAAAACAACTTGATAATACAGAGAGAAGGTTATTTATGGGAAAAATGTACCACAAATCTAGCAACTCTGTGGATTTTCTTGTTTTGGTATTAGCTCCAGGATTTTCTTGGTTTGGTATTAACTCCAAGGATTTGGGAAAAGAAGAGTGTTCTTTCTTTAAGGGTATCTTAGGTTTTTTTCTGACTTGCATCTTGTATTTTCAGTGGTGTGACTTCAGCCAGGCAGTTGCCATGAGAAATATGATTCATTGGGTAATTTATGACATACTTCGGGATGTGTTTTGGACTTCTTCTTTTCCTGTTTGGGAAGAGGGACAGGCTGTATGTTGAGATGTTTTGGAAGCCTTGGCTTTTTTTTTCTGTGTCACAGTTTGGTTCTGTTTCACATCCATGTGTGTGTGTGAGGAAGGGCTCGTGCATTCTGGAGTTCATGCCCTCCCTCTCCTTATCACTCCATATTAACTGGGCTCATAAAAGATGTCACCTCTCCCTGCAAAACTTGCCTTTCCTGTATCCTTGGGCAGTTGCAGATATAGCAGGAATAGTGAGGGTTCTGTTGGATATGCAGTCTATGTGTTTTCTTTCACAGAGTAGCTGGAATTTATTGTGGTGCTGGAAGTGACCGTGAGATAACGCCTCTTTTCCTGAGATGGAGTGGGATGCTTTTTTAACCATGTTATGGATTCATGCAATACCATTGTTCCGTTGATGTTTAACATAGGTTTGAACATGTTGACATAATAATTTAAAACAAACAACCAAAAAAAACCACCCCACAACATATGTACCAGTTGGGAAACACAGTGTCATGAACAAGAGAGTGAGAGAGGCTGGGCTAGTAGTGTATCTCTTGTAGTGTAGCCCCAAGATAAATGCTTTAACACCATATGAATGATTGCTCTTTCTTCCTCTCTTGCTTCTGCTCCAGATGAGTAAATGTGAGGCAGATTTTCTGTAATGGCTGCTGTGGTGGGAAACATAGATTGACTGCAGTTAAAATGCACATAATGTTAAGTATAGATTTTTAGGGATGGGCATAAGCATGAGTTAAATGGTATAAATTGGCATAGATAAGAACAAGTTTCCACATGGCCATTTTAAAACAGTCATCTGTTATGGGTGTTTTTTTAATCTACTGTTGTATTTTTGTTCCGTTTTCCTTTTTTCCTAACTGAGATTTTTTTAATGTTTCAAGTTACGAAGCAGCCTCACAGAAGGCTGATTGGGCCCATTTGAGAGGATGGGAAGGAAAAAACAGTGGGGGAGAGGTAGGGAGGCATCTCAGAGTGGGTTTCCTACTGACAGGTGAGAAGTGGAAGGGACAAATGACTGCTTTTAAAATCTCTCCTTTGTCTTTTTCAGTTTAATTTTGCCATTCAAGCAAGAAAAGCAACAGTGGTGGTTCAAACAGCTGCTTCCCTTGGGTCTGGTTAAAGATGTTTGCAAAAGCTTACTGCTGGGTCCAAGGCTCATTTAAGTTTTGTAGCTGGAGAAACTTAAAATATCCTTGTGTTTCACAAGCTGTCTTCTTTGGTAGCATGCCTAAAGGCCCCACAGCAAGTTTTGTGTCAGAAATACTAGTGAAAAGATGTATGCAGAACTTTTGGTGCTCAAGAAAGTTAGAATAGCTTCTGTGTGAGAGCGTTCTTTGTTTTTTTGGCGTGGCTGCATAAGAAGTATTTCTGTAATAATTTCCAATTCAGTGGGATGCTTTCTACCCTCGAAAGTTGGCTGAATTGGAATAGAATACAGGGACATGTAGGATTTCCTTAGATCAGGTAAGGATGGGGAAAGATCATGGAATGATAGAATGGTTTGTGTTGAAGGGAACCTTAAATGATCACCTAGTCCACCCCTCTGCCATGGGCAGAAATATCTTCACTAGATCAGATTGCTCAGAGCCCTGTCCAATCTGACCTTGAACGCTTCCCGTGAGTGAACATTCACAACTTCTCTTAGCAATCTGTTCCAGTCTCCCTCTACCCTCACTGTAAAAAATTTCTTCCTGATGTTCAAATCTAAACCTCCCCTCTTTGAGTTTAAAACCACTGCCCCTTGTCCTGGCTTTACATGCCCTGGTAAGAAGTCTCTCTCCATCTTTCTTATATACCCTCTGTAAGAATTGGGGGGTGGATTGAATATATTCAAAGCACCTGTTCCCCACACCTTTTAATGGGCAGCTCTCTACTGGGTGGTGTCTAATGAGGATGAGGCCTAAAATGGTCACCTGAGAACAGCTGCATGTTCTTAAACTTTTAGTTGGTAAAGTTTGGGGGTTATTTTTTTTTTTTTTTTTTAATTAAAAAAAAAAAAAAAGAAAAATAAAGAAGGAAAACAAAACCAACAAAACCCAAACTGTGCAGTGTTTGACGGGAAGCCAGTGTAACTCCCTTGAAACTGGATTGGCATGCCTGAGTCAGTGAAGTATGAGCTAAGAATCTGGCAGAAGCCTTTTGCACAAAGGAAGGCTGAGGGAGTCTCTCAGGAAGCCTGTACACTGCTAAATGTGGCATGTTTGAACATGAGACTGACATCATTGTGAGTTCATAGTAGTGAAAGAACAAAGTATCAGCCACAAATTAGACTGACCTAATTTTTAAGTCACTTCTAAAAACTTAATAGCACAGTGTGTTGCTTGTGCAAGCTGTTTATTTCTATCCCAGCCTCTGACTACTCCGTTTAAACTATGAATTAACCCTCCAGACTGTTAAAGGAGTTGCTCAGGAAGGTGTGTGTGTATGTTTGAGGGGTGCTGCAGACTTCCTTCCTTGGCTCTTTTTACATTCTGACCTCAATCTTCACATAAAGGAAGTGATTAAGGACCACCCATCATATACCTTTATCCTTTAGGATCAGTTTCCTGGAGGTAAAAACCTCAGAACTCCGTACCAAAACCTAACTCATTCCTATGGGCTGCTCAAAGCCAGACTGGGAGTCTGTCTGAAAATGATCAGAGCACTTGCCAGTGGTATCAGCAGGAACTGATGTATAATCAGTAAGTTACAATAAAACCAATCAGTTTTATTTATTGGTGTATCCATGATCATGGACATCCTGCTTCTGTTGCTGAATACCTAAGAAATACCAGGATGTTGCAATTTGCAGATGATACACTTCTTCCCCAGTATTTTAGTTGGCTCAGCATGCACTGAAGCTGGTCCCTTCTTTTGACATATTAATTCAGTTGTTGCAGAAGTATCTTGAATTCTCCTAGCTTGGGATTATCTAGAACCAATTAAATGCCTCTTGAGTTGCTTTTAAGGAGAGGGAGAAAAGAGCACCTCTACAAATTCTGGAGAAATATAAAATCCAATGCCTCTTGAGTTGCTTTTTAGGAGAGGGTGAAACAGAGCACCTCTACAAATTCTGGAGAAATATAAAATTTTGTTCATGGATGTGTTGGGAGCAGTGTTTGAAGCAGGCTTCAAACTGGGTAATACTAATGTAGTGTGAGAGAATACATTTTGTTTCTCTTTGCTACCCAGAATCCTGTTGGAAACCCAGCAAGGTTGCTACAAAACATTTCTTGTTGACCCTGATCTTTGAGGGAGATGCATATCAGAAAATAACAACAAAATTGACTCCCTCTGGTATTGCATGCTTTTGCCCTTCAGAATTTAAAATACTCTGGTCCCTTTTAATTCTTGCAAATCAGATGTAACGTCGGTCACATTTTGTCTGTTGTTCTTAAAAGGGGTTAATATATTTTGTAGTTGTATCACTCTTCTTACTGTACTTAAATGATAATATTTATAGTGATGTAAGAGACACAGCTGGGGCAACATAAGTCACCCTCTGCTCTCTCTTTCCACTGTAAAGATATATATGGCTTCTCTTTTCAGCTGTGTAGTTACCATGGTGGAAATGTGGCTTTGGCACTGCTGCAGATCTTCTATACTGTGATTCAGATTTGAAGGAACCCTTGGGATTCTTTGGGAAAGATGTACTAGGGCACATTACCTTGAATGTAGCTCAGTGGGATGCCATGGCTTCTGCTTTTCTTCCTGAACTGTGATCTTTTGGGGACGCCTTGTCAATTAAATTAAAATTTGAAAGCAATTGTAATAAGCAAGCCATCAGGATTGTCTATTTTGGGTACTACTACAAGGTACTAAAATTTGTTCTGTTTCCTGTATTCAAGCTATCAGGAGTCTTACACCTTGGCAAGAGGTTTGTGTCCCAAACATCTGGATCAAGGAGTTGTTAATTTGTTTTCTGGGCCTCAGTTCAGCAGTCACTCCATGTTGTAGCCCAAACCCTATCCTACTCTGCACAGCCCAGAACAGGAGACCTCTTAAGAGGATTACTGCAACTGTTTAACTTCTGAGAGCACCTGACAACTTGAATTATTTCACAGTGTTGAGTGGGAGCCATTTCTGTGTACCATATACCTCTACATTTCCTCTTCTACCCCCACCTTAAGACAGGCTGTTCTGTCTTTGTGGACTCACTGTTTTCCACCACGACTTCTGCTTCCTTGCCAGTATAAATGCCCTTTTAAGAGAAACCCATATTAAACCTAAGTGCTTTACTGAGCTTACATACGTATAACATAGATGTTCTGTTGGGCCCAGCATCCCTTCTGAAGATGCTTCTGTGTGCATTTATTGCTATATAGCATACACTCCTTACAATATTAATTTTGTTTTGAGCATGCAGGTGGTTTTTTAAATGAGTCTGACAGCAGATTTAATTAAGGCTTATTAGGTTGTTTTGTTTTTTTTAAAAACTTCTAGATGTCTCTCTGTACGGCTGGCAGGACATGCATGCAGCGTGGTGCAGCACTGTATTTTCAGACACAAGCAGGAAGAAACAAAGTATTAATGTTGACAGTTTAAAAATAAATTTAAAAAATAGAAGAAATTCCTTCCAAACTTTCTCATGCCCTGATGTGAAGGGGTTGAATGTGCATGTTCCCTTCCGGGAGAACTGGTGTCATTTCCTCAAATGGGTGAAAGACCAGAACATTTTAACCCGCAGCGTACCGTGAAATCAGTTCACATGTCTGTTCTTAAAGGAGATTGACTCACTCTGATTCTTAGTCATTCAATTTAATTCGAGAGAAGAGTCATTAAAAACTCTGTTGTGAGATATTCACCCCTGCCTTGCCCAGAAGCTATTCTGATTTATTTCCCTAATAAAATTACCGTCATTATCCTCTGCCTTTAATCTGTACTGGTTCTTGTATGAAAGCTTCAGATCCACCTTCTGTTTTCATCATACAGTGACCACAAAGCAGATGAGAGTTGCCTTTTTTTTTTTTTTTTTTTTTTTTGCCTTAATTTCTGGCTTGTTATTTGCAGGCCAGTATTACTTGAACATCTTGCCCTTAAAGTCTGTCACTAAGCAAAAGGCCCTAAACTCAAAGGTTAACCATTATACGAAGGCTCTGAGGACCCATCTTTCATGGGAAGCTTTGTAAAGAAGCAGCATGGACTATTACAACTGCTGTGCTTGATGTTTATTTAGCACTACTCTTCAGAGCACTCCTCCTCCTCCTTTTCATCTGTTTCTCAGCAAAAAAAGTCAGTGTTTGTGTTGTTTTGCAGAGCTGCAGCACACAGTCAGTTTGGGATGTGTGGATTGTGTAGTAGATGGAAACTTTGATGTCATGAAAGGGGCTACTGTAAAGAAGTCTCATTCTACAAAGAGCAAGGAGAGTCTGGAATTTCACCATCCTGAGGATTTATAAAGTAGTTCAGCCCTTTAAGGCTGTCCCTTTGTTCACTTTGCATCTTTGAATGAAATGTTAAAATAACAGTTACTCTTAGAGACAGTGGCAGGTGTGGACATGCCAGTTGCTACAATCAAGTGATGAATATTGACCATTCAGTGTACAGGACTTGGGATGTGTTTTGTAAGGATAAGCATCTGTCCTCTGGTTTTAATTCAGTTTGTGAATTTTTTACTTTGCAGGCTGTGGCTTTGGGTTGGATCACATAGATAAATAAAATAAGTTTATAACTTATTGTGAATTTTATAAATTTTATGCCAGATATTTCATACAAGGTTAGATTTTTAGGAGAGGGCAGGATTATATTTTAGGTAAGAAGGCGTAGGTGCTGAGGTCCTTAGAGGGATGCTGTTGACTGAACACTTGACTGTTGAGTTTCTCCCTGGCTTCTCACATGCTTGGTGCACCCCAGCTCTGTAGCTGTGGGAGGAACTCTGTGTGTGACCTGACTGGTTGGGTTCGTTTAGCTGCAGTTTAGGGAAGGCCCTGAGCAAGACAGGAGAAAAAAAGGCTCCCATTTCTAATTCTGGAAAATAGAAAAAGGTATTTAAATAAGGCCTGGAGGACTTCTGACTTGCCAGAAGTAAGTAAAGAGGCAAGTTTATATCCTTTTGTAATTCACCCTTAATTGAAAGGATGTATATTTCTTTTCCTGAAGTCAGCAGAAAAATCTTGGCCTCTTAATGATGAAAGACTCTTTTAAAAATGTTCTTCTAAGCACAAATAGCTGAAGTTTCCACTTTAAACTTGGGTGGCTCATTCATATTTCACTTCATGGTAATATGGTAACCTCTCTCTCTCCCTCCTCCTTTTTACCACCAAGGCTAAAAAGGAGGAGGGGAGATATAAAATGTTTCCGAAAATTACAGGAAATGTCTGTTCCTTTAACAGCATTGCCAGGGAATTTCCAAATGCACTTAATGCTTATGGCTGAACTTGCAGCAGCTCAGTCTTTAGTTATGAGTGGATCGTGTTCTAAAAATGTGATACCTCCTTCCAGTAAACTGTGTTGAAATTAAGTAAATGCTTTGTTTCACATCTGCTCTTTAGGAGAATTAATTGCGCCCAATGGTGACATGAGGAATCTTGGTGGTTGCTTTAAATTCCTGATTTACCCCTGTTTACTGGAGTGGGAAAAATAGTGTATGGTTTCCTGAGGTGGTAGGAGAAGCACAAATGCTGAGTATTAGTGAGTGTGGAGACTGCCAGACAGTTCAGAGAGACTTTTGAAACTGCACATGAAGCACCAAGGAACAAAAAGTGAGATGCTTTTCATTCTAATACTTAGTTTCCTTGGACTGTCCAAGGGTGGTCTCTGATCATAGTATCTCATCTCCAGGCAAAATCTGATCAATGTTAAGTGATAGGTTAGTTTTCATTTCCAGGGATGAGATTGGAAAGGGGATATCAACAAATACAATGAGTAGGATGAGCTTTCTCTTTGTTCCACATTGCTTTCTGCTGGGCTTCTGCTGGACTGGGGGAAGAATCAAGGGAGAGCTGCAGAACAGAGGTTCTTGAAACCTGCAGAATCCTGCAGAACAGGGGTTTGAGAAGGTATCTGCCAGCCAGAGCAGGCAGACAGGAGAAACAGACCTGGCACAATCTTCAACCAATCTTATTATCCACCTCTTTGCCATGCTGCTCTCAAATATGTACACCAGTACACTAAAACTGGATACATGAGAAGATCTTCAGCCTGGGACCTCCCAGAGACAAAGATGCAGGTCCTAGTCAAGGTGAACAGAACATGGTCAGGGAGCAAACTCTTTAATTACCTGTCTGGAGGACTCAAGACCCATGTTGTACTTTTGGTGTTTTCAAGGTTTTTAGAGCAATCTCCTAAAGACAGCAAGGTGATTCTTGTAGTTCCTTTCCTTACAAGATGACGTGGGGTTTGAGTCCTGTTGACCTGTGGTAATGGGATCAGCCCTCTGCTGCAGTGCCTCTTGATGGTTGTCATATCATTTACTACGTGGTTCAGAGCCACTCCTGGATTTCATAATAAGGCAGTGCTTGGCAATAATTTCTTATCATGGTTTTACATTACAGTGATTAAGTGGAGCTGTCATCTCTTGATAGTGATGATTTGAATCTTGGTCTTAGCTGCCCAGGAAATGGTTTGGAATTGACACTAATGTGTTTTACTTCCTCATGTGAAGGCTGTAATTTAATTTGGTCATGTAGGAACAGCAGGTGTTTTGTACAGAGATTGTATGGGTATGATTGGTAATATTGAAACATAATGATTGGTTACCAGTGTTGGCCCTTTTAGCATGTGAGCAGGTGGGATTAATTACCCAAGTTACTCTGTTTCATTAGTTTTGGTCCATGTGAACACAGCTGTAATCACACTAGCATTAGTAATAATATTAATAGATGCTGAACTATTAGTAGATTGTTGTGGGGTTTTTTTATTGTATTCTTTAGAGTGTCTTCAAATTTTTTCTTTTTTTAAAGATAGTGGAAAGATTTGTTGTGGAGTTTTTCCTTCTCTTTTATAAAATCAGTATCATATAACTTTCTGTTTCAGACCCTTTCCATGTAAATGAATACCAACATCTACAGATCTCTTCTTACCTAGGTTTTCATGTGTTTGGGGGAGTTTTAACAGCACATGACTACACTGAAGGTGTGAAATCCATTTTCTGGGTTTCTTTACTTGTAATTAGTATTTTTTTAATTGTTTATTTTCCTGTGTTTAGGTATTTCCTTCTTCTGGCCTTTGTATGTGGACCACCCTCTGTCATCCTGCTCAGCCCATTTTGATTTTGACTTAAATGTAGGTGAGTAATTGCTCATGAAAAAATAATATATTCATATAAAAAGTACTCCAGAATTTTCAGTTGATTTGACTGCAAAGTCATGCAGGAAGAATAATCTTTTAAAAGTCCAGTGAAACTTTTCCTTCTTCCCTAGTATCCCAGGCAATAGCAAATTAAAAATGTTAACAGTATTTGTTTGGATGTCACAAAACTATATGCTGTGAATCTACAAAGGAAAAATATTTTTAAGTGGAAAGAGCTTCTTGCTTGCATGGAGAAGGGAGTCCCCCAGTAATGTCTCTGAGCTGTTGAACAGTGATGTAACATATCAATAGCATGTTCTGACACTTCCCACCAGCTCACAATGTGTCAGTCAGGTTTCTCTGCTGTAACACATAATAAATGTTTATAATTCCACAGTGAGTGTCAAAGAGTTTGGATTCTTGGTAAATGCAAGTGATGATAATCTGACTTATTTCTTAGAGTGTGTGATTGTACATGGGGGATATTTGCAAGAACATGGCACATATTTAAGGCCTGTGTTGAGTCAGTCAGTGAAGTCTAGTGTTTTGGTGTTGGGTTTTGTGGGTTTGTTTGGTTGTAGAACACATTATGTTATTTCAAATACCACTGTTTGTGTGAAAGGCAGTACCTTACTGTTATCTGAAAGGAAGGTCCATTGATCTTGCTGAGCCCAGCTATCTTAAGAGTGCTTGTGGTAAAAATGTCACTGAGGAGTAGGTGTAGAAGTAGAGCAAGCTTAAAAATCTAAACTGGAGGTGGTTTGTGCAGCTTATTCATGGGAAGGTGGTTTCCTCTCTGACACTCTTTCTCCATGTCTCAGTTTTCAGATTGGTGAATGCAATGAAATAGGATGGCTTTTCTTTAGAATTAGTATTCAGAACTGAGTAATTAGTCGAGTAGGATGAAGGACAATAAAGTACTGAGCAGAAAATTCTCCTTCATCCTTTTTTCTTTTCAGTTGGTTTATACATGCCTTTCTCATGAATCTACAGTGTGTAATCTAAAATGCATGTGGCTGCTGTTTTTACAAGGAAGAGAAAATTAACACTATTCCGTTTTGACTGCATATACAAGTCTAAAGTACAGATGTGCTGAAAGTAGAAGAGGGAGCAGCCATTAACTGCCTTCCAGATAAGCAAAGAGAGAACAGGGTGAAATTCTTACAACTGGTTCTCTTGTACAAGCATGGTACCTGTGACATTTAAGAAAAAAAGAGGCTATGTGTTTCTGTTTGGGTACCTTCCTTGCTGCTCTCCTCTCTTGCACCACAGGGGAGTGTGCACAGGAGGGTTGGGGAGTCTGTGTCCTTCCCACCCTCCTGTCAAGATGATGTGCTTCTGAGATGATGACACTTGCTTGAGTCAGCTGAAAAGCCAAGAGACACTCTCACTCCCCTCAGTTGAGACCCATGACACCCTGTTAATACATCTCTTTTAAATCACAGCCATTTGTAATCTCACTCCTCTGTGGTCTGCATGATGGCAGGCCAGACATAACCTCAGTTACATTTTTTTCCCCCCCAGACTTTAAGTTTTATTTCACAGTTGTTGATCTCTGGAATTTATTGGCTTGCTTACTGAATTCAGTAGTACAGCCGTTCCTCACTTTCACTAGAAATCTTATTTCCCTTGTGCTCCATAGACACTTGGTGTTTCTTGCCACTGCCAAGTAGCAGCTTGAGCAGGGATTGTCCCTCTCTCTCCTTTTTTGTCATTCAGTCTCTAGTAGCATGGGTTACAAGCATCTGTCCAGAACAAATTTTGTTTCAGTCTTTCAGAGGCAAGTGAGAGAATGCTGTGCTCATCATAGATGTTAGGGTGGAATAACATCTTTCAGGAGTGGGAATTTGCCCTATGATTGCTAGATCAGAAGTTGCTCTCTGATGCAGGACTTTTATGTAGGTTTGTGACTATCACATGTGGTTGTAGGGACTGGTGCTCATGGTATTGGCACCGGCTATTGAACCACTGGCAGCTTCCAGCTCAGTAGCACTGAAGCCAAATACTCCTTTGGAAACAGCTGATGTGCCAGTAATGGCATGTGTCCTGCAGTTTAGGAACTCCTGCCTGTGGTTTGACTCAGAGTTTTGGGGCTTTTTTTTTTTTTTTTTTTTTTTTTTTTTGTATCAGTGTCCACCCTAAGAAATGTGGAAAGGAATCTGTGGGGGGAAGAAGACAGTGTTTTTCCTCAAACGTGCATGTGTTTGCCACTCTAGAAAGTGGAAAAATACGTGGATTGATGAATCAGCTCTTTCAGGTGTCTCAGCTGAGTATGCAAAAGCTGCCACCCTTCAAGACCTCCTGATGTTCAGATTCTGTAAGGTTCTTTTGTTGGCACCTTGCCCTGCAGCAGTGCCATGCACAGGAGCATTGCTGCAGGCACCTGACAGAGCAGGTGTTAGTGCCGTCAGGAACAAAATTGCTGAGTGTTCATGACACCAAGGTTCAACTTCAAGGTTATCTTTTTACACGAGGTAGAAGTCTTTCAGAAATTGTAGAAAGGCTTCTGGAGGCTCTCTGCCAGTTCCTTTAACTAGGGCAGAATTAGAGCGTTGTACTGAGAGGTTGCTAAAATATATTCTTGCTGCATCTCTCTGTCTCAAAAACAGTTGCTATCACAGGGCACAAAGCCTGAGATAAACAAGCATCCACCTGTGGTGTAAGGGAACTGCTTGGAGCTGAAGTAGTAGAAGTAGAAATTATGAGTGCATACAACACAGAAGTTATTTTGACAGAAGAATCAAACACACAACACAAGGGCCAGGATGCATGTCCTGCAGTTGCCTGCTTTGTTCCATCTGAGCCATTTGGGATGGGGACAAAAATCCCCCTGAGCTGAAGAGGGATCCTGTGGCAGCATGACGTGTAGTTTTGTGGCATCATTACATACTAGGGATCTACAGTTGTTTGTATGGAAGAAGTAGGGTTTTGTTGTTTTGGTTTTTAAACAGTATGGAGAAACCATGAAGATACTGCAAGTGCAGAATAGATCTTTGTAGATTTACAGTGAGTTAAAAAGTTAATTTTCTTTTTTAAAAGATGAGGTAACAAGCAGCTCCATATGTTGCAGGCCATCTACAAGGAAGAAGCCAAGCAGTGCTACCAGTGCATATGTGAGTGACTTCATGCAGTGTTCTCATGGCTTGATAAGGGCTCACTTTTCTGTAATCCTGATTTCAGTGTAGAATATCCTGTGACTAAGATGCTTTCCTACCTTGAAGATCAGCAATGTAGTTGCCTATCTAGGGCAAAGAATTATGTTGCATCATCTTATGAGGCACTGTGGTATTGATGCATACTATTGGGATCTAAGTCACAGGTAGCACAGAAGAAAGAGAACAGTCAAGAAATTGAATTTTTCCATTTTACAAGCTATGATCAGAAATAAACAAATATTTCAACACCTCATAGTAGCTGAATGTAAGAGTAGTCACTAGGAAGGGGAGGACAGCTCTAGTGTTTACATAAAGGAGTCTGCCAGTTTCTCTTGTTTAGACAGGTCACAAGAAAGAGTCCCAAAGTCTGGCAGTACCAGAAACAGAGACAACTAAACCAAAACAAAACCCTGTCATTGATAATAATGTTGTTCTGCCCTGCCCAATGGAGCTGTTCCTGTCAAAATGGGATTTCAGTCACAGTAACTTGAGGTGACATCACTGTTAAGTTTTATTACTTTCAAGGCTTTGGCAGAATGCTTTCAGAAACTTAACACATTATTATACATTATATATTGTACATATATTACACATGAATGTTAAGGTAATAATGTTATTTTAAAGGATTCTTTTCTGGTAGCCTGCTTGCCTTTTGTTCTTTGTATGCTCTTTACTCAGTCACCATAAATGAGTAATTTGAGTTCCTTTTAAGGGTCTTGTGAAACAAATTTCTGTCATCTGAGAGTGAAGGCTGAGACAGCACACAGTAGGCAAATAGAAGATAAGAAATATACCTAAACTGAGTGTTGCAAATTAGAGATTACTGATTTTTCACAGCCTCCATTTTGAAGTTCTGTACTTTCTCAGCTGCCTTATTTTCTTGTTACTACTTGGACTTTAAGTCAGCAGTTTACCCATCAAAACACAGTGTCTAGTTCACGAACAAACTGTCTACCTCACAAAAGAGCTAGAGCCAATTCCCACTAGAGCCAGTGGAAAAGTTTTCATTGAGTTCAGTGGGTTTGGTATCTGGCAGCCTTTGATATGAATAAAATAGAATAAAAATTTGTGACAGGAGACATTAAGAGAAATTAGAAAAAAAACAAAACAAAAAAAGCAGAATACTTTTTTCTCTCTGAAAAACAAAATGAACACAACTATCAAGTTTCACTTTTTTCCCCCTTGTATAATGGTATGGTCTTTTGATACCTTCTAGCCTGTCTACAGAGAGCCCGAGGCCAGCATATAATGTCTGCCCTTTTAGGGGGATCACACCTGCCAACCAAGTTGCAAAGATAGGGTTTTTTTAAAAAAAGTTTTAATCAAGGCTCAGTATAGTAATTTTTTTCAGTCATTTTTGTATGTTAAAGAAATATGCTGTATACACTGCTATATGCTTCCATTTATCTTGGCAAGCTTAAAAGCATTGGCTCTATAGCAGTAGAGTCAGGGCAAAATAAAATCCCATTTTGTCAACCTCATGGCTGTTTATGTGAAACCTGGTGTTTTTCTGTATTAGTACATGAAACACTCACAAAATGTTTCTTTGTTTTCTTTTTTTGGGTTCCTAAAGTGAAGTTTGCACTTTTTTCAGAACGTAATTTATATATAAGATTTTCTTTATTTAGATTTTAAGATTTTTGTATTTTTAGATTTGTATAATATTCCTAATGATTAAAACATCTCCTGACCTGAGATTTCCCATAGCTAAACACATCTGCCCTCTTACTGTAACAGGTCTTCTAATGAACCAACTATGAATTAATTTGAATTCATGACTTCTCCTGCAACTAAGAGATGCAACAACCACTTCAAACTGAAGTATGTAAAATTATAAGTAAGTGCAGGTTTAAACTGAGGATTTAAAATTAATTTTTTTAAAAATATATAAAACCTTCACCCTCACATGTACCTGTGTGTGCATTAAGAATCCAGGAAAACGCATCCTCTTAACTTGCTTCTGTTTACCAGTGTTTCACTGCCTCAAGAGTGTCAATCAATTCAGTTTCTATTTTCTTCAGCTGGGCCACCTCAGGTTTGTGACAGTTGTGCTACTTTGCTTTGTCCCAGCCAGCAGAAAGCAGGGATAGAAAGGGCTGCTTGACTCACATGCTGGGTGGCATGGGCCAGAACTGACACAAAGACTCGTTTGCTGGTACCAGGCAGGTGCCTGCAGGCTGCCAGGTTAAGGTGATGAGGAATTCTGGCAGGTCAAGGTGGGGAGGAATTCTGGCAGGCTTGAGCTCCAGAGCTTTACCAGCCTCATCTGTCTCTTGTTGCTGGAGTTAATTACCAAGGCAGCTGAATATGTGGCTTCCTCACAGCCTTGTGTAAAATACCTGTGAGGGCACGGAGAGGCCAAGTGTGGAGTTGTGGTAAAAAAGCAAATTGACTCATGTTTTCTGTTCAGTCTCTATCTGCAGCACTATATGCTTACATTAATGTTTATAAATATGTAAAGGGTGAGTATCAGGAGGATGGAACCATCTCAGTGATGACCAATGGTGGTGCAAGGGGTAATGGGTGCAAGTTGGAGGGTAGGAGGTTCCAGGTAAACACAAGGAAAAGCTTTTTCACTGTGAGGGTGACAGAGCACTGGCACAGGCTGCCCAGTGAGGTTGTGGAGTCTCCTTCTCTGGAGACATTCATATCCTACCTGGATGTGTTCCTGGGTGACCTACACCAGGTCATCCTGCTCTGGCAGGGGGGGGTTGGACCTGATGATCTCTCGAAGTCCCTTCTATCCCCTAATATTCTGTGATTTTGTGATAAGAGTGCAGCTAAATCCCTTATATACAGAGGTGGCTCCTTTCTCAGGACTGCTCCTACAGGGCCTTGTTCCATCAAAATGTATTCCGGGAGACTCTGAGGCAGTAATAAAAACAGGTGGTAAAACACATCAGGTGCTTTTAGTGCTTTGCTGCCACTGTTTTCAGTTTACATTGATGTAGTTCAGGTGCTGCCAGGATCTAATTTTACAAAAGTGTAATTTATTTCAGATGTTATTCATCATGTGTGGAAAGGGAAATGTGCCTCACATAACTGTCCCTCCTGCCACAAGGGCCAAAGGCAGGGCACACTGCTTTACCTTTCAGTGGTCTGTTCAGGAGACCTCTGTTCCCTGTGGGATGATCAATTCAAACAGTTAAAATAAAATGCTTGTGTCCTGATGCAGCATTTTGTTCTTCTGCTTTCTCTTCAACCATATTTTTAAAGGAGAGAAGTGGATTTAAGTTTTGTCCATTCTTTTGTACAGTTTTAATTCCCTGACTTGCAGTGCTGGTTTGTGAAATACTTTCCAATAC
Organism: Heliangelus exortis; assembly: GCF_036169615.1. Lineage (NCBI taxonomy): Eukaryota > Metazoa > Chordata > Aves > Apodiformes > Trochilidae > Heliangelus > Heliangelus exortis. The sequence continues at coordinate 159,617,315 of NC_092422.1, read as the reverse complement.
ATTTACCTTTAAAAATATATCTTCATTAATTTTTGACTTCTTACCAAGTGGTGAAGTGCTGAAATGCAGCTAATTAGTTTTGCTATTGAAAGGAATACGGTGATTTAGGGCAGTATTTCTTAATTATATTCCAACAAAGTCTTGTGAAGAGGCAGAGCTAGTGGCAAGAGAAGTCTGCAATTAAGACTGGGTGGGTTGCCTGGAACACAGCATAGCTGTCCAGGCAGGGTCGTTGGAACAGATTCAGAGACTTAGTTGCAAATACTCTCTCTAGGTATTTGGAATGTAGAGCAGAGAGGGGAACTTCTCAGGAATGTATTTATTGTATGTTACAGCCTCAAAGCTGAATGTTTTGTTCTGCAGACTTTCATGGCCTCATCTGGTTTATGGTATGTTTTGTTTTTTTTTTTTATCTTTGTCTTATTACAGGCTCCTAGTCTGGCGTAAAGCTGATGGGTGGGAGCAAAGGTAAAGAATGATGTAATGCAGCAGCAGCCAGAAAGCATCTTTTGTCTGAATTGTGAAATGGCTACTCCATAGTCATCTCCCAATGAATCAGATGTGAGGGGCTGCTTTGTGGAGCGAACCCTTTGTAACACCACATCAACTGGAAGCAGGAGGAGACATTCAGTTGAAGAGCTCTTTCTGAAAATGGGTTTAACTTTTCTTTTGCCAGTCACTACCAGCATGACCTCATACACTTCTAGTACAATGGTGTGGCTAAGCCTTTGAGTACACAGCCATTACATCATCGCAGCAAATTAGAGAGGGAGGTGGTGAAAGAGGCCTTATTGTTGTCATGGCCGATGAGATGATCAGGACTCAACTCATTGTCGCCGAGAAGTTGGTGGCTTTGCTGGAGAGTGGTACAGAAAAATTGCTGCTGATTGATAGCCGCCCCTTTGTGGAATACAATACATCCCACATCTTGGATGCCATCAACATCAACTGCTCCAAGCTGATGAAGCGGAGGCTGCAGCAGGACAAAGTTTTGATTACAGAGCTCATTCAGCATTCAGCAAAACACAAGGTAGGGGTCATTTTCCTGTTATTCCTTCTGTTTGTTTAGAGGAGTGCCTGGAAAGCAATTTGTAAGGATTTTTCTTTAGGTAATTCGTTTTTAAAAAGCGAAGTAGGGGAACAGAGCTCTTTCTTAGGTGATTTAAGAGGCTATTGTTTACTATTTTAAGTATATCTTTGGATTCTTTGTAGCCAGCTCTCCTCTAAGTGACAGAGTAAAGGGGAGGGATTTAGAAATGACTAAGAAAAATGTTCTCAGGGTTCTTGCATGTCTTGCAAAACACAGTTCCTTGTATATATGTAGTTAAGGCAGGAAAGATTTTCATTCTGAAACTTTGAAAGATTCCTTGGGGTCCCTGGTGGTGATTGCTTGGGAAATGATTCTACGGTTTGCAAAGAAACTGTAGCTTTGTCAACCCTGCCTTCTATTTGCTGTTTAAAATACTTTCCCTGTGAGTAGTTTGATGGGTTTTTGGTTGCTGGGTTTTTTGATTGGTTGGTTGGGGTTTTTTTGTTTTTAAATAGTGTTAGTAGTGAAAAGGATACAGCTAAGTTGTTTAAACTTAATGTGTAGCAATGTATATTTTGGTTTTTAAATCCATTGCTGTTTGTTTCAAATGTGTTGATTGCAGAAGTAGTCTATTAGGTTCTTGCTTTGGCATGGTAAACACTGAATACTTTTACTATTATTCCCACTGTTGTCTAAAGCATATTCTATAGGTCATGTTGTATAAGTGACTAAGTGACAGGTTAAAGTCTCTCTACTGTTTATACACACAAAAAAAAACAGAAGCAGAAATTGAGGTAGGGCCTTCTTTTAAAAAACCAACCAAACTAGCTGAAAGTAAAGCATTTTACAAGTAACATACAATTACCTAGAGGTAAAAATGTATAGGGCATGCTTCAGCTTAAAACAAACACAGTTTACAAACTCTCCATGGAATTAAATTTTATCAGGCTTATTTAGTATTATATAAAAACTTTTCCATACAGCTATGTAAGAAATCTGTATATCTAAACTGCTGCACAGCAAATGCGTGGGAACCCTGGTGCAGGTGGTAATGTAGTGCTTTTAATCATCTTCTTCCTTCCTATCTTATTCTGAATTACTTTTGTTTCAGATTGAAATAGATTACAAGCAGGAAGTGGTGGTGTATGACCAAAGCTCTAAAGATGTGACCTCTCTCTCATCTGACTGCTTTCTGACTGTGCTCCTGGGCAAACTGGAGAAGAATTTCAGCTCTGTGTATCTGCTTTCAGGTATGATGTACCAATAGAAAAAAAAACCAAACAAAAACACTTGAAAGAGAAGGAAAGTGCTGCTGTGATAACTGATGTGACCACAATTTTTCAACAGTGCTTCTATCAACTTGAGTTATAGCAGAATTTTTTCTATGCATACCCATAATATATATATAAACAGAAACCAATCAATATAGTTTTTTGGATGCAAATGCCTGCTATTTTAGGGCCAAAAATAGTAAAAGAGATTTGCTTCCCTGATCTTCTAAGTATTGTACATGCCTTCTTTTCCTTGTCTCTCATTTATTGCTTTTTTTTAAAGTCCAGGTCAAACCATCCATAGAAATTCCAGTCTTTGTAATAGAGGATTTCTTGATTTGTTGGTGTTAACATGTGCTTGTGTTGTTATCTCTGTCATGGAACAGTAGACCTAGTGTTCACAAGGAGGGGTATGAAGTAGATCCAAGGCTGAAAGAAGAGGGAATGATGAATACAAGTAGGAAATTCCTTGTAGTGACTCGATCAGTGATCTAATGAAGTGTATGTGTAGTCTCTGAGATGTCAGAACTACAGTAGAGACTGACTAATCATGAGAAAAAAAGGAAAAACCTCCAGAGAGATGCTTCATCTTAGCAAGAAGGTTTCACTGAGGTTCGCAGTGACTTCAGATGAGTGATAGGGAGGTGGTTGTGTTACTAAGAGAACTTTTCCACAACTATTTTGAAATTGCATACAGAAAAAATGAATAATTTCTGCACTTGGATGGGTGCACTTGATGCTTATGTGAGAGGCACTAACAGAAAGCTAAGTAGGGGTTTACTTTAGCTATGTTTTGTCCTTCCATTTTCTTTGCTTTTTTGGCAAGAATGATGTGTGGGTTGTGAACTAATATATTAGATTAAGTAACTCTTCTTCCATATGGGCTACCAAGTAAATATGTGGTTTATAGGCAGAGTAAGTGATTAATGTAAGAGCTCTGAAATACATGGTTAATACTGCCTTAAATTTAAAACTGTTATTTAAAAACACACCAGCCCAGAAGCAGTTCATGTCTCTTAAGAAATCATTTTATTGCTTGAATGCCCAACTCTGCTAATCTGTCTTGAGGTTTTTTTAATAACCAGAAGCATATTACAGCTCCATGCAGCAATACAGACTATTCACAAAGTAATTTTCATGATGGAAAGAGACAACAGCTCTCTAGTAACTGAGAATTAGACCTCATAGCAGGAAGGAGCTGGGGGTTATCCAGTAATACCAAGCAAGGGAGAGGATCACAAAGTTCCCTTTCTTCTACTGTCCCTCTATAGATTAGTGCTGTGAGACATGGCTTTGATCTTCTTTTTTCTTCTGCTGGACCCTGTGAAGGAGGTGGTTTGAGTGTCTCCACACTCAGACTTGCCTGTGGCTGCTGTAGGAATGGACATGGGAGGGTTTCCCAGCTCCTCAGTGCAGAGTCTTTTTAATTTCTTGCACGTGGTGGTTATCTGTTCAATCTGAAAATGCAACTTGAACCACATGCAGGATACTAGTGCACTTTATCTGGCTGATGTCAACTTAGGCAGGTGCAGTTAGAAAGGATGAGTGTTAGCTGGAGAGAAAGAAAATCTAATATGTTAACACCCTCCTTAGGAAAAGGAGGATTTTTATTTTAGCTTGTCAAATGCATTCCTCTTAGCAAAGACTAGATTTGAGAATTTCATCTGATTTTTGGTTAAATAGCTAGTGATGGGCATATTTGTCAATGCAGTAACAACTGATGGCTTGAGAACCAGTGGTGGAGGAGTATAAGAAGAAAAGGGAAGTGTAAGGAATATGTTTACTACTGATCTGCTACAGGGAAGTGTTTCAGGAAATACACCCAACGATAGTGAATTAGTAGTAAAGTAATTAATGTCAACTATTCTTTCAGCTCTGTGGTGTTTCCTTCTTTTATAATGTGTTTGCTCTGATTTTAACACACATAAGAAAATACCTTTCACAGTCCTGTTGTTTTCCTTACATCAGTTAAAAATCTAGATACTTAACAAACACACACACACACACAAGAGTCCTTTTTGGTTGTGGGGTGAAAGGAGAAGGCAGTAGATACTCAGTCTTACAGAAAGTTCCCTGGAGGTTATTGATACGTGGCTCTAGGAAGTTAGATAAAATGTATTGTCTCAGCAAGATGATGATGAACTCTCATAAACATTTATGGCCCATAATGAGAGTAGGAGTCAGTGCACCGTGTAAAAAGGAAAACCTTTGGACCTGAGTTTTTGCTGTGCCACTTGATCTGGTTTATTTAAAATACTGACCTTAAATAAGCATATTGGGGTAGCAATTTATTTTTTTTTCTAGCATAGAATGAGGAGGATAAGGATATTTAACAAGTATCTGAAAATCTTGCATCTGTTCTTCCTGCCTCCCCCCATTAATGAGCATTTGGTGGTTCTTTATTTAAGTTGTGTAAAGGTGTGCTTTACCCTGGAGGTTGTTTTGCACTGAAGTAACTGATGTAAAGACCTCAAAAGAACCCTTACCAATTAGTTTAAGCTCTTGATCTAACCTCGTTAAAATCTGGTGGGGAATGTTCTCAGGAATTTAAATATTTGTTTTGGTTCTTAATTTTGAACAGTGCGCAAAATACTGATATGTGCTGAAGGCTTAACCCCCTTCTCATAATTGCATCTACTTTGATGAGTTAAATGAGATTTGAACACAGGGATGTGATTTGATTCCTTCTCTTCCCATATTTTGAGAACTGGATTCCTTGCTACAGCATTTTAAGGATATCTCTGCTTGCTCTGTAGGAACAGATAAAATAGAGGACCTATTCTTTCTTGTATTAACATTTTTAAGGTGATAAAAGCCAAGAGTCTTACTTAAATTCTATTCCACTTTACCAATTGAAATAGTTAATGCTCTGCTTTCCTGAAACACTTGCTCTTCCTTACTTCTCTTAATCTGGTTTACTTTTAAACTTGTGCAAGTACAGATGTCTTTGTGATAGTTACCTTTCAAATGTTGCCCGTGAACAAGATGAAGCACATTTTTTTTTAATTTTATGTTGGTTTTGGCTTTTTCCTTTTCATACAGAAGACTCATACTAAACAGAAGGATTTCTGGAAAAAAGAAAATTCCTACCTTTCTGTATTTTCTAGTAACCTAAAACAGAAACACCATACCAGCTCTGAACTGAAACTAAAAGGAAGAATCCTTGTACTGAAGCTCATGTGCAGCAGTGGTAAATGTCCAAGAAGGACTAGCTCAACTTCAGAGTACCATAAAGCAGGATCATAGAAACAGTTTCACTGAACTCTTCAAGAATTTCTCAGTGCTGCAAAATAAGATGATATTTTGCCAGCAAACCACGAAGGATGTATTTTTTGGTGTATGTACCTTGGTATTTGATTGGAAAGCTTATGTAATGCACCAGATTAGAAAGTGTACAGACAGAAGAGGAATTAAATATATTAGAAGCTTTTTGTGAACTGCTAGAATTTTTACCCCCTGGTGCCTGTATGCTGGGGTGTAGCTCTGTATGTGACTGTATTCCTTTGGAGCTGTGCCTGTCAGAAAATAGCATCCACCTGATCCACCTGTTCTTAGAGTTCTGCATAGAAAGTTGTATACTTTTGTTGCTTCACGGTTGGAGGCAAAGCTGCTGTCCTTCAGCAGGTGAAGTAAAAGACTACTGGGAAAGAATGGTCTCACCCTGAAGTCATAAGAGAGCTGTCTTGAAAAGGGCTCCTTGAGCTTCTACATGCCACTTACTACATGTTATGTGTCTAACTCAGAGAATTAATAGTAGAGAATTAAAAATTTTGTAGGTGCCCAGAGTGAAGCCCACATCTGACTTATTAATTGAGCATTAACTCTTCCTTCCAAACACCTTCCTTCCAAAACCATGGTTGGACTGTGGGTACAGTGACCGGGTAAAATAGTTGTGATGATGGGCAGCTGAGGCCCAAATGGTGAATTGCCTACTAATCTACTACCCTCCTGCCTATGGATAACATCAGGAGTAATATGATTTATTGTATTTTGCTTTTAAGAGCTCTCTGAGCTTCTGCAGAGCATAAAGCTACTGCAGTAAGCAGAAAAAACAAATAATAATTAATTTTGTGTTCAGTGACGAATGCAGGTGACATATGCAGTGGATGGTGAATGAAGTCAGAAGTTGAGGATGTAAAGAAAGAGCAAACAGAACGAGTTCAGTGAGATCGAGCAAAGGTCCTGGAAACAAGATAGTGAGTGATTAGCCAGGGACTCTTGCACAAGTGGTTTTGCTGTAACTTACCAAATAATTGTTTCCCTCTGACCTGTCCCTCACCTGGCAGAGCATGTGTACAGAATGGAAGACTTGCATTGGAGGATACAAGGAGAAAGAAACAAGGCAGGAAGTCTTGTTTATAGCAGCATTTGTCTTAAAAATATTTGAAATTGGAATCTCATTTAAAGGAATTGTAGTATAAAAATGCCAGTATCTTTAGGGTACATTTACCATTGTGTTGTCTCTACTTGCATAAAGCAAAGCTGGATGGAAAAAACCCCCAGTGCTCTCTCCCTTCTTTGTCAACAGAAACACTGTGTCTTGTGGCAGAGGAGCAGGAGATATTAAGAATATTCTCTGGTAGGTAGAGCTGGTTATATCTGTCCCCTGAACTGACCAGGGCTATGAGACCAAGCTTCCTTCCCCAGTTCTGCAATACCATATGCCAGACAGGGGGGTACACAGTGTGGACTGAAAGATGGCATGAGGTAGCTGTCATTTGTGCTGTCTGATAAATTTCTCTCTTAACACCTTTTAATGTGTGGATTCTGCATGTGGTAATTCAGTAAATTCTGATTGTGGCCCATTGAAGTTCTGAGTGGTCATTTTAAGTCTTTACAGATTGCCTCCAGGAGAAGAGCACACTTTCAAATGAGTCATCGATTAAAATAATTGAGTTCTCTGCAAGTTGACACAATGACAGTGAAAATGAGCTGCTAAATATCCTGCCAGTGTTTCAGAGAAGGAAGGGTAGTTGCACAATGATGTCAGCTTTCCTGATACTCTGATTCAGGATGTGGTTTAGTTGTCACAGTGGTTTTAGGTTCACAGTTGGACTTGATAATCTTAGAGGTCTTTTCCAACCTTAGTGATTATCTGATTCTGTTCCAAGACTGGCTGGTGCCATTAGAACCAAGTCTCTAAAGAGGTAAAAATCTCACCGAGGGAGCCCAGTATTCCTTAGGTGGTCCCATAAGCCATGGAGTGTGGCCAGTGGGGAAGAGATGAGGGCCAGAGAGGAGCTTAGCTCTGAATCACCCACTTTGAAAGTCTCCCTCTCCATCAATTTTTAACAAGAACATAAAAAACCTGGTACCCTTGGCTGCTGCCAGTCCCCTGCGAACAGCCTCCCCACCCTTCCTATTTAAAATAGAATTTTGAGTGTTCGTTTAGTGCCATGGTTGTTTTAAGCACTTGAAGAACTGGGAGTAGGGTTTATTACTTTCATATGTGTATCCACTTGCTGTCTTTTGAGAGAGAGCAAAGTTTGATTAGCGTGGAGCTCTCATAACATTTCTCAAACCCAAGAATAACTTGTTAAGTTTGCTTTTGTTTTGGATACCTCTGGATGCTTGTGAAACTTAATTGACTGAAATTACAATGCAGATTTTTTTTTTTTTTTTTTTTTTTTTTTTTTTTTTTTGGTCATGTTTCGGTTTGGGTTTTTTTCTTTGTGTCTTTTAAAGGCAGAAAGGGCAAGTAAGAGTGCCCACTATGCCACTTGGGTGGGAGAGGGGGGCTCGACCCCATTCTCACCACCCCCCCTCCACACAAATCTCCCCAGTCCTTGCTTGCTTAACCTGCCCATTAACCTTGTCTTATTAACCTGTAGAGAAAAACCCCTCGGGGCCAAGAACTTCCCTTGCTACTGTGCTTGTAAAACACCTGGCATGATGGGGCCACTTTCTGAACGCCGCCGTAATAAAAAACACCCCTGGCTTCCCCAAACCGTGAAACTTGGAGTCCGGTGGTGGGAGGGCTCCCTGTGGCTGCGGGGAGGGGAGGGGGAGGCACCGGGAGGGCATTGCTCCCCGGGGGGCTCTCCAGCCTCAGCTGATGCAATGGAAAATGGCAAGCATCCCTGCGGAGCAGAGCTGGAATGCCGGAATTGTAATGGCCCGTGGAGGTCTGCAGCTCGTTTAGACGGAGTGGAAACATTGTAGATTCGTAAAACTTCGGAGTCAAGAAGTTTACAACTTTTCCTTCCTTAGCGGCAAGGGGAAAAAAAAAAATAAATCTCTACTGCAGGTTTTAGGTAAACATTTGAAGGCGTGATGGGAAGGTGACTGGGAAAGTGCTGTTAAGTCACAGCATTAAAGATCTCTGAGCTGATGTGAGGCAAAGTAACCCTTAGTTTTGTATATTTTGTCTGTGCTGTAGTGCTTTTAAAATTTGATTATTTTTTCACCGCAGTTTTCAGTAATGTTGCCTTATGTGCCTAGCCCAGTATTTGCAGTAACACAAATTCTAACTTGCTGTTAGGAGAAGGAAAAGAGTTAAACATTAACAAACTCCACTGCGTACCTTTGGTGAATGTAGAAGTTTAGTAAGGCTCACTTTAAAATTACAGGGTCCAAACATTATATTGTAGAGGTAGTTACCAATTTTCCTGCTTTTTTACTATTATTTTCCTTTAAAAATAGATGCATATACAGCTTTATTAGTACTTGGCTGTATAAAATGATGAATAATTAGTGCCCCTAATGAAGAAGCAAATTACGGATTTATCGAAAGTGATGGAATTTTCTATCAAGTCCACAAGCTTCCAAGTCTCCTCCTTTCAATCATTTCTTAGTACATGCATTTAGTCTTTTGGTTTTGACTCATCACTTGGGTTCCTAAACCCTTTCCCCTCCCTGCTTAAAAGTAATTGTGTTTGATGCTGAGTTAACACTGATGAACTGGCAGAGAGTTACATCTTGTGGGAAAAGGAGGGAAGTGGCTTCTACTCTGTTTTCAAGAATTTCCTTGAAGAAAACTAATTCCTCCCTTGGGCTTCTTCTGAATGATCAGAATCCAAAGGGGAGATAAAAAAGGAGAAGCATCTGATTTGAGAGGTACTTAAAAGAAATGGCAAAGCTTGTGCTCTTACCAGCATGCATCGTTCTTGTGCTTTTCCAGCACACTCCATGACCTGTGAAATTGAGACACACTCACAGTCTCTTATTTCTCCATCAGGAGCACAAGATAGGATCTTTCTGTGTGTCCTGTGTGAAGAATACAGAGCTGCAGAGCCAGCCAGATCTGCGAGGATGTTGTATAAAACACTTCATAGGCTTTTCTTAGCCTGGAGTTTTAGGGAAGCCAAGCTCATTGGAGCTGTCTGTTTCTCCGCTTTCACTCACAGAAGATGTTTAAGCTTGTCGGTCAGCTTCAATAAGGCATGACAAAAGGAGTAATTAAATGAAAAAAATTATGGGAATTCTTGTAAGGCCTATGGAAATGAACACTGTTGCAGTGCAGAGCCTAATATTAGTGTTTTGTTCTGAAAAGTAGTTTCAGGTTGAGCTGAGCTGATTGTGGATTTTCTGGTGTTGAGCAAGAAGCAGTGCTGCATGGACCCCAACAATGCAAGGGAAGTCCTTGGGAGTTTAGGCTGCAATAGCTGCCCAAGGATTCATGATGAGATGGACAACAGTGGCAGGTGGGATCCTTCTACTCTGCAGCCCCTCAAATTGGTTTGAAAACCAATTTGATGCCAATTGGTTTGCTTTGTGTGAAGGTGGAAGGCTGCTCGTCTGGTCTTTACCATCAGTCTATTATTTGGAGAAGATGGCTGGGGCCCTTGTCTTGGTTATCAAGCTTTTGTCCAGATCAGTCTCTTGTCTTTTCCCTTCCTCCTTGGCTTTGCTGCCAAGGCCAGGGTATGAGGTTCTTTTTTGAGCTTTAGCTGACAGGCTCATAGGAAACACATGAAGTGATGTGAAGACCTGTTTTCTTATCTTTCTTTCATTTCAAGTTCTGTTTCATGGCTGCCTTTACAAAGAATAAATAAGAAACCTTCCTAGAACACATGCAGGGTGAGCTTGTTGTTTACATTTGTTACTGTTAGCTCTCTTTTTTTTTTATAAGAGTGATTTCCATACTTGGAAAGTTACACTAGAAAAAGCAAGCTAAACCTAATGGGAAGGTCCCTTACTTTTATGTTTCCCTTTCACTGCAGTGTTGTGGGCATCTCAGCTGTTGCACTTTAATTTCACACCCAACCTAAATCCATCTTATCTCTGAAGTGTAGTCAGGTCTCTGCTCCTTTCTGCACTTTGTCATTGTGCTCTTGCCTAATTAGCAAAAACAGCCATTAAGGATAAAACTATCAGTGCAGATCTTTGCAGCCCCTTGATGATGGCAAGGAATTACAGAATTAGCTTCAAAGAGCTCTTTGGATTGCCTTGTGATTGCTTTTTCTGGACATTAGAAATACATGCACGTTTGAGACTTAGGATGAGGGAACATCTCTGCAATGTGCATGCACAGGAAAGATTTATTAAATGCATGTGGATGGAGGAGATGCCACAGAAGGAGGCCTGTTTGGCCAATGTCAAGCATTGGTGACTACAACCAACTACAGCTACAGTTACTGTTACCGTAGTATGACATGGAAACATTGGTGAGTTGTAATGTCTGATTTTCATTGGTTACATATCTGAGTGGTTTGATCCATTTGAAGGAAATATAAAGACAGAGAGGAGGAAGAGAAACCAGCATAACGTGGAATGACCGTAAGGAAACATTTACTATTTCCCCTTCAGTTTTTTTGTCCTATTATGGTGACACTTTGCTGGAATGCTTTTATAGAGGGATGGGTAAAACCAGTAAAATGTTATCCACACTTCACAACTCTTCATTAAGTGTTCAAATCAAGACCTTAGGGTTCGACCAGCCTTTCACTTGCAAACCTCTACAGTGGTCCCTGCAACCAGTGCATGTCCTCTGGCAGCCCTGTGGAATGCTCCTGGTTTGTTTCTGTGTAATGTAACAGAAAGGAGTTGATGTAAATGTTTGTGGTTCTCGGTAGTTATTCCTATGTATTAATTTAGGGTTTGTCTGGGTAGTTAAACTAAATAGTCATGAAGATCTGGATGGGTTCTGTTCCCTTAATGAAAGGTAGCTCTGCCCAAATCAATAATGTGTCTCTGGCTATCATTTGTTGTCACCTGATCCCATTTTCTTTCCTGCTTCTCTTCCAGCTCCTGGCAAAGATAGTTGGGAGTTTTTATTTATATGAGCATTTATGCAATGAATCCATAAGAAAGAGTAACTTTTAATGTGGAAGTTGGCTGAAACCTTTTCATCCCTACTGGATTTTGCCTTATTTTGTTTCCCAAGTTGGCTGAGAAGGGAGCTTTGATACCGAGATCCCTTTACCCATCGTACCTCTGGGATCATAATCGTAGTTAGGAAACTGTGGTGTCTTGATCAAAGGGAACTCTGTACTCACCACTTTGCAGAACCATGGCAACGGGGGAATTGAGTAGGATACTGGATCTTGCCAAATTTCTGCTAATGGCTGTTTTGGAGGCTTGCAAGCCAGGAACAGGGGCTGTACTCTTAAAGACCTAGGGAGGTGTTGGGTTTTCTGCCACACGCAGAAGGGCTCAGGCTGCAAAACCAGTGACAGGTTTGGGCGCCTCAGCGAGGTTTTGTAGGAACTGTTGTGCATCATGGCCCCAAGAAGTGAGCAGAAGGAATCATTGCTGGAATGTGGAATGGAGCTGCTGTTCCTCAAAGGGGCTGCAGCCAGGGGGTGCTTGCCACTTGGTGAAAACAAATAATTTCACTAGTCTGTCCATTTTAACCTAAGCAAGAGCTGAGTTACCTTTGGGCAGTTACAGAACTTTGCAGTCTTCTGATGGATCATCTAACATTAGGGCGGAATTTATTTAGTTGATTTTTGTCTTGGAAACATAAAGGAGAACCATCTGAACATTGTAGTGTACCACTGCTATTTCGATAGCTTTCCTTTTCATGTTGGAAAATGTATGAGATGATAGACTGAAATTCTGTCTTATGTTGCTTTAATTTGCTCCCATAATGATGGAAGTCATCATACGCAAAGATTTTTTCCTTCAGGCTTGGGTAGGGCCTACTATGCAAGTAAGACAGACTTAAGTACTGTTAGCTTCTTGCTGCCAAAGGATACAGTGACTTAGGTATCTGCAGTCATGACAGAAACAACTGCCTAGCTAAAACTGGAGAAGATGCTTTGTGCTGCTTAGCCTGCTTGAGCATCAAGGGTTTTAGATGTAATGAAAATATTGCATGAGTGGTGGTGAAAGTCTTCCATTTAATTCATCCATATCAGAAAAAGTAGAGTGAAAAATTTCAAAAGCCCTCGTGGGGATGGGGAGGAACACAAGGAAATTTGATGTATAATACATGAAAGGTACTTTGTTTTCTCCTTTCTTTGTCTATAACATTCAAATGGAAGATGTGGGTTCATCCTGTTGAATGTCAAGAGAGCTGCTTCAGCTCAGCTCAACCATCGAGAATACAGAAAACCTGTATGGTTGATAAGGTATTTGGGAGAGAATATTTTGGAGTTACTTGACCATCATCTATTTCCAGGGCCCAGTTATATTTACCAAGGACTTCAGTGAAACTTTATTGAGTTAGTAGCTCTGCTCATTTTTGTCCTCACAGTTTCAAAATGCTCTTGTGATTGATTTATTATTTGCAGAGGCTGGAGTAGGGATAAGAGGTGTTATTTAGCTATTAGTTCCAGAAAAGAAGTGTAATTTCTGTTCTTAAAGCAAACGGAACAGTGCTGCCAGTAGCCCTATTCCAACCAAGGTAAGTAAGAAGATTTAAAGATGGTATTTCCCTTGATGCAAAGGTCATCCTCAAATTATGGGATTTGAAGCTAGACCAGTCTCATCTTTCTTTTAAGACTCAGCTTTCTCCCTGCATCCCACCTCTACACTTTTAAAAAAATGTTTATTTCTAAATGTTTTAAATATTTAAGATTTGGGTTATTTTTTTAAGACAGTCTGCTTCACTTACAGCAGTGGTGTACAGGTAGTTCAAGTGCTTAAAGCACAGAAGAGCCTTCTCATGTACTCTGTGTGTAGACTTCAGCTTTGAGGACTGATGGGGGACATAATCTGTGACACATCTTTAGGTTCTGTTAGTTTTTTAATACATCTGTCTATATATTTTAAAAAAATACATCTGTTTTGTAAGTCAATGTAAGCAACTTGTGATGAGTGTAGTTCATTAGGATAGAAGTTAGGCTTAAAATCACACAATAACTTGGTGATCTTTTTCATGACTGCTGTTGTTTCAAACCCATGATAGTGTTTGTTGCACTAGAAGAAATATTTAGTTCAGCAGGATGCCTACAAGAGAATGTTTTGTTGCCATGGGTTTTGTTTGTGGGATTATTTTAGAGCAATTTTTCAGTGTACACTGATCTAGAATGTGTTTCTTCTATTTTGAGTGCCATAAATCAAAGCCAGATTTGTTGAAAAGCTCCTAACGTTTTGAAATGGTTATAGAAGATGACAAGGAAGATATATTAATATTTGAAACAAGTCACTGATTTCATGTTTCTTCAAGTCAGTTCTCTGCTGATACTTATACCAGGTTAAAATATATTTTCTTAAAGGAAAGGAGGACTTACTTGGGAGCATGTGGATAGGTAATGCAATGGTAGACTTATCTGATTTGTGAGTTTTGTGGTTGTAATTCATGTTGTAAAGATAATAAAGCAAAATGCATCTAGGAAAGCCTGAGTAGAAGGAAGAAACATGACTTTGAAAGGATGAGTGTCCCAGAGGAAGTGTTGAAACATCTAATCTTAAATCATTTCAAGTTTCTCTTGACAGAGCCCTAGAATAAAAATAAATTAAAAAAATAAAATAAAATCACTGCTTACACTGACAATGACAGAGCATGGGTTCCATCTTCCAAAGTCTCTGGGGTTTTTTTAGCATATTGCCTTCTTGCTTAATTTCTTGTTCATACAGCAATGAGATCAGTTCACAGGTAATTGGGAAAATTAATCTTTTACAGTGAAAGCACAGATGTAAAATCTTTTCTGTGCTTGTGCTTCTGTTTTGTAAGAGAGAAAAGTCACTTCTCTATTTCCAGATGTTTCAGAGAGAAGCTTTAGAAAACAGCCAGTAAGCTTCCCAAGTAAAAAAGAATGAGCAAATGAAACAAAGATATCTAACTTTGATTTCTTCCCCAGCCTCTCAAAGAACTGTTGGGCACCTAATCTTACAATCTTTTAACCTGAGGGACATCTAATGCCTAAAAATTCAAGGACTGTTTCCTATAACAGAGGGAAAACATGCAGTACCTAAGACAATTTAGCAAGTGAGGGAATGAATTATTTTGCAAACTCTGCCTGTCCTTTGATTGAGACACTGAACAAACAGCATCTGTGCCACTGAAAGGGTGGCTATAAAGCAAGGAGGAGGAAACCCACTTATTAGGAATAGAAAATGTCAGAGCCAGAACCTTACTGTGTCCCTAAGTCTGTGTCGTTATGTTTAGGGTTATGGTTCTGCGATGGGCAGAACCTTAGCTTAGCAACATGTCTTGCCCATCCCAAACCACACAGTCCAACCTCAAACACAGGTTCTCATGATAAGCATTATCATAGTTGTCTAAAATCGCTAAAATCTCTAACAAAATAGACAAGTGATTTTATTTTTATTTTATTTTAAGTCATGAGACTAAACAGGAATCACAGTATGTAAGACTTATGTTCTAAAAACTGTTTGCTGTCTCTTTTGCCTATAGGATAAAATGGTCTGTTACACACATGGCTGTTACCTTGGTTTTTAGTGAATTTACTAAAGATAGAGATTTTTAAACGCAAAGGACAGGGAGAATTCAGGCAATGGTTGTGCAGGCCTTTACAAAACAGGATATTATCTTATTCCTGAATAATTTTAACTTGCATCTTTCAACTGTAATAATAGTGAACATAGCATTTGGCAGATTTAGCAGAGTAATACTTCACTTCCTTGCTGATAAAAAGATGCCTTGTTCTGTACAGGTTATAATTCCTCTTCCTTCTCTTAAAATTTCACTTGTCTCTGTGCTTTAACGTGATGAAATAGCTGGGGACTTTCACTGTGGTTTGTGCCTTTCACCCTCACTGGTTGGCTCTTAGGGGTGAAAACAGTCAAGAAAAGCCTGTGATGGAGTGAAGCAGCTGCCTCTGGTTCTTAGACCAGTTTGCAAAGATGAAGTATGAGAATGAGGAGAGTGTGGGGTTTAGCTAGGCTTGGAAAGAGCTAGCTAGCTTTTGTGAGAACGTGTTTAGTCACAGTATTAAGTTAATTATTGGTGGTTTCTTTTGTTTTGTTTTCTAACTGTGGGTAAGGCCCAGTTGGACCAGCTGGTAGCACAGATTAGTGACACAGCCCTTGTGGTGGAAGGGAAGCTCAGAAGTATCTGGGCAAGAAAAAGAAATGGAGCTTGAACTGCATTGTATGTATTTGTGTCTAGAGCAGTCTCAGCCACACTTCTTATTCCCTTTGTGCTTCCATAGCAGCTGTGCCATGCCAATGGGGGAACAGCCATGGAGCATTTTTGATGGTCACTGACTGGCTTTTTAGGTGGTTTAAAATATGTTACCAGTCATTCCACTCTAATTTTCCTGAGTGGTTTAATGTAGTGGTGGGAAATGGTAATGAAAATGTTTTGGAGCTCTAATACAGATAGGGGATAAAAACTGGTAAGGAGCCATGTAGGAGTAAAGGAGTACAGAGACTTGTGGGGAAGTCTGTGGCTGGGCAAAGTCTTCCCCTTGCAGTGTCCCCCCTCTGCCTCGTTGCCCTCATTTGAGGTGGAGAAGCCTTGGCTTGGTGGGGTTTTGAAAGAGGAAACCTCTTCCAGTGTGCTGGATGAAATACACTAATTATAGACCAGCACAGAAAATAATAATGCAGAAATTGAAAGCAAATATTAATAACCACATATTGATGCTTTTACCAAACTGAGTAAACATGACTTTTTCTTGGTGAAGTCTAATTATAGGCCTAATACAGGAGAAGGAGGTGTTCAGAAAACAGAAAAGGTGTGCATCATGCTTTCGGTGTGGCAGGTGTCGTGGCTGGTTTTTTAAAGTCTGATTTTCTCGTATCATTAAGACTGGGAAGAAATATCAAATACTTCTGAGGAATGGAGAGAGAGAGAAAGAGAGAGAGAGATTGAGAAATAAAAGTTCCAGGCAGAGTGGAACGAGGCAGCCAGGCCTTGCCTGCTGATGGATGGTTCCACAGTCGTGGTACCTCTCGAAGAGGCACATGTGCAGTTCCTCTGTTCAGGCTTTCCTGCTGCCCCTTTAACACCCTCCCATCTCCTGCAATAAATGCTGCTTTCTGAGAACCAGTATGGGTACCAATGCCTACGGCACTGCATGTAAATTAAATACATACTGTTCCTCTCACAGGTGGATTTGCCGAGTTCTCCAGCTCTTTCCCTGGTCTCTGTGAAGGAAAATCCACCCTCGTTCCTACTTGCATTTCTCAGCCCTGCCTCCCTGTCTCCAACGTTGGCCCAACCAGAATCCTGCCTCATCTCTACCTTGGGTGTCAGCGGGATGTCCTCAACAAGGTGAGCACTCTGGGTGTCATGTTCTTTACTTGGATGAATATAAAATTTCCATGGGTCTTCCCCCCTGCTTCTCTCATACTGCATCACTACAGCTATAAAACATCTAAATTAGGTATAAATAATAGCTATGTGTGTGGAAAGCTTATGTGAGAACTGATGATACACATATCATTAATCCACGTCATGTAATATGGAACTTGGTCTCCTCTCTCCTTCATCTCAAAGAAAATGATATGGTACCTTCCTCATTAAACTATCAACCAACAGCAAGCTATCAAATCTGCCATTACAGCAGGTGAGGTAGTTTCCTGTATATAACTCTGCCTGGTTTGTTTTGGCAAGTCTTGGATGTTAATGTATTAATGGTTACAGTGGGACAAAGGGAGATTGTCCAGGTTTTTGTGGTTCCTTCAAGTTCTGGAAAAAATAGCACTTAAATACCATGAATTGCATAATGAAGGACTACAGCAAACAAAGCTTTGTACACCTAAAAATGTGCAGACCTGGACAATCAGTGGGGTCATTTAAAATTTGCTTTTATGGTAGCGTTGCACTATGAAACTTCTACTGTCTCTAAATAAAAGTGCATTTAATAATTTTTGTTACTACAGAACAGCACAGGTAATTTTGGTATACTTAAAATATTTGTCAGCAAAGTCACCAAATAAAGCACTTGCAGGGTGATGAACTATCAGATATCTAAAAGAGCTTGTCTAAAATTGTTACAGGTTTATATTCCTATGCATATCCACAGATGTTTGCCTCCATGAGACATTGCTTACTCTCCCCATCTTGGGTCCCTTCACAAGGGAATTTTTATTACTGCTTCTGCATGTGCCCTCTTGCCACCCATATTATCTGACAGTCCTACTCAGTAGTTGAACCCCAAACAGTCTTCATATGCTGGCATTAAATACACGGATGGGGGAAAGGGAAAGAGTGCTCCATCCCAGCATATTGCCTTAAATATTTAAAAGTCTTATGTGTATGGTACTTACCCATGTTTAAAGCTTAAGACAGGAACTATCCTAATAGGCCTGGAATTAGATCAATTCATATTCTTTGACCATTATCATAATTTTCACTGGCTTCTTCTACTTTCACTCCATTCCAGTCTGGTGATTAATAGGCTATTTTTGGATTTTTCACAGTTGTTTAAAGGAGTTTTTTGACATACAAACAATCATGTAGAAGGCAACTGGGCTTTAAGAGATGACACAGAAAAATCTTCTGTGTGGTGGCTAGTCAGGAGTCACAGTATTTAACTTGTCCTTTAAAATATTCCATGCCTTTACTGCCAGGAAGCAAGTCAGCAATTCAAACTTGGTTGTCTTATGGTGCATATCAGAGGAGGTTATTACTTTTCTTACCACGGAAGTAATTCTGTTGGCCCCAGACAGAAACCAGCAGGAACTAAGTAATTTAAATAAATAAATTAATAAGAAATTTTTACTTTAAATCATGGAGCATTCAACAGATGCTTTTATGCTGTTTGCTTCAATGTGGGAATGACAAGTGCTATCCTATCTCACAGTGGGGGTGAGGGGGCAACCTGCTCTTCTCCAGGGCCAAGGATGTGCTGCTAGGTTAGGGGTGGTGACTGGAACACCAGTGCTGTGGCTCTTCAGTGGTGAATAATCCCAGAGGGATGGAAGAGGCTGTTCCCTTTCTAATCCCAGAGGGATGGAAGAGGCTGTTCCCTTTCCTTGCAGAAAGCTGGTGCCTGTGAGTAGGTGTTGGGCACAGTGTGTCAGCCTCACCAGGAAAGGAATCCAAGTGGTAGCAGCAGTCAGGAAAGTCATTATAGGACTGGAGGAGGCTAAAACCACAAACTGCTACTGGTGAGCTCTGAATGTGGCAGAGCTGTCTGCAGGAAGAGTTTAGACCTGGTGGTGACTCCCTTGCCTGTTAATTGACAATCTTGGTATTATTTTTGCATGTGTTCATCAGACATCTGCAGCTGCAAATTCATTGGAATTAATGTAGGAACCCCAGGAGTTCATCAGATTTGTTCTTCCTCATTTATTCCATAGAGCTGAAGTCAAGGATTGCTGTGTCTCCTGGGGTTTTTTTTTTTTTTTGGTTTGGTTTTGGTTTTGGTTTTGGTTTTGGTTTTGGTTTTGGTTTTTGTTTTTTAATGGAGAAACACAAAAACCA
Organism: Heliangelus exortis; assembly: GCF_036169615.1. Classification (NCBI taxonomy): domain Eukaryota; kingdom Metazoa; phylum Chordata; class Aves; order Apodiformes; family Trochilidae; genus Heliangelus; species Heliangelus exortis. Next base: position 159,598,288 of record NC_092422.1, on the reverse strand, counting down.
CATACAATCCACAGAAAGTTCAGTAAGTTCTTATGGCCTGGTGTCATCCTTGACAGTCAGTCTTTTGGAAGTTCTTCCAGAGATGACTGAAGTACTTCTTAGGTTTCTTACCCATTTAAGGACAAAAACACATTTTACAATTTTAGACGTTTGTTGCTTGTACCCTTGCCCTCTTTGAAGAAATATCTGGCAGTGCTTTATTCTGAGCATGTCATTTGTATGCTGCACTGAAGTAGACCTGAGCATCTTGATATTTTATCTGACTTCCTCAGTTTCAGTGATTGCCTGTGGAGAATCTGAAATGCCTTCCATCTTCAATATCAATACTTTTATTAACCTAAAGAAGCTGTGGGCACAGATGAAGATTTCTGCCTCTTAGAATGCACTCAATCTTTTCCCAACTATTGGTAACTCCCAGTTTTCTGGGTTTAATCCCTTTCTTGATTCAGCATGAAGTTGGCAGTAGCTGGAGATCAGCATGCTTAAGAGGCAATGGGCAGATCTCTGGCCTCCCTTCCACCCCTTCATCAAAATTCTGGGGAAGCCTCAATCCTGTGCAGGGGTATTAAGAAGAGCAAGGAGAATGACTCAAACTACTCTGAGTGTCCAGAAATATCACCATGTACTAAGAGAGCTAGGGAGTGAAAACCATTCAGAAGTGGAGGGTAGGAAACAAAACATTTGGGGGAAAAGTGGCAAAATAGCAAAGTTCTGTCTGCTATGACAGTCCAGGAGCTGGTAAGTGATTACATTTGCATCCTCTGGATTAATGGCCTTTCTGCTTTGTTGGTTATGAGCAACAAGCTTATCAACTTTCTGTTAATACTAGGATAGTTTGGGCCCTTTTTTATTCAAGTTCAGATTTTAAAAACTAATTTTCTGAAAAATTCTATTAAGATTCTGAAAACCATAAGAGGTAGTTGTATGTGTTGAACTTAACTTCTCACAATAACCAGACATATTTCTTTATCTAAAATTTATATGACTCAAAAATATCTGCAAAAAGAGCTCTTAAAGTGCCCTATAGTTTAATCTGACAGTTTGAAAGCATGAATTTTCAGCATGTTTGATCAAGATGAGCTAATCTTTTCAGGATCTTCATAGGCTTATCTCTGGGTTCACAGGAAGGGAAATACTTGTCTTGTATTCATGACCTTTTAAGAATACTAATGTTATTTTCCACTATACCTCTGCTGATAACATTCTATTTGTGAAAGGCAAGCACAAATACTTGGTTTGTGTCCTTTAGCAAGATTAATGGTTGCTTCAGAAAAGTCCTAGGAGATTCTTTGCATTTTTGCTTTATGGATTTCTTCCTAAAAATCTGAAAACATCCGTAAGTTTTTTGGCTGGGTTGAAATACTAAAAAAGTTCTCCAGAAAGCTCCAAACAGAAAAGTTTGTTTCACTTTTGGGGTCTCAGTGCAATGTGTTGGTGGTTAAGTCGGTGTGATTGGTGGCATTGCAAAAAGAGTCCTTATTTTTACAGATCTTTGTTGCTCTTTGTGAAAGACAAACTAATTCTAGCCTAAATTCTCCCAGAGACAGTGTCCTCTCTGGAAGTTAGCATAGCAGAAAACAACAACAAAAAAAGCAGTGTTGTGGCTACGGGCCTGAACTAGACTCTTTCTTACATCTCCTATTCTGTACCAGCATTTACACTGTAAAACTTTCTGCTTTGCTACTTGCATAACTATTCTCTTTCTTCCCTTCCAGACCTGGATTTTATTTCCTGGAACAAAATAACATTTTAGGGTGCCATTAATTTTCAGGTTAAACAAGTCATAAAATGTAAATAAGCTGACAAAAGAGCATTTACCTTCTATTCACAGAGTTGTTAGTATTAGGATTTCTGGATCTTCCTTCCATCATAACTCACTTCTTCCTCTTGGGTGCCGTACAATGAAGGCACTGTTAGGGTTATTATATTGGAGCCTGTTGCACAGGGAATGATTGATACTTCAGAACAGAAGGAAGCATAACTCCTTTCTTTAGCCTTAGTCACAAAGACAAGCACTAACATGTTTTTTTGGGTGGTTTTTTGGCTCGGAGATTTCAGACTTGGCGTCTGCAGCCTTCTCAGTCCCGTTGAAATAATCGATTCCACGTCAAAAATCTCACATAATCTCACATAAATGTGGAATTGTGATAGTTGGGCTCTGTGGCCCATCAGCAGTCACGCTTTAGAAGAAATAATAAGGTTTTCTAGTCTTCTAAATTCATCTCCCTCCCCTTGGCTATATTCTGAATGTGCATGGTGGCAGTCCATCTGTGACAGTCTCAGCCTTTTTGCATGGTAATGTTCACGACCCTGCGTGTGCTTTTGTAGCTGCTATTGCAGTTGTTCCTCACTCACCCTCAAGCAAAGACAGCAGTGGTTGAGAGCTGGTTTGAGAGCAGTGTTTCAACACAGTAGTCTAAAGCAAATACAGATTCTATGGAAGATGAAGATCTTGGAATCCTAGAAGGGGAAAGCTGGTAGCCCAGAACGGTGAGGCACAGATGCTGGGGATCTGGGGTCTCCCTGGCACACACCCAAGATACACCCCAGGTCTCAAGTCCCATTCCTAAGACCTTCTCTCTCTGGATAATTCCAAATACACTACTGCTTTTGAATTTCTAAGTCTGTTTGGTGTGTGAGTGCTAAGTACAGTAAAGGGAGATGTGACAGAGTCAACTGTGAAGGGTGTGATAGTCTGAAAGGAGCTTGCTGGTTGAGTTGGGAAGATGTGAAGGAAGGGAGAGGAGGAAATCAGTGACATATTGCAATTTGTTGTCATTGATGAGAGGGTGAGCTTTACTGAGACTGTGATCCAGGAAACCAGCAGGGCAAGAAGGAATAAGGCTGCCAATATATTTTGACACATTCAGACCTTCTTTTAATTTCTGACCATTTCTGCAAATGATATGTTTGGTGATTTAGCTTTGATAGTAATTGATCATCTACTGTTCCCTTGGGTAGCTGCATAACACAACGACACAACGACACAACAACACAACAACACAACATAACCATTCATTAGTTTAAGGTACCTACACCTTCAAGCACCTCTGAATATGCTGACATGTGAGGGACTTTGGAGATGCTGCTCATTTTCCTCCAGACAAGAAAATTCAGCTTGCTAGCAGAGATTCATATAAATACCTTGTGTGAAATGCAGCCCATGCAGTTGAGTGCACTGCCCTCTGCAAATGACCAAGGCAGTCCCCCTTCTCCCCTGCATCTGTTTTCATGACTGTATTTTCATACTGGTAGACCTCCTGTTGAAAAATGCAGTGGAAGAATTCTTTCTTGTTGCTGCTCCCATGGATTGACAGAACTTTTCCTTTTTTGTATAATTGCTATAAAAGCAAAAGGTTTAAAATAATTTTTTTTTCTTTTTTAATCTTTCAGTTTGGTTTCAGACATCAGTTTCCATAAAAATCAGGCAAAAAGCTTGCCAGTGTTTGTATTTAGTGAACTACTATCCAAATGTAGCTCTTCATGTCACTGCCAAATCATAACTAAACCAGAAAAATTGTATTAATCCAGGCTTGATTGCTTCTCTGTGGCAAGATCCTTAATTTGAGGAGACTGGATGGTTTTGGTAGGCCCATCTCTAGTGCTTCTTTCACATGTTTTGGCACTAAGGTACCTACTGCATCAGCTGCTACTTTGCACCACTCCAAAGAGAGTATGGCAAGGTGCACAAAGGAGGGGTCTTTCTTCTATTTGCAATCATGAAAACTGTCTTATTAAAAAAGTCCAGTTGACTCTTATCTTTTGAATATCTTTGCTTGTGATAATCTCCAAGATGCAAGATGACTAAAGACTGAAAAGGCAAATATGTGCAATTAAGTCATAAACCACAAAAGTGGAACTCCTACAAATCTGCAATTAGTGCAGTGTGAAATGGTCTAATTTGAAGTGTTCAGCTCTTACTCAGCTCTTTCTGTCATAGTTTTGATGAGGTTTGCACATTGCCTTAGAACCAAGGAAGTCACAGATATTTAAAGAGGTGACTGCAGGAGACATCAGTTTCACTTTGTATTTCTGTCTGGTATCTGGTGGGGCAACCTCAGTCTTATGTGATCCAGAAAACATGTATTCAGTTCAGTAAAGTATAGGTGGGAAGTGTTTGGTTATCCTGTCAGCTTACACAGTGAGAATTTAAGCCAAGGTAGCAAAACAATTCTTTCCCTTGGAAGTGATGCTTCATGTTAGCAGATGGTATTCTACCATTATTTCTGCTCTTTGTTAGCTTTGTTTGTATGGGCTTCTCATTCCATATGTTATTAGGACCCTTTGGATGTCTCATTAAGAGTTGTTTGAAAAATAAAAATCTGAGAAAATGCCTTTAAAAAGCCCAAAAATAATAATGTCCCTAATGCAGCTGGAGAAATTGTAGTCAATTCCAGTTGGGGTTTTAGCTTTGTAATGTGCTTTGGGTTCATAGATTCTTTGTAATATGCCAGAATTACCATTTGATTTTTCTAGGCTTAATCTTTCTCTCTTTCCTAGGAGCTGATGCAGCAGAATGATATTGGGTATGTACTAAATGCCAGCAATACTTGTCCAAAGCCTGATTTTATTCCGGAATCCCACTTCCTGAGAGTGCCTGTGAACGACAGCTTTTGTGAGAAAATTTTGCCTTGGTTGGATAAATCAGTTGATTTTATAGGTGAGAAGAACATTTAAATTCCCTCTCTAAAATAGTGTCTGGATTCCTTTGTGTGTCTGCCTTGCTCTTTTGGTTGGCAAAGACCTAAATGCAGCCTGGGTGTTATGAAAATACCCTGAGCATCTATGTACATGATCCCCATCACTTTGTAAGCACAGAAGCAAAATAATGTAAGGAGATTCTGCCACTGCATATTCCAGCACTTGAGGAACAAAGGCACTTTTTAGGAACAAAACTCTGCTTTCTAACAACCTGGTAGATGCCTGAGACATGTTTGCAGAGACTGAATTAGAAAATTGGACAAAGAGATCCTGTCTTGAACTTTGAGAAGTGAGCTAGCCAAACTTGTACGGGCCAGATTGTTCCATCATGAATGCTTGCTTTTTACTTGCATATAAATTTAGAAACAATCACCTTTTCCAGACATCTAAATAGGTTTGTTCATGTGCACATTAAAATGCAGTATACTCTAACTGCAGTATGTTTCCTGTGTGTAGTCACATGTTTTTTCTGTATTCAATGCTATACAGTGCTAGAGGAAAAAAAAATCATTTTTGTTTAAAGCTTCCCTGAGATTTACAATTAGCATTTAATTTGGAAGTTTTGAACAATTTTAAATCACGCTGTTTTCTTTGCAAACTTTTCACCGTGGTATAATGCTGCTGAGTGTGACATTTGCCAATCTCTTTGCTGTGCAGAAAAAGCAAAAGCATCAAATGGCCACGTGTTAGTGCACTGTTTAGCTGGAATATCTCGCTCTGCCACAATCGCTATTGCGTATATCATGAAGAGAATGGATATGTCCTTAGATGAAGCTTACAGGTAAGGAGAAAATTTCCCTTCATATTAATTCTTAAGCCTATTGGCTTGTCTTGAAGCTGAAGAATAAAAGGTTGTTTGACCCAGGTTAGAAGCAGACATGCTATTTTATCTGGTAGTTCACTGGCCTCTGCACTTTGGTTTTGTTGTATTTTTTTTTTTTTTTTAAATGTAGGCTTTCTCCATAAACAAATCAATGTTTTGTAAGTATCATCAGCTAATATTAATTCCCCACCTGCAAAATGCTGATGCTGGACTTCGTTCTGAGTAGGAAAATACATGGAATTTAAACTGCTTATTAAATGTCTGTGTATATACACACACACAGAGAGAACTATAGGGTGCACGTAACAGTATCTTAAAGTCAGAGAGAGAATGGAATGTATAAGGTTTAAGAAAAAGAACTGAGGATATTTATAATCACTCATATGACAAATGCTAGGCTGGAGCTGTTTGGCTGCAGCTTGGTATGTGGTAATGCTCTCAAAGAACTGCCTGCAGGTGAAATGTCTAGGAATTAAGAAAGCTTCTTTGTTGCTATTAAAAGTCAGTCAGAAACTCTGGGAGAAAGTATTTTGAAGTATCAGCTCTTTGTGGCATTAGGGAATTTTTGTGGAGACCCTCCTTTTCCTCCTCCCCTTTTTAGCCTTTCAAATCCCATTTTTCCTATACTTAGGTTGAGAACACTTTACTACATCCCAGGTGGCTCGGTTGCAGTTCACCACGACTTCTGTATTTCATTTAACAGCCTGCATTGTTGTGTTGTACTGAATAATGATGGTTTTATTTTTGATAGGCTTTATATGCTAACTGGCAGAGCTTTAGCCATCACCACAATATATATGTGGTACAGAAAAAATGTGAACACTTGTGCTGCAGCAGGTGGAGAGGAGCACCTTCCAGGTCACTGCTGTGTTTGCTGCTGCTGTCTCTAAAACACTGATGAGGACATAAAGATGAAAATTTGATAGTCCCTTGCAGAGCATGATTTCCATGGGGGATTTTCTTTTAAGTTGATGAACATAATTATGGATGCAGTGAAAAAAGTGTATGTGAGAGGTGGCTGAACCCCATAGCTTTTAAATTTTCCATGGTTTCTTACTAGAGCCTGCTGACGGTAACTCAGGTGTAGATAATATGGATGAATTAGTGGATGTGGATGGATACTGTGCAAAGTATTAGCTTAAATCACTTAAAAAAACCCTGTCTGGCCTCAGGCTGTAGTGATCTGAGGTTAGAGCTGTGGAGTAACCACTTCTAAAACACAAACGCTCCCGGGAACTTCTAAGTGCTGCTTCTAAATTCCTCTCTGAAATATCTGCATGAATTTTTAGTTTATTTCTTCACCCCAAACTGTCAACTGAGCGTGGAGGATTAATCATCCTGGGCTTTTTTTCTTTGCAGTGTTTAATACTGAACAACTACTCTGAAATTTAGATTACATTTTGCTGTATTTCCTCTGATACGGCTTAGTGGGAACAGTCTGCAGCGCATTTCACTCATTGGTTTCAGATCTCTTGTTGGCAAAACTTGAAAGAAAAATACTTTTCTCTGAGTTAATGAAAGTCATTGCATCAATGTTTGTCAGACTACTAAAAAATTAAAAAGGTGAAGCTGTTACTTGAAGTGAAAGATCTGAAGAAATGAACGTTTTTAATATTTTTGTGTGTAATGGGTCATACAAGGGAAACAAACATCAAAATTAGATGTTATGCATGTTTTCCAATTGGAAAAGAGTGTGTATTTTGGAATTTAAAAGTTTGCAAAGCCTTAAAACTTGTTGGGGGGGAATCCAGCAGACTTTCTTGAACTCTTCATTTTTTTAAAAACCTAAATTTTAAATTTATGATTGTTCAGTATTTTGGAGTAAGATGAGGAGAGTGGAAGGGAGAAGCTACCAGAACATGGGCCAGAAACAGCAGTGTTGACCAGAAGGATTTTGCTTTAAATAACAAAGCCAGTAACAAGTTCAACTAGCTTGGACTGGAAAAGGATGAAGGCAGATGTATTAATTCTTTATGAGCAAATTTCTCACACTGGAACAAAAGTTCCCAACTTCAATGCTGGGAGATCAACCTAAAGAATTTATTCTGAGGAGACTAACTTGTTTTCTCCCTTTGTCAGTGTTGGAAGGAAGTGTTGGGAATTTCCACTATCACTTTGCACAATCTGAGCTTCCAGGGCATCACATCAGCTCAGCTATTCCTACTATCATTTGTTGTTTGGCAACTTAAACAAAACTTTACATTTTTCATTCTGTTTTTTTTATATTTTTCATGTGCTTACTTGAAGCCAGTGCATTTGTGCATGTGTGTATACACCTTTTAATTTTTTTTCATTCTGTTTTTAATAACTGCACACACACCTTTTGTACACATTCCCAGAGATATTTTATTTTTAATAATATTTAATTTTCCCAGCAATACTTTAGATGTATGTTTGTACTAGATTTAGCTCTTCGGGTTGTTTTTTTTTTCTTCCGTTGTTAATTCCCTTGTCATCTGGTACTTCATAGTTCCAGGAATACTTAAAAAAACAAAACAAAAAAAACCCAGGAAGGATTTGGGCAGCAAAGAGTACTTAGTTAGCTATACTGCAAATCACACAGGTAGGAATATGCTTTTGTATTTAAAAATAAACTTCGTAGTTTACTACATGACTTCAGATATTTAGGTCTTTCATACAGTGAGGGTCCTGCTTCAGGAAAACATTCTGAGGATGCATTGCACCTTGTCTGTACTCAACTGATAAGAGTCAGGCTGCTTCCTACAGGACTCCAGGACAGGTTAACTTTTCCAGCAGCCATGAGGAAAAGAACTTGAGGGTGCTGGTGGGTGAGAAGTTCAACGTGAGCCACCAGTGTACACTTGCAGCCCAGAAAGCCAACCAGATCCTTGGCTGCATCCAGAGAAGCATGGCCAGAAGGATGAGGGAGGTGATTCTCCCCCTCTGCTCTGCTCTGCTGAGACCCCACCTGGAGTGCTGTGTTCAGTGCTGGAGCCCCTGTTACAAGAAAGACATGGAAGTGTGTCCAGAGAAGGGCCATGAGGATGATCAGAGGGCTGGAGCACCTCTCCTGTGAAGACAGACTGAGAGAGTTGGGGTTATACAGGCTGGAGGGAGACTCCAAGGAGACCTCATTCCAGCATCTGAAGGGGGCTAGAAGAAATCTTTTTAGGATGTCAGGTAGTGATAGGACTGGATTCAAACTAGAGGAGGGTAGATTTAGATTGTAAGTTAGGAAGAAGTTCTTCACCATGAGGGTGGTGAGACACAGGAACAGGTTGCCCAGAGAGGTGGTGCAAGCCCCATCCCTGGGAGTTTTTAAGGCCAGGCTGGACGGGGCTCTGAGCAACCTGATCTAGTGGGAAGTGATCCTGCCCATGGCAGGGGGTTGGAAATAGATGATCTTAAAGGTCCCTTCCAACCCTGAAAATTCTATGATTCTCTGATTTGGCAATACTGTTGCCCTCTGCTGCTGAACATCTATGGAGCTAGAGAGAACCTTTTTATTTTAATTCTGCATTTGCTCCTTTCTGTTCTTCTTTTTTATTATCATAGTAGTGGTGAATACCAGTGTATGGTAGAAACCACTGGTGACTGCTGTAGCAGGTCAGCATAGATAAGAGCTCTTTGTCTTGCTGACAAAATAAACAGGGTAGGAAGCACTCACTGCAGCAACAGCAGCATGAGAGGTGTGAAAGGAACGTGAGATTTCACCCCTTTGACTGGTGGAGAAGGTGGGCTGCTTTTTGTAGCATGGGGAAAGCTGAGGTCTCTCAACTTGAGCTCTGATGCTGGTCATGCAGAACTTGAGGAGCTCTTAATTCTGGTCAGAAATCAAGGCTGCAGAGGCCCCGCTGGTGAAGCAAAATAAGGAAAATTATTGCCTCAGTCCTTGCTGGGGACATTATAAAGAGGTAAAAAAAAAAACATTCTTCTCCATTTTTTAGTCACCTTTAAGTAAATTACAGAGAGAATTGAGAGCATCCAGCAGTATGTTGCTTAAAAGCAATTTTTAAATTTTCTTTTGTTTTTTATTTTTTCCAGTCCATGTTTCCTGTGCTTGACTCAACCTCAGCCCAGGCATCCTGACAAGCTAAGATTAGGCTGTTAACTTTCACAACAATCACTCTAGAGTTATCTCAGGTCAGGTCCTTAAATTAATTCTTACTTTGTTTTTCCCATCTTTCCAGATTTGTGAAAGAGAAGCGGCCAACCATTTCTCCCAACTTCAACTTTCTGGGACAGCTTTTGGACTTTGAGAAAAAAATCAAGAACCAGAGCGGGCAGCCTGGACATATCAGTAAGCTGAAACTTCTGCATTTGGAAAAAAGCAGCGAGCACGTGCTGGTCCCAGAAGGTGGGCAGAGCAGCCTCTCCACGAACCAGCTCTGCATCACGGCTACCTCTGAGATCGTGGAGCAGAAGCCGCCGGACTGCAGCAGCGTGCCACGCGGGCACTTGTCCCCCCTGGAAGATGGCCCTCTGGTACAGGGCATAAACGGACTGCACGTCTCCCTGGATAAGGTGGAGGACAGCAACCGGCTGAAACGCTCCTTTTCCTTGGACATCAAATCCGTATCCTACTCGGCGAGCAGCAGCTGCGTGGCGGCGTCGGTTCAGGGCTTCGCCTCCTCCGAAGACACCCTGGAGTACTACAAACACGCGACCGCTTTGGAAGGCAGCAGCAAGTTGTGTCAGTTCTCCCCCGTCCAGGAGGTCTCGGAGCAGAGCCCAGAAACCAGCCCTGACAAAGAGGAAGCCAACCCTCCCAAGAAACCCCCGAACACCTGGCAGCTGGACAGCCAGAGCAAAAGGCAACACCCGGGCAGAGCCGGCGGCACTGCCGCCTCTCAGCGGTCGCTCCTCTACCCCCTGCACCGGAGCGGCAGCATGGAAGACAACTACAGAACGAACTTCTTGTTTGGTCTCTCCACCAGCCAGCAGCATTTGGCCAAGTCTGCTGCCGGGCTGGGTCTCAAAGGCTGGCACTCGGACATCTTGGCTCCTCAGACGTCGGCTCCGTCCCTCCCCAGCAGCTGGTATTTTGCAGCAGAGTCCTCCCATTTCTACTCGGCCTCCGCCATCTACGGGAACAGCGCCGCTTACTCTGCCTACAGCTGCAGTCAGCTGCCCACGGGCTGTGACCAGGCCTCTGCCGTGCGCAGAAGGGTGAAGCAGGGTGACAGAGGTGACTCCAGGAGGAGCTGGCACGAGGAGAGCTCTTTTGAAAAGCAGTTCAAGCGCAGAAGTTGCCAGATGGAGTTCGGCGAGAGCATCATGTCGGACAACAGATCCAGAGAAGAACTGGGGAAAGTAGGCAGTCAGTCGAGCTTTTCGGGCAGCATGGAAATCATTGAGGTGTCTTGAGGGGCAGCGGGCTTGTGGGACTCTATTGGAGTTGCTTCCCCCTCCAGGCTGCTCCCCCAGCATTTGAGAGGTCCCTGTAAATCTGAAACAAAATGGACTTTGTGCCAAAATGTTGGGGGGAGGGAAGAAATATGAGGCTTCAGTGTGAACGCAGTGACTAGATTCATATGGCAAAGAAATGATAAGTGAGCGTCTGCCCAAGGAAACCAGAAAAAAACCGCTGGGTTTTTCTCCCCCCCTTTTCTGGAAAAGGGCAGAACATTTCAGAGACCTTTCCCTGACAGAGGAAGAAATTATATGCAATGGATTGCACATCCTTTCAGTGGTTTTCAAAAAGGAAGCTCTCTCGGTATCAAAGCCTTTCTCTGCTTCCACTGAAACACGCTCCTACTCATCAAAGCTCGTTGTGTTCTCCCCTCCTCATGCCCCACGTCTTCACCAGTGCACCTTAGCCCTGACACTGAGCCAACCTCTGGAGGGAGAACTTTTTCCTCTAAGAAAGGAGTCCGGGAGCGATTCCAAAGGACGCAGGGACTGGTTACAGCGAGGCTGGGCTGAACACACACAGTTCAGACAAATGTAAATACTGGTGTAACTATTGTTCTAATGGATAGGCTTTAGGTGATTCTCTAGAGAGCTGCTTCAGAGAAAAAATAAAATAAAACCCAGTACCTCAAAAATATAAAAAATAAACTAGGGCTTTATGGCTGCCAGGTGCTGGTAGTCAGTTCATAAGCAATGTGAACAAGTACCGACTAGCCACATTTGAGTTTAATTTTTTGTTTTGTTTTTTAAAGCTGTCTACGCACAAGTGTTTCAGTTGGCTCAGCAGCAATTCTTAAAAAGAGATGAACTGTACCTGTGACTCTTTCCCCTGGTCTTTTGAAGCATTAAATAAGCAGTATTTGTATTTTTTCCTATCATGCTGGCTTCTGGGAGAGGAGTAGCCGCTTCAGCTTCTAAATTATAATGGAGTGGTTTAATACTTAGGGTTACATGCAGGAGAAGTGGCTGGTACATTACCATGTCTTTTTTCTTGCCTGTTGACAATTCAATAAGTGGCTCTTGAAGGTTTTTTTTTGTGTTTTTTAAAGCTAAAAATGAGTTGGGATGGGCTGTTGTCCTTAACTGAGCAGTACCATTAAGGAAGTGCTCTTCATGTGTGGTTTCAGTCACGTGTGGGTTGGGGGCAATTCAGGTGGTTGGGTTTGGGTTTTTTTCCCATCCTGACATCCTCACCCAAACTGCAGGAACTCAAATGCAGAAACTTCTCACGTGGTTTGCTGACCTTGAGAAAAAAACAGTCTGTACATCTGTTCAGGGAAAATGGAAGGGGACCTCCAGCACCCTGTCTTAGAGTGTGGAAGAAAGGGGGGTTGAAAAGAGACAGCTTTGATGGGAAGCCTGCTCACCTCCCACGCTTGCAGCTCCCAAGGACCTTGATCCTGGCCACTGTCCTTTGTTCCAGCAGATGTTCTTCTTTCCCAGCATGCTGAGGCCTCATTTGGTGGCAGACACTTCCAGCTGTCCTGCTGCTGGCAGGTGCCACATCCTTGCCCTCACCATGCCAGCATGAGGAGGTGTCACTTCCCTGCTGCCCACGTTTCATGGGCATTAAGCACAGCCCTTCTCGTGGTGATTTTGACAGCATCCCTGCTGCTTCTCCCTCCAGCTCCTGGTGCACGTGGTGCCTCCTCTGCTCCCCCTTAACAAATGGTTTTATGTTTGAGGGTTGCAGCCAGTGAGGGGTGGTACCAGAGGCACAGCAGAAAGCTTCACCCTTCCTGCTCTGCTCGTGGTCTCTTGGTCTTCCCCTGGACCCCTCAGAACATGCCAGTTGGGGGTGGGGAGAACTGCATTATTTTGCCCCAATTCAGTGCAGGCAGCTGAAAATCGTATTATCACATGTAACAAATACTTAACCCTGGCCAGCAGCATTAAAATAAACAAATAAATAAATAAATCTGTCAGCAGCAAACTGAAGCCCTAATTCAAGTCAGCAGCTTGGGTTATATTTTGGTTTTTTGTTTCTTTTGTTTTTGTTTTTTTTTTTAACTGTAAGTTTAGCTAGTTTGTGACTCAAATCTCAGGTTTTACTATATTGAATAATGGAGAAGACTTTGTCATTGTCTTGTTTTGTGGCTAGGATGTGACTTCAGTTTCCTACAGCGGACTGTTGAAAATAGCACTGAAAGCTACAGCGTTGATTACCTTGATTCTCAAAAGTGCAAAAGGCAAGAGAGAGGCAGCACCAGGAGTAACTGAGCCCAGAGGCTGTGTTCCTGCTGTGTGTATGAAGAAAGGGTAATCTGGGCAAGGGACAGGCTTACAGCACACTGGAAAACATGTCAGGTCCTGGCTATTTGTTAAACATACTGCCACTTGTGTCTGTTTGCATATCAAGTGAAAGCAGTTACATTACAACTACATCAGCATATATACACACTCTGTGTGTGTGTGTGTATATGCATGTAATGCATATTAGCAGTGCTCCTCTCAGCCAGATTGCAGTAGAAGCCTGTGCCTTTGATTTAAAGCAGTTAACTGGGGTTAACACAAATCAGTCCCTAGAGGCAGAAACAGAATCCTCCTGGGTTTTGTGCTGCTTCAGAGGTGTGTGTCCTCCCCTTTTTGCTACACATACAAATTATGTACATTTGGGGTTTGCTTGGTTAATCACTTTCGGAGGAACTGAAATCTGGTCTGGCTCCTCCTGATTTCCAATCCACTATAGTCAGTAAACAAATCAAAGCTGTAGGCTCAGTATTTTTAGGGGGCAGGTTCCTGTAGGAGGAAGTCTTAACCCCATGTCCTGCAGAGGGTGATGCCTGTCTCCCATCTAAACTAATGTCCTGTACCTGAACAATGCTGGAAATGGTTTGTAGAAGTTTGGAAAGCAAAGTGGAAGATGTGAGGGTTGGGGGGAAATGTGTACATGTTCAATATGAATATAATGTTCTTTGGTGTATGGTAAGCTGTTTAAATGGTTCAGAGATGTGAGTTTCTCATCTTGTTGTGTCATGAGCATTACCTGTATGTTATGAAATAAAATCAGAAATGGTACCTGTTTATATAGAACGGCTGAAGAAGGAGCCTGTGTGCCTCTGGCTGTGGGGTGTGCGTTATCTGCCTGCAGCATCACCTGCTCCCCACCACCCCAGACTAGCAGGGGGCTCATCCTTATCCTGTGGATCCTTCACAGATGTGTGCCTGTTAATGGATAACACAGCTTGGGTCACTTTGCTCTGCTCATCACAGGCAGCAGAAATTTTACAGCACTGGTAACAGTTCTGGCCTCTTACTTGTTCTGTGTACCCACCTCACCTCTTCTGCTCCCTTGCATAGCAGCAGGGGCATTTCTCTGCAATTAACATCTTACAGTGGCTAATCCTGTTGTCAGTGAACTGTTCCCCAAGGCAACTGTGCTAGTCTTTCTGAAGCAAATATTTCAAATTAAAATATCTCAGTCAAACCCCATTTTTTTTCCTTGCCTCCCATACACGTCTTATTTGAAGAGGAATTTAATTACTTGTTTAAATATTTGTTTTGACTGATCCTGCCAGTCCTAAAGCTCTCAGAGCTGATTGCTGAGGGAGGACTATGCCCAACATTGCTCCTTCAGAGAATAGCTTATACAAATGTACCATCTATTAAAATTAAATCCTGCAGTAGAATATGGCTGCTAAGGTTATATCCTTAGATGGCAAAGCTCAGTACACAAAGTTTGTGTACTGAAATCTTCAAACTCAGGTCCAATAATTGGAAGAACCTTTTTTTAAAAGGTAATTTTAACCCATAATCCCAGAAAGGGAAATGCATATTCCTTGGCCTCTCTGGAAGAGACAGGTATGGTAACAATCTGCTTGGGCTGCTATGCTTACTTCTACAACCAAGTGGTCCCACCTCATACATAAACTGCTTGCACCCATTGCACAGTGAAACACAAACCATGCACAATACTAGGCCTAAACGGCATCAGCTTGTGAGGTTCACCTGACAATTTTTTAAGCTTTACCTACTCCAAAATCCACCTCTGATGCCAGTATGTCTGACTGGCTCTGGTATGGAATGCTTGTTCCCAGCAAGGTCTGGGGTTTACCGCATGCGCTTTGGCTTTCCCCACTCCTCCTCTTGCCTGCTCTGCAGGACTTGCTTTGCTCTCATTCCTCCATCTTTCCACTCTTGCCCCTCTGCCCGTGACAGCTCTGTGAAGAGAGAGTTTAACTCCATCTCCAGTCAATAGCTGAGAGGCATCTGAAAGCTGTCTCACACATGTCATCGACATTTAATTTTCCTTTCACTGACTGGCATTACTGGGAAAGGGGTCCCCGAGGTCACCAGGCTCTTGATGTAACCATCCCTGTTACATTCCTAGAGTGAAGTAGACTGAAAACAGGGTAAACCTCACCCTCCAGTATGGATCTGATCACCCTGTTTTTGAGGGGGTTAGGAGGGGTAGGTAAGGCAGAGAATGCAAATGCAGTGATTACATGAGCTGCTGTTACTACCGAGTGATGTTCATCAGCTTAGCTGCTCATTAGGCTTTGACTCACAGCTCAAGTTGAACTGATTTCTCTGAGGAAGTGGTTTCAAACAGCTAAAACAGTGCCCTGGCAGCTCTCCTGAGAACAGCACTGAAGCCCTAATAAGGCTGTTGATGCCCTTTTTAAAATCTGAAATCACTGAGATTCAGCCAAACTTCCCAACCGAGGCATTTTATTTAGCTGGCCATACCCTGACTAAACACCTAGCTAGCCTGCATTTGTTCTTAAGAGTTTCTGAGAAAAAAAAGAGTTACAATGCTATAATGTCTAAAAGCACTAAAAGAATACAATAGTACTATTATACTAGGCACACAAAACCACAATTGGGAGTTCAGGTAGAAGAACAGTGCTCACAATGTATGAGCTTAGCCTGGCAATGGTACTTGCCCTTTGAATTGTGTCTACAGAGAACTTTTTTGCTCTCAGGACCAAATGGTTGCTCTGAGCCACAATGAAGTGTTTCTGCTGTGAAGCCTTTGGCCAATTCTGAACTTGGAGAATATAAATAAATGAGACACCTCTATAAATAGAAAAGGGAGCTATTTCTGGCCTTCAGCACCTGCTGGCATTACAGCCACCTCCTGTGGGAGGAAGGGCATGCAGTGGTCATAAGGTACTCTGCAGATGGCAGGGTTTTTAATGTCTGTCTACAATTGGGTCCCCAAAAGTGGGGCTGGAAAGTCCTTCTGCTAGGATACACATGTGAGTTGCTCTGGGAGGCTGTCTCAAATCCATCCCTGTATGGAGTAGCTGTTCATATACCCAACTAGGAGTCACATTTTGACAAAATCTACAGCCACCCTCATTTATTTCTGGTTATGTTACTTACAGTACGGCCACTACATTACCTTCACAACTTCCCTACAGGGTCAGTGCTCACCATCTATTAAAATACAAAGTTTTTAAAACGACAAAAAGGGTTATTCATTAATTCAAAAAGCATTCATCAGAACATTGTTTCTTTTTGACAGGCAGATTAACACACGAGGCAGGGGAAAATTGAGAAATACTTTGCTGCTTGTGTTTAGTTTTCCTGCTGAATCCTAGGAAAGCTGCTGGGTGCCCTCACAAAGCAGGCAGAGAGCATCTGACACCAAGAGTGCTTTGCACAAGGCTGTAGTGTCTTACACAAGTGTCTGTGCCCATCAATCCCAAACCCTCTTCTTCATTTCCATGAGGCTGCCAGCCAGCTGAACTGCAGTCCCACCCCACTGCTGGCAAGTCACAAGCATCACCTTGCAAATAATACATTTAAACTATCTAAAACCCCCAACATTTATTGTCATTCTGGGACACACATTTCCTTACAGTCCTAGGGCAGATAAAATTCGTCATCTCCAGGGCAGGAAGGTGGGTTCTGTGTACAAAGCAACACAGTTAAGATATGATTTCCCACACTAAAGTGTGTGTACTGTCCACAAACATGGCAGTAAGAAGTGATGTGCTGTAAAGGAAGAATAAGCAAGGCAATTAGAGAAATGACACACTTGGAAGAATGATACTAAATATTTTAATGCTGGAGCTGTGGGACACGTAGCATGTAGGCAGCTGAAAGGAGATCAAGTCTGCAAATGCCATAATTACCTATAGACCAAGGAGTGCTCAGCCACGAGGCTGGAAATCAAAATACTCTGGCAGCTTAGGAACAGGAGGGACATTACAACAGTAACCTCAGAAAACCATGGGCACAGTGAGAGAGGGCAGGCAGGGGCTGGTTCAAGCCAGGAGTGGGCCTGAGAAAACATGAGTTTCTACTCTTTCTGTGTAAAAGCTTAGAAGAGGAGAAAATGCACTTTAAATAGTTAAATATATTTAAATATATTTAATTTAAATACATATTTTAAAAAAACCCCACAATTCTCTTCTGTCCCCTTCACCAGATCTTCACAGAAATTGCCTTGCAGATAGGTTGGCACTTTAGCACCTCTGTCAGTGCATTACATTACAAAAACAACAGAAACAACAAAGCAAACCTCTTCTGCATGAGCAGGACACAAGAAGCAGCAGCACAGAGCATGGGCTACAACAGCAGAGTCAGGGAAAGACTCAGAGCCAGCAGGGAAGAGCAGACCCAGAGACTTACCCTGTTCTCCAGCTTTTCAGAAGATTGCCTAGGAAGCAGCTTAGCTGGCACCCCAGACCCCACACCACCTCAGAAAGTAGAGAAGGGCAGAGATGTTTGTTTTCAGTGAGCATGCCAGGTTATTCTCTGCCCATAGCACTAACTTTGTGGTAGAAGTAACAGCTAAGTACATTTGTGAGAGATACCTGAGGCCTTCTCCAACAGCACTTGGCTCGGAAAAGGAAATTCTTAAGCAGAAAGGTAATTCCAGTCACATCTCAAACCTTCTGCTAAACAGTGGGAAAGGGAGAAAAATAACAGTCTCACCTTGAGCATCACCTGCATCTGAGATGAAGCTGAAAGCAGTGTGCAGAGCAAAGCAAACGAGGAGCAGCCAAGCAACAAACTGCAGCTCAAGACATGGCAGGAAATGCCTTCCCCTCAGTGAGAAGTCCAAAGACTTACAGTTAATGAAGCCAGTGACAATGTTTTAAATAAAACTGTAAACCATTGTTTGAGAAACACCAGTTCAGGGTGCACATTATCTTCAGTACCCATACAAGAGACTATCACCTGTGGAATGAAGGTGATGATGACCTGTGTGTTTTGGAAGAGGCTGACCTTTGCATTTCAGCTCCAGTTTCTTTCTAATTAAGCTACTAACATTTTTCACAACTTACCCTTGCTGCTCAGAAAGCTTTAGTGAGGTGGCCCAGCAGCACATCTACAAGCCTAAAGGCCAGTGTTCATAGGAACAAGACTTTTCTCCCATTATCAGCCTAATGTCTAGATGTTTTATAGCAAATAAGGAAGGAACTGACCTTCAGCTCTCACTCCTGCAGCTTTCAGATAGGAACACTATTCGCTTGCCCTCATTAGCACCACAAGGAGCAATGCTTTGATCTCACACTTAATAGCATGAGGGCAAATGTCTAGAAGCTTTACAGGAGAGACCATCTGCAGCCTAACCTTTGCCTCAAGATCCAATATCAGGATCTTCCCACCAGTATAGGCTTCCAGCATGCCAGGGTGGGGGATATCCCAGACGGCTGAATGTCGCACATTCTAAACTTCCAGACAGCATCATCTGAGAGGAGGACAGAAACGCCTGTGGCTGCTATTTAAAGCTCCTGAATATTCTGGTGTGTCTGATGGCAGGAGGCAAAGACACACTCAGTGGTGGACAGTGAGGACCTTCAGTGGCACAGCCATGACAAGCAGGTTTTCACGGTTGGTTAAGTCTCACGTAGCTTTTAACAAACCAAACCAAACGTAAAACACTGCAGGGTGCATGAGCAAGGATGAAAGCCTGATGTTATATCCCATGCAACACACAGCATACACCTAACACAGACCCAACCATTTAACAACTCTTGGGTGGAAGCAACGAGAACCACTCTGCTGCTTTGAGTATAAAATCTGCCAAGTTCCTTGCTGTCTCTCAAGCAGTCAACCACACTTCCCAGGGCATCATTTCAGGGGACTTACTTTCCATGGGATTCTGCTTCCAGACAGTGTTTAGCAGGCCCCGGGGTCCAATCGCCACTGTGGTTCAGACACACATCTAAGTAAGCCCCAGTCTGTGACACAAAATTGACTCTTCTCTACATGGCCTTAGGGAATGCAACAAAAGACTTTCCTGCTGCTTCCTGCCACCAGGCAGCAATGAATGGTGTCAAAAACCTACCACACTCTTACTCCTAAATGCTGATTAAGTACTCTTAAGTACTATGAGGTATTGAAGCAAGTTGCCTTTGGAAGTCACCTAGGCTTGTGCTGTACTTGAAGATGGGCTGTCCCATTGACTCTCTCAAAGACAGCTCTCCTCACCACTGGAATTGCACTTCCAATGTACAACAGCTTTTGGGGTACATGGGCACACTTCAGCCTCCTCGCCAGCAACAGCATCCTGGGACTAACACTGACACAGACAAACACACTCCTGACCCAGCAAACTCCCCACTTTTGGTTTCACACCCTTTCTGCTGCAGACAAGAGCTGCCAATGCAATGGTGATGCAGGCTGTTAAACCTTATTTCTAGATTTGTAAGTATTTTTACAGCAGCATGTAGAATATCCCCATTTTATATGGGGAGAAACCAAAGCTCAGAGAGGTGCTGCAAATCTCCTGCAGCCAGCAGACCAGTGTCAGACTTGGCAATCAATCCATCTCCTGTATGACAGCCCAACACCCAAGCAGAGTGAACACACTGCCTGCCTTCCAGCAGGACCCTCAGCTTGGGAGAAGGCAGGAGCATCCTCCTTCACTGAGCATGGTCCCAGAGGACCATTGGGTTTCAGTCATAAAACACCATGCTCAGGCAAGCTCTTGGCATGATGGCAGCTAAGCCAAAGAAAAGACCTGAAGAACTTATCATATTTCCCCCCTCCAACTCCATTTGTTTGAAGGTAAAGAAACAACTGCATCCCCCTGGTAAAAAAAAACAGAGCACCAAGATAACTGGAGTGTCCCAATAAGAATGAGACACCTCATGTCAAACTTTGGGATAACAAAGCGAGGAGGTCAGTGCCAGTACTTGTCAGAATCAGTGTGCAAGGTGAGAGACACGAAATGCCACCAGCTGGGGCATGGGGACATTGCCAGGGCAAGGGAGGGAGGAATGCTAAGGCTTGCTTAACATTAACAGACATACATATCTGGAATAGTTATTCCTTTACAGCCTCATAAATTAGAGAACCCATAAAAACAGAAGCCTCGAGGAGGACATGCCAAAATCCTGCCATGCAAACCATGTTAATTATGATAATAGGCAGATTTTAATAAGCCAGTTCCTGGCTCCCACACTTTCACCTATAAAACACACATATTTTCAAGGCCAGGGGATCTCGGAGATACCTAGCAGCCAGCTGATCATCTAAACCTCAGTGGCACAAAAAACATGTTAGAGGGTTTGTAACACCCCATATCCCTTTGAATTTTTTCTAGCGAAAAAATAATAATAATTAAAAAAAAAAACAGATGAAAGAAAACTCCTCTGTCAACCCCAGTCTAGTCACAGCAATGAAACAAATGTCTCAGCACAGGCAGTGGCAGTGGTAAAGGAGACAGGAGGGTAAGAGGAGGGAGATGAAAGAACCATAAATCATCTCCTCCAGACGATGGGACTGGGGAGCCCCTGGATTCCTGGCTGTGCAGTCCTGGCAGCTGACACCGCTCATCCTCCGATGCCCTGGCAGAGAGTCAGACAGCACCGCCGTCCACTTCCAACATCTGCCAGCCCATCCCGCTGGAAGTGCGTCTGTGCTGGACGCTGGAGCGTGGAAGGTGAGAAGGGGGAGCCTGCTGGATCAGCTAAGACTTCAGCTCCCGATCAGGTTTCATGCTGAAGGGCTCCAGCCTCTCACTCTCTGGCAGCATGCTGTTCAGCCTCTCCATCAGCGGGACCGTCTGGTCGATGCCCATCTGGATGCGGCGCAGGATGGCAGACATCTCATTGACCTTCTGGATCTGCTCTGCATACTTGGCATACTTCTTCTGGCGCTCCTGCATGAAGCTATAAAGAGTTTCCACAGAGAGGTCCATCTGTTTAAAAACAACAAGCAGAGCGAGGAGCATTAGGCCAACTGTTACCACAGGCTTTTCGGCACGCTGCCTTTCCTAAAAGCAACTGAGAAGCACGTTAGACGTCCCACTGAAGCTGCTAGCCAGGTACAAAGGAGCTCCTCTGTTGGGGCTTGACAAGTTTGTCGTGAAACAGAATGATTCGTAGTTGTATACCAGGCAGGACACACGACCATCTCCGTTCTACACCAAGTATTTGATCAGAAAATCCAGAAAGCCAATAGGTGCCGCAAGAGATTTCCCAATAAACTATGTACGTATCCTCCAAAATAACCAAACCCAGGGAACCTGTGGCTTCTGCTTACACCTGTAGAACCTTTTCACTGGAGGTCACTCATTTGCAAGCATTAAGCTCCACAGCAGTTGCTGGTGTAATTTCATCACCTCAGCCAGGTTACCCTGCAACTAGGCCACTGCTGTTATTACCATCGTCGTCTGGAAAACTCCTGCCATTGGAGAGAGTCACAATGGATTGCTAGTGTCCCTAATTTCCCTGAATCCTAAAAATAAATGTGTTATGAGTGACCCCAGGAGAGGCATTAAGTGAACCAGCCATGCGATTAAACACGGTGAGTACCGAAACACGGCTCTAGCGTGATGACAATGACAGGAACTGCAGTGCTATTCCTGCCATTCAGTGACGAAGGTGGCCTTGATAATTCACAGCCCAACTTTCTCTTCAGCCAGACTTGTAAACTCCAGCTGGGATTCAGCCGATAGCTGCTACCACCATATATGCACAAGAGCCAAGTCAGACGGCTTAACCTGTTCTGCACATCATACATAAGATGTACCATATATTCAGAGAGCTTGGTAACAGACCTGCTCCAACCCCTCCAGCACACATCTGAAGCTCGGTTGTTGTGGCTTGCTGTAGCTGTGCCTGACAACCCCAGTCCCTCCAGCATGATGGCTCTTCAAACTGGTATGGCTGAGAAGCAGGCATGCATCCTGCAACCAGGCTCTGTCCCCCTCTCTTGGGACCTGGCACATGCCCACAGTGGCTGCCAGGTGAAGGGACAGAGTGGACACATGTCGACCAGTTTTAACCCACTGCTGCCTCGTATCACCATTCTTCCAAACATCCATCTTTTCCCCATGGACAAAGGTCACTGCTCACCATGAAGCAGTCTCAGGGAATCATTATTCAGACAACATCCCTTTTTTTAACATCCCTCCACTTGGTGGAGGACAGTGATTGTACACCCGTCATCAAGAACAACACAATTTTTTTGGTGCAGTGCTAAAAAACAAGCCATGCTTACCATTACCTGACTTACGTAGCACTTAATTGGCAAGTATAATCCTGACCCAGAACCCAGTGGTGTGAGGCTGTGGGGAAGAGCCTGCAGCAACAGGAGGATTGTGTGGAAGTCATGAAGAGCTGGAAGGGGCATCCTCCACCACGTAGGGAATTCCACCCTGACCGAGCACTATTGCCTCGCTGGTGCCAGCAGGGTTTGACATGGGGGAGCTGTGTATGCTGACAAATGTCCCTTTCAAGCCCTGGGGAAGGGCTCAAGACAAAAATAGTTGGGCAAGAAAATACTGCATTGAGAAATCTAAGTTACAAAAAGCATTGAAAACAAACACACAAATTTCCGCTGAACTGTCATGGGGATTAGGAAGCTTTTTCCATCCCCCCTTCCCCACCACCTCCATCAGAGCTGGACACAGTACCAATTAACCTTTTATTTCGTCTGTAAGTTCTAATGGTCTCAGGCTGAATTCTTCCTCTTTGCCTCAGTGCTTTCCTGTGAATTCCTCCCTCCACACTTTCATGCACAGGACAAAATAAAAACCAGCAGAGCAGGAAACTCCAAATAGAGTGGAAACAATTTAAGACTACACAGGGGTTTCTATTAAAACCCTGGCTTAATAATTTAGTAGCTTGGCGCTAGCTCTGTAAATTGGAGTGTGTAAAACGCAGACCACCACCAGGTCTGCATGGGATGGAAGTAAATTCAACCCAGTGCCTAAAAACATCCTACCTAATGAGAGACAGTGGAGTGGAGTGGCAGCCAGTGAGAAACCTGCCAAAAGCCAGGAAGCCTCATTAAACTGAGTGGTGCGGGGGACCCAGGCAGAAACCTCCCCTGATGCTGAGATTCTCCACATGGCCTCAGAGCACTGCCCAAGAGCTCACATATACCCAGATCTTAAACAAACAAACAAAAACAAAACCACCAAGAAGCCAAAACCACCAGAAGCCTCCATTTTTCTCCATTCCAATAGTTTCCATCTGTTGACTTCTGGCATCTCATGCAAATAGCATTAACATCCATTTACTAGCAGGGAACATGGAGATAAGCTGAAGCTGACCTACAAAAGGAAAATGAAATGGTGAGTGGACTTCCAAGCTCTTTGCTACTTTCGGATACATTCACAATGGCTATAAAAACAGCTGCCTTACAAAAAAGAGAAAGGGTGGAAGTGAGCATTTCCTATGGTTTCCCTACACCTAGCATTCAAGTTTGCCTGCTGCACGAGGCTGTGGCAGCTGCACAGCCAGCAACATGACAAGGAGGACTGAAGTTGAGTAATTGTGAGGAAAGGCCAATTTTTACTGAGACTGAACCTGGTCTTTTTAACTGGAAGAAAAAAAAAAAAAAAAAAAAGCTACGTGTTAACTCCTGTATATAAATGCCAATGCCTCTTTACAGCTTTCCTTGAAGCGAGCCTAAATACACACTTACATCCTTCCTGCCTCCTCCCCCTCCAAGCGAGCTCCTCCAGTGCCAGACCTTGTGCTTTTACCTCTCCTGGCACACGGTCCTGGCCCCTGGCACTCAGAGAGGGCCTTCAGTTGCAGAATTCAGAGGGTCAGCCCTATTTACCCACCACAGAGACTAAAACTGCCCTTTGGGAATCTGCAATGAAGAGGGAACATGTCTAAGAATCCACTTAATTCCCATCCATTTTACTCCATACGGTAGCAATAAAAAGCATCTGGAGAATGGGAGCTTAGACAAAGAGTCTGCTCCTTTGCCTATAGGCAAGGCAGTCCGTGCTTTTCAAGGCACCCTCAAGGATCAGACGAGGGAATTTGCCTTCTCTGAGAAGCTCCCATCAACTCCCACCTTCCATTCACAAGGAACTGCCACAGTCTCTTTGAAAAGCAGTCAAGCCTCAGACTTCTTACTCGTCCCAAGCTGAGAAGCTCTCTGGGAAGCCCGCCGAGACACCTCACAGCCAGCAGCTCAACCACTGCCCTACAACCATCTGCAAGTGTTTGTTTAAGCCATTGTTTCTGCACAGCTTGCTTCGAGCTTCCTGCTATGCCAGGCCACCACAGTTGTGGGCATTTCTCCCCCTCAGCAGGTCACCACCTCATACCCATGTGCCACGACAGATGCGGAGCTGCGCTGCCACCAGCCCCTGGATGGCTTTGCCATCACCAATTTCTCCTTGAAACATCACCACTGAGAAAGCTGTCACCATCACCAACTTACAGACACAGAAGAGCTTGGAAAGTCAAAAGTCAACCTGAAGCCTGTTAAGAAGCAACAGAACAGAAGAGCCCAGCAGAGCCCAGCACACAAGCTCCCAGTCCTAATTCTCACCGAAGCGACATTTTATCAAGCCTGGTCTTGAGGAAAAAAAAAGATATGTTCTCAGTGTAGGGGGGAGAGCTCCCAATGCCCATTCTATGTCTTTCTAAAAATAATTCTTTCTGCCAAAGCAGCACACCTGAGGCTGGACATGCCCAGAGTAGAAGACAGGATTTTCTCCTCTTCCTACATCAAAAATGATGGAAGTTTCTTCCTTTAGGAGTATAGTTATTTATAGTTTATAGCTATGAAATACAGAGAAACCTCAATCTCATCTTCCAGCAGGACGTACTTTTTTTGAACAGCCAGAGACATTCAGAATTTGAGTCTGTTTCTGTTTTAAAGCTCATGACTCCTCCCTCGATCGGTAGCAGCAGGACACTAGTTTATGCTTTCACTTCACATTTTAAACATGAAATGACATCTACAGGGCTTTTCTTTCTTCAAATGAAAGCAGATTCATAATTACTTCCAACAACAGTGCACGATGGATATTCCCCCACTTAAAAGGGCCCCAGCACAATCCCTTCTGCTAAACCATTCACATTGTCAACCAGTAAGAGCTCACAGTCTCTCCTCTGCATTACACAGGCCCATTTGTAACACCACACTGATGAAACACAAAAACAACTGAGCGTACTCTCAGACATCTTGCACACCACAAATTCTTGCATTCATTTTAGAATTCTTCTTGGCCCACACTGCCAAGCAGAATAAAGACATTAATTTAGCCCACAAAAAGACTGAGGTCAGCACTGGACACTGCCCAACTCTTTTCAAGAGATCACACTGAAAAGGAACTAGTGTCCTCTATATATACCTCTTACCTGGTGTGGTTTTAAAGCACCTCTGTCATGGGCATGTAAGTGTCCTGCACTCTCAGAAACAGAGGTCACATCTTGTTTGCTAAGATACATTTGCTGCGGTTGCAGAACAGGCAAACACAACCAGAAGGTCATTAAACTTGGAATGAAATTGCTAGAGAGGCACTGCTGACATTCATAACAAAACAAATACATCTCATAAGAGGATGCTGTCATTCCCAGTTTCTCCATTCCCTCCTTAAAATGCCAATAAGATGCCAAGATGTTTTGTTTTCCCCCGACTCAGCAACAGCCTTCAAGAGCTTAGTTAGACATCCATTTGCACCAGGTCCTTCTGCCCTAATGATCTCCTGTCAGCTCCCATCCCCCATGGTTGCCACTCAAAAAACCCACAGCAATTAAGGCACAATCCTTGTTCCAGAAAGTTCACTTGCTCAAACAGCGCTCCAAGCACAAGAGGCCTTTCCCTTCATGTTGTCAGGTGCCTGGCTGGGGTTAAATGAACTCCTTCCTGCAGCTGCACAAAAACCACATCTGAAAGTGACAGGCGGGAACATGACTGCATGGAATATTAGTCACGATGTGCTGGTGTGAAAATATTTTTCAATCAACACACTTAAAACTGAAGACAGCTCCTCTTTCTGTACTGCTTGAAAACAAATGTGCTCAATGAATGGCTTTTTTTTTTCTCTTTCCCTCTGTCTTTGATAATGTCACGCAAAGTTAGCACAGCAGATCGTGATGTCTTCCTGATGATAGGAACATCCTCTGTTTCTCCCACTCATCCCACATACTGGTAAGTGATAAACTTACTGGGTAGCATCTTTGCCAGGGTAGAAAACAGAGACACGCAGCCAAGGATCCCACACCCTTCTCTTCAGCATCAGTCATCAGTACAGCTCTCATGAGTACCCCACCTTTGCACCACTGCCAGGTAAACAACTGTAATTTGTGTTTAGGTTTTGCTTAACATATCCAAGGCTGACTCCCATGCCAAAATATTCTTTTTGCTCCTTCTGTAACTTGTCATTGCCATAAACAATTGCCAAGGGTTACTCTGTCCAAGCATTGCACAGATCACAGTCAAGTTAAGAGAAAGAAGAGTAAACATTTTAACTGGCTCTAACACTGAATTTAAATAATGTTAATAGGTTCACCAGGGACCTCACTTAAAAAGATCTACAGCTTAATCCATACGTGGTCCCTTACAGCTATGGCAGATACAAGATAGCATAAGATAGGCTGCTGAGCCTCTAACATCAAAATATAAGTATTTTGGGAGGCCATGGGTTGCACAAAACAATTCATGATTCAAAAGAATAGGAAGGGTTATTCCTGAAATTAGCTTTTCCACCTTCAGGTAAACCTTTTCTTGCACATTGTATTATTGGACAGGATATGTTTGTTGCTGCCTTGCAGCCTGCTCTCCACAGCCCACATCTCCCTTACAGCTGAGCCTTCCCTACTTGAGAGCTACCATCATCCTTCTGCCAACTGGCAGTCCCCCAAGCTTAAGTTATGACTGCTATCAGTAACTGTTGCTAAAAAAAGAGTCCTAAAGCTACAATTAAAACAATACCTACCCCTTGCCCAGCACTAATGAACCAGTAGACTTCCAGGAGCTTGAAAAATCAGAACTCACAGAGGTGGGAGAAGATGGACAGCAAAGAGCAAGAACCAGCAGCCAACTGAGGTGGTGATGTAGATGCTACAAGCCAGCTCTCCAGTTTGGACACAGCTCATACCACAGTCCTGTTCTGTTGGACTTCTTACTTACGTTTGCCTCAAGACCAATAGCTACTTATTATCTTTCTCTCTCAAAATAGCTAAACCATAACACAAGCAAGTAAAAGTCAACACAACTTCAAGCTTCAAAGCAGAAGTCCCACTCTCCTCCAAATTAGCTGCATCATCATGGACTCAGCTGTGCATCTAAGTCAACAGGGGAGATTAAATCAAGTTTAGTTGTCCTGGGCTCTCTCTTCTTCAGTGGCTTGGTCCTCTGTCCTATGAGTTTGCTTGACTGACACTCACAGAAGCAGCAGGACCACCACATGAAGAGAAGCACCATATCTCCCTGCTCCACATGTTTCTGGATCCTAAAACCCAGGGTTTGCTGTGGCTCTGTCAGACTTTTGTATGCATAGCAAGATTCTTGGAAGAAAAAGAAAAAACAAACCACCACAGCTGATTTTATCAGCAAGTTTTATAATTGTCACCAAGAAAAGGTTATAGTAATTTCTAGCTCATTGACTTTAACTAGCAAGAACACTTTTCAGAGCTTTCAATTGCTGCTTTTGTAGAACAACCTACATCCATTTAAAAAACATCTAAAATTTGTCACAACTAAAAAATGTTGTTACGTACAAAGCACTAGAAATGCTTTTTTCTCTCCTAGATTATGAAGTTATGGAAAAAACAAAAAACAGCAAAAAAGCACTCCAACAATACATAAGATTAATGAACCTGTGTGGGTAATCAAAAACCTCACAAAACCTCTCTTTTGTGGAGTACAACTCCACAGAAATTAATAAGAAACTCGCAGCCTGTCTTTAATTAACTGTTCCTGGAGAAAGACAAATTTGTGTCTGTTACAGAGTGATCTCTTTCCTAATGGTAACTTGCACAACTCTTATTTCAGGCTACTTAATAATTCCGCTACAAAACATGGCCTTCAATTCCCTCATTTCCTGACTTTACACTGCTGCCACATTACTCATTCAGAACACTCCTATATCCAGCCAGAGCTTGAATACAGACAGCAGCACTTGTAAATGTTATTTACTCCTACAATCTTATTTTATCATGAATTTCAGCTCCGTACTTCCAACTTGTCAGAATGACTAAGTTAAAGCAAAAGGGTTTTCCCTTCAAAAACAAGCTTTGATTTGAGAACAGGTGACCACTCAGTCATTAGTGAGATGTTTCTCAGAAAAAACAATTGCTCTCATTTCAGAGTGAAAAGGTGCCATCTAAAATAGCAAGCAGCATTACGTTTGTAAAACATCTGGTCTAATGATGTTGTTCTCAGCTTCACACTTGGGACCTGATAGCTGTAGGGCATCTTTTCCAGATGTCCTACAGAAGGTCTTTCAAAATTTTTCAAAAGAGGATGCTACCTTTGCCATACTTAGCCAGGGTTAGACACACTAGACAAAAGCATTTTCTAGAAGAGAACACTAGAGCTCTTAAATCTCTTAAACTCCCAGAGAATGCAGAGGAGCTGAGTTTCAAGCACTTCCCACAGTTTACGAAGTGGTAAAATGATTATCTACAACTTTTTTTTTTTTTTTTCCCCTGAGGAATTGCAGAGAAAGATGGGTTCTAGCACCCTGCCACACTTACATAGCCAGTCCAACACATCTGGTCCCAGCAGACCTACCTCCCATGTGCTGTGCAGATGCCCTTTATGCATGCATGAAGGCCAAAGCATGAGATGTGGAGGGGCACCAGCCCTTCAGTCAGGAGTCAGGGATTTCCAGACATCTGACAGTACAGATGAAGCTTAGGCCTCTGACAGACACAGTTCTCATATGAAAAACCAAATCAAATTCTACTCACCGAGGAAACTCAAAGGTGTCAGGTCTAACAACATTAGCTCACTGATCATAAGAAGAACATCTGAAATATCTTTCTGAAGCTCTACATCAGCTCTTTCATGTTCAAAAAGAACATGAAATGAGCAAAGCACATCCCAGTGATGTGAAGGAAAAGAGCTACTGCTACATTCCCAGAAGAGCTCCTTTCAAAATTGACTCCACCATAGTTCCACAGTGCTGAAGCTCAAATGTCCTAGCACTTTTCTGGAGGTCACATCATCTGATAGTAAAGTCTTTGCCTTCAGAAAAGCCTGAAGGAAATCTTGAGCACTGTAGATTATTTCCATAAAAAGCTCTTCTGAGCTATAGACTATTGTTCAAAATATGATGACAAGAATACATCCCATGACCAATAATCAACAGATTCAGACAGAAGTTCAATGAGTTCAAGTTGTGGTAACTCTAATCCACTCTGAGCATTCTTCTTAATTGTACTGAGCTGACATGGTCTCAAGTTTCACACAGGCTGAGTATTTCTCTCTCCTTCTTTATGTTTACAACTGGATCTCTAGAATGAACTGATCAAATGCAAGGTGGCACTTGAAAATTTACACTATGACCTAGCAGGAGAGCTTATAATTGAAAAGTAAAATTGTTCACCTTGCAGTTTAGGTTGGGCATAAGCAAGAATTGAACTCTCTGGTGTTCACTCCATGAACTCTATGGAATCAAAGGAAAGGGTATGACCCAAGAATCCTTACTGACCTTAAAAACTCTTATAAATTCCTTGCCATATACTGCTGGTAAGGTAATTTATTTTGCAACAACTACTCAACCTTTTTCAGCTGACATTGATCTGATTTGGGATTTTATCTTTTAGATAATTTGCCAGTCTCAGCAATTGCTCTTCACATACATTACTTTATCTTCAGGTTTAAAAAAAAAATAATTCTTATTTCTTGTCTACCATCTCAGTTTGTCACAGTTCACACACTTGATTACAGGGTATCCTACTATACTATAATTCAACATTTTATGCAAGCTTCCAGAGGCAGATGACACATCCAGTCAGGAACAACGCCCACACAAATTAATTACTAGCAAATGATATGGTTCAGACCTCTAAAGCAGTGTTGAAATAATGGCTAATAATGTTCTCATATAGAAATGTTGATGCCTGAATGGCACAGAAACATTCAGGAAACCCTACCCTTCATAAAATGCAAGATGGACAGATTACTTGCACTAAGGCTTTGTAATGTTTTCAACATGAAGTCATCTCTGTAGATCACATCTGATTATTATCAGAATGCTAATTATAGGGTTGTTAACACAGGGTCAACCCTGCTCCCCCAGCCTACCATACAGCATCTTTAAGTCATCAGTGAAACTCCAAATATTTGCAAATAATATTGGCTAACCTATCTAAAATGCATGTCAAAGTGCTGAACAGCTTATAGCTAACACTCCTCACAACCTCCTTACCTTCAGCCCCACCCAGTCCCCCTCCCCATTCTCACTTAGGGGTACAGTTTACACCTTGAAAATTTCGATTCAACATTGAAACAGGAGGGAATTATAAGAAATAAAAGCCTGTAAAGATGATTTTCCTTTACCAACACAATCCAGCAGGGAGGAAGAGGACCGTCTGTTAACACCAGACTTACTTAGGAAAAGAAATCATATCATTTCTGGTCTTCATTTGGCTAAGCAAAACAAGTAAAGCTTTTCCAGTTTCATCCCCAAGGTTCTCCACTCCCCAGACATCCTTACAGCCCTTCTGTTGTATTATGGACTTGCCTTTCTTCACTATAATGAGAACTGCACAGAGTGCATCAGACAAGATAATCTCCCAGCCTTGTGCAATACAACCCATATGTTCCTGTTTCTCATGGGAGTACTTTGTGTTACACACACAAGGCTGATACCTGCACACTTCATATCTCAAAACTGTTTCACGTCCAAATTCAATAGCAAGTCTGCCAACTGTGGAATGGACTTCAGTCATTTTTATTCCTATCTGAAAATCTACAATATCTGGATGAGTGGTTTGGTTGTTGTTGTTTGGGGAGTTTTCTGCCCAAAAGCAACAGCTAGAATAAGAAACACAACTTCCTACTTTAAACAACCTGTGAGAAGAAACTGAATTCTATTCTTTCTGGTACCTGATAATCATAAGCTCCATGCACAAATCATGATGAAAAGTGTTAATATAAGGCTTACCATACTAGACTTCTGATCTTCAGTTCCAGTCTATTTAGCACCTATGTTCCTAATAATACAAACCTGTGTGATTGCTAGATGCTTGTTTAATTTTCTATTCTTTCTTGGAAAGAGGTGGTGGAAAGGATTATAGTTTAGATCTTTTTCTCAAAAGGCAAAAGAAACCAAAGCACAAGTGAAGGGAACATGCTGAAACTGATTCCACACATATATTCCAGGAGCAAGAGACGGGTGAATGAAGGAGTGCATGGTAACACAACAGATTTAAGGCTGTCACAAGTGCAAACAATCTTTCCTCTTCCTTAATAACTATTGGATCACTTCATAAAGTTAGTGTACAACAGAGCACTGGCCATCTGCCTCAGCCATACACAGCAAGACATTCATTCTATGTAGTAAGTAACAATTGTGAAGCTTTTTCAAAAGCATTTTCCCATTTTGATGCTGTCTGGCTAAGACATCACCCCACCACTCAAGAGTTCAACATACTTCCACATCAGACTGGAGAAAAATGAGCAAAATTATCTAGAGGACAGGAAGGAGGTTTCTAGTTTAACAACCCTGAACATTTATTTCTGCATTACGTTAAGATTCCAGCTTTAATAAATAACACTTCATTGCAGAAGAGAGGAGAAATAAAGAGCCTGATAAATTGCCTTAGTCCTCATCAATAAGCTACGTTTAAGGTACAGATTTCTTTCCAGACACTATGTTTCATATCTTTTCTAAAAAGCACAGCTGCATGACATTAAATCCTTTGAAAATGTAAGTGGCATTTCAACCCAGGTTCTTTACCTCTTCAGAAATACTACATTCCGAGGAATTTTCAAACATCTTTCCCTGAGTTTGGGGCACTGCTAATTTAAGCCTGTGAACCAAAAGGCTCAATTCTACTTGCAAGTTAACGTGGCCTCATCTAGAAAGACTAAGACTAAACACATCCCCATGTTCCTTTTTGCCAGGCTTTGTTTAACAGCTTACTTTTGATCCCTTGAGTCCTTCCCTTTAATGGGATGAAAGGTAACTTAGTGGTCTGATCCAAATGAGTACACAGACCTTGACGCAAAGGCCTGAAGTCAAAGCAGCACTTTGGACTTGGTAAGGACGTTCTTATTTTGCTGGCCTGACTCAGCTTAGTCAGGAGGTGCGTCATTTTCAGGGCACATCTGTCGAAAACAGGTTTCACAAGTAGTTTTGGAAACTCAGCTTTGATACCACCTACAAGGAAACCATAACTAACAGGATGCAGGAATGACAACAAACATTTCACTCAGCAGAGTGCTAAACAACGACAACAAAAAACCAACAACTCTAGGAGCAAGTAAAAAACACTTCAACAAATTGAAAATTTCATTTGAGTCCATTCTCTGAAGGGACACCAGTCAACCATGACTGGAACATAAAATCAGTCTCCCCCGACACTCCGTATCATAGAATCATAGAATTGGCTGGGTTGGAAGGGACCTCTGAGATCATCAAGTCCAACCCTTGATCCACTACCGCTGCAGTTACCAGACCATGGCACTGAGTGCCACATCCAGTCTCTTTTTAAATATCTCCAGGGATGGAGAATCCACTACTTCCCTGGGCAGCCCATTCCAATGCTTGATCACCCTCTCCATAAAAAAATTCTTTCTAATGTCCAACCTAAACCTCCCCTGGCACAACTTGAGACCGTGCCCTCTTGTCTTGCTGAGAGTTGCCTGGGAAAAGAGACCAACCCCCCCCTGGCTCCAGCCTCCTTTCAGGGACTTGTAGAGAGTGATGAGGTCTCCCCTGAGCCTCCTCTTCTCCAGGCTGAACAGCCCCAGCTCCCTCAGCCTCTCCTCATAGGATCTGTCTATGTCATCTCCCAGAGAGAGATGGAGCTAAGAAGTGTGGCTGTGGTGCATCACCCAGCAGAACCTACCCGTGCTTGCAGCAGACACAAACCCCTGAGCCTAACTGCAGCCCAGCTTAATGGGATCCTGCACTGCAGCAATCCAGTCACCAGCCAGGGAATGTCCTTCCAAGGTTTCTAGCCCAGGATTACTTAATACCTGGTGATGGAACAGTTTCCTGCACTTAGCTTTTCCCTTTATCATCACTTTCAAGGTACCTTGTCCTTTCATTTCCACCCTGGAATATCAAACCTTTACAAGCTGCCCCTACCACTGCCAGCCCTCTCACCTCTATTTAAAGAGGGGTTGACAGCCACTGACTGTGGCCATCACAAAACCATCCTTCCCTCAGGGTAGAACAAAATCACGTTGATGACCTCTGCAGGCCACATTCCCCAGCACTTGGCCACTAGGTGACAGGTCTCTTCAATAAAACAAATGCTCAGCCTCACAAAAGCCAACATAGTTGCAGTAAAGGTCAAAAAGTCACACGAATTTCACACAAACAGCACCGACATTCCTAAATCCCCAAATTGCAGAGTGTGTTTTAGTTCACGCACTGGTGACATGAATGGCTGAATCACAATTTATGAGTCTTAAATGCATGGAATAAGCTACCATGTGCTTGTATATAGTACTTGTGTATAAAAGCACTTTTCTTGTTAGTCTGTCAAATGCACTAGACTTGTTGCTTACAAAAAATAATCATTTAACACCTATCCAGAGTTTTGAACAGCTGAAACACACTGGGAGACATGATGTGGTGTATAAGTGGCTCTAAAAGTTAATTACTTGCAAAATACCAAGGGATGTATTTTAGGACATCTTAACTACATACTAGAGAACCTTATTACAATTACTTGCTGCAGCAAGCTGGTAAAGTAAAAAACCCACCAACAAAATAAATGAATAAAGAATAAATCCATACACATCCTATTCTGGAATACATGTGCAAAATAATGAGCTATTCCCATAGAAGAACTTAGAGATATGAAACAAGGCATATACTATAATTTGCTATATGACAAATCAACTACTGATATTTATGTCTGCCAGGACAGAAGTTGTTTATTAATAACAGCTACGAATATAAGTGTAATGTTTATTAGATTTGAAAATGGGGGTGGGGGGGTATATGCTCCATAGGTATGCACCAGCTTAGCCTGGTATTTTTTTACAATATCAAATTAAAGTGTTTTGTTTTCAGAATTATTGTCACTCTGGGATTCCTGTGGCAATATGCATCAGTACTCATTTTTAGGGCAAAGCATAAGATCCCTCCCAATAATCCATTTCCAAATACATTTTAAGCACATTTTAGCTAGGAACTACATTTGCTTTTAAGGGTACATGGGACACTGAGTATCACAAACCAATACTGGATATCTGACAAAAAAATGTAGGAGACCTTTTAATTAAAAGCTTCCTTGAATGGAGACTTGGTGGCTTTCAGCTTCCCTTTTGCTTTCATATCAAAATCTAGACTTAAGTTTTCAAGTGTGACTAGTAATTTCTAGATACTCAGCTTCAAGTATTTTGAAGGACAAGACTTTTTTAAAAGCTCAGCATCTTGTGCGTGAAAAATAATTTATTTTTTTTTTAAGGTACTGACACCAGACAATTTTGGAGTCACACACATAGGTCCCTTCTCAAAATTAAGCTCTGTTCCCCGGCCTTTACCTATTTGTCTTGTTTCTCTTTCTCTGTTACTCACCATCCCCTGTCAGATGACTCTCCAAATTCTCTCCTTGCCACCCGAAACAGATACCCTCCCTTGATAAGGACCTAGTGTGAAGTAGCCCCCTCTTTCCATCTTCCCCTCAAGTCATACCTAGTATTTAGAACTGGCCAACATTTGCCTTTAAACTAAACTTGGCCGAAACCCTCCATTTTAGATAGCATAACTGAAGCAGACACTCCTGGCAAAGACAGCTCATGCAGCTCTCATAAACCCAGCAGCAGCTGGAGCTGCTCAAAAAACTTCAAACTGGTTGTAATGCAGTTCTACAGCATTGCCACGGCACAGATGGATGTGGGACACAGCAAGTTAAGACTGCCTGGTGACAGGTAGGACCCTAAACCCACCACAAAAACAAGGAGAAAACGCTCCAGCTGAGCTTTTTTCTCCTCATGTTGATCAACATGAAAGTGTTGGATTTTTTTGTTTGTTTTTTTTTAACATACAACACCCAAGAACAGGCAGACAGATTGTTTTATCACAGATGAGCAAATCACAGTTCACCATAAAATGCACCACCAACTTCGTCCTCATCACCTAAAATCTTGTGGCAAAAGCTCCAAGATGCAGGTAAGATTTGTTTAACCTATAATTACCTTTTACAGCTTAGCATTTTATAACGTGCTATCTACTGGGTTTTAAAAATGCAGCTTTTTTTCTAGCATACACAGGTAACAAGCTCACATGGGTCCAACGGATCTTGTTCCCAGACTCATCTGAACTGAATGCCCCAGAAGTCAATAATGTGGGTGATTCATCCAGTAAGTGAAAAAATTTCATCCTACAAAATACCAAAAAGAGCAGACAAATTACCCAGAAAATGCTGCACATAAGCTTTTTTTTTTTTTTTCTTGAAAATTGTCAAATTTTTTGAGATGCCATAACCCTGGATTAACTCACACATAAATCCCAAATTGCCATTCTGTTGTTTTCCAAACTGATAAGAAGAAAAAAATTAAAAGGAATCCTAAGTATTTCAGTGGTCCTGGAATTAGTGAAGTATTGCAACAGAAAGCAAATCAGATGCCAAAACATAATATTTAACGCACAGTGATTATTTTTCCCTAAAAAGATGCAAGCACATCTTTTTTTCTTTTGGCAGTGAAGACAAAGCCTATTGTGATAAAAATCAATCTTTTCTGAAACACAGTTTGGATACAAGCAAGCATAACAGCTGAAGAAGAGGCATTCAAGTCAGCTACCTCCAGTCACACCTTCACCTCTTTCCCCTTCAAGGACACAACTGGGAAAACATATTTCTTCTTGAGAAAGAACAGTCACAGCAACCTGGAAGTCACATTCAGGAGCAGATAATGGATGTAGCCAACACACTGACAAGAAATTCTGTCTAAACTGGGAAATGGGATGGAAAGCAAAGCTAGACTGTTATGGTCCCCAAACTAAGGGAACACACACAGATGCCTCAACTTTGATCTGCAGCAACTACTGTCATGCAATGTTTTCCTTTTCCTTAGTTTATTCTCTTTCCTATTAAGGACCATTTTAACTCAGATTAATCTGGGTGCCAATTTACAAAGCACCGTAATCAATTATGAGTTATCAAGGACCAATAAATTTACAACATTACTTCTGACTTTTACCAGAAACCAGGAAATGTTTTTTTTCTGACCATACAGACAATAAGCAAAAGACATTTTCCCAGAAACACTTTGTGAAGAGCAAATAAAAAATCCTGGCTGTAGGCAGAATGACTGTAGCATATTATAAAGCAGGACAATTATTGACTGAGCACAGAGAGTAAGAGTCTGAAAAGTGAACATATCTCAGACAAATTGTAGGAAATTGAGGACTGAAGCTCACCAGCATTTTGTAGGACAGTTAAAAGCATCAGTCACTTGGTAAGTCCATTATCAGAAGAAAAACACTTTAATGCTTACAGTGTTAAAGAAAGGAAAAGGGAATTACAATACAAGAGGATAAAAATTTACATGCAGCTCATGCACACATTATGGTTTGCACAATATACTTCACCTTCTGTCATTTTTACTCTTTACCAATGGTCAAAGCTCTGACTACATGGCAAAACTAAATCATTGCTGACAAATGGGTGCAGTCTACACTTGTAACAAGAGACATACCCTGCTCTGCTTCAGCTGCACCCCTTGTTGTCAACAACTGTCAACAGTAGATCGATTTACTGCACCAAGGAGAGCCCAAGTAATTTGGAAAGAATGATTTAAGCTGAGTGGGTCCCACCCGGCTCCTCCAGAACACACACACAGAACAGCCAATGAAATAAAAACATTTTTAAATTATTAGGAAAATTAACAGTAAAAACCCACCAGATCTGGCAGAGGGATTGAAAGCATCTGAAATTACTTAAGTGTTGTGACCAAATAAAAAACCAACCCAACTGACTTGTCAGTTGCCTGAGTTACAGACTCTCCCATTTCTCCTTCAGGTCATCGGAGAGGAGTCTGTGATAAAGAACCCAGTGACAATATCTGTATCATCCTTTTATTTATCTTACACACACACACAAAAAAATCATAAGCCTTACAAACTGGAAGAACACATCACCATAACTAATATAAAAGGGACTCTGCCACCTGCCTTATAGAAGGCAAATCCAACTAATGCAGATTACACTGGTGGCGTCTACCATGACTTTAAATCACTCGATATTTCCTCTCACACTTTAACAGCCAAAAGAATTACAATCTGCTTGGATTAATGCAGCACACTGTCATTAGTCTGGCAATTAAATCCCATTTCTGAGACTGTGTGATTTGAGTCACCAACATCTGCAAATATCTTTAAATCTTGTGTAATATCTGGCCTCAGATCTCCATACACCAAAGTAAAAAGGCCTTTTTAATGGCTCCCATGTTATTTTGGACTTACAACTTCACGATGACAGCAGCTTCTCAAAACAGCCCATGAATTAAATTTATTATCCAGTTTCTCATGTGGGATTTTCTTAACTCTAACCCAACACAGCAACAACAAATCAAGGTCATTGTTT
Organism: Heliangelus exortis; assembly: GCF_036169615.1. Lineage (NCBI taxonomy): Eukaryota > Metazoa > Chordata > Aves > Apodiformes > Trochilidae > Heliangelus > Heliangelus exortis. Next base: position 159,560,506 of record NC_092422.1, on the reverse strand, counting down.
ATATTGCATGAATTAAAATTAACCACCTGTTCAAAAGCTTTGTTTTTTCATATTGAAAGGTATTTGGTCTCATAGACTTTTGACATATGCAGCATTCACCACTTCTTCTACACATTTGGAAGCATGTGAGAATACACTGCATCTCCTCTCATGCTAGTCTGTCTTGACTTTAAAAAAAATATTAAAAAAAAAAGATCTATCAGCCATCCTACTGCTTCCTACATCAGTGGTTACACATGTGAAAGAGAATCCAATTGCAGGATGCTTTCCAGGAACTAACGTCCTCCTAATATTTAAGCAGATCAATGGTTTTCAAATGATTAGTGATAAAAACAGTAGCAAGGGAAGACCTTTTTGTCATGTGGATCAGAGAACAGGCACCATGTTATGGGCTTTGAAAACAAAGTCTATCTCTACAAATCTATTCAATTAAGAAATACTACCTTTTCCAACCAAAGAAGCTGTTAAGATACCCATTTCTTTCCTTAAATTAGAGCCTAATAATGAGGCAAAACAAAATGTATGCTTTACAGACCTAAAAAACGAATGCTACCCTTAAAAATTCCAGTCCTCTTTTACTTCTTCAACAGTTACTTGCAGTACTCACCATACCAGAGGAACAGCCATTGTTTACAGCCAGAAATTTCAGGGCATAACAAAGCAACACACCACCTAACAGTAACCATAATGAAAGTCAGGAAACTTTGCTTGAAGTGCACACCCACAAAGCTTTTCTACAGGGTTCAGTCTGAAGTGGACGGCTGCAAGTGACCCACAGCCTCTTACAGGCAAGCACCTGCATTCCTAGCACAAGATGTCCAAGCCAATGCCCTGAGCCCTTCCCCACCAGAAGCAGGAATGCTGCAGGCATTAATACCTCCTTGATCCGCTTCACGAGAGCATTCTGGTCAAAGGCAACTGCTTCTGCACACTGGTGAAGGTGATCTTGGTACCGGAGACACAGCTGCAGCACCTGCTGGGGGTCCAGCTTTTCCAGTTTGGCGTTGGTTGGAGATGTGTGGCCACTGAGGAGTCCTACGAGGCAAGAAAAGGACCAGGGTTAATGTGACAGTTCACATGATTAGCTCAGCTGCAAGCCAAGAGGCAGCAGAACAAACCCAGAAGAAAAGCTTTACAAGGGGTAATGAACAAATGAAAATCTCATCTGGGGTCCTAAGCTACTGAATGGATTTTAGCAGTGCAATAGTGCAGTGAAAGCTAAAAAGTGGGAAGGGCATGTACTGAAGATTTATGGATGTTTAGGATTTATAGCAGTGCTACGAAGTTTGCCACACAGCTTATCTCTCCTTGACAGTACTTAAAACACAGACTCTGAATGCAGGTCCGTAAGGCACATCAGCAAGGTTTTCACCAATATGCTGTGTAAAATGAGTCCTGTTTCTTCTCCACCACAAACAACCCTGAATTGTGAAAAATGAACCCCTCTTTTCCTTTATGTATGCCAGAAGGAGTTGAGATCTGCATTCCTACATGGGCATGGGATTCAAACTATTTTCACTAGAATCAGGCTGTCAAAACCAGAGCTCTAGAAATACACTGGTCCCACAAAACAAACCTGAATAAAAAACTACCCACTCTACTCAAATTATTAGGGGTGAAACCATAGAATCATTTTGGCTGGAACAGACCTTTAAGATAATTGAGTCCAACCATCAACCTAACTCTACCAAGTCAGGTACTAAACCATGTCCTTAAGCACTATATCTACATGTCTTTTATATTGCAGTGTCTGGTGTCTGTGTTTTGTCTGCCTTGACTTTTTCAATGCTTCAGAATAGATTTTTCTTCACGATCTCACGGATTAGTGATGTACTTTTTTTTTTCTTTTTCTTTTTTTTAAATAAAGAATCAAGATCCTTACCTCATTGTATGACCCAGGTTTTCACAAAAGGCTCACCCAAAAAAAAGTATTCGCCTTAAAATTGGGACACTGGTACTATCCAGAGAAGCAAAAATTGTCCAGAGAAATTTCTCCAGCTCTTTGTTTGTTGCCTGCATAGCACAATTTGAGAAACTTTGCTGAGCTCAAGCATATGTGTGCCATACTGACTGCCTTCCCGAAAGCTGCTGGAAAAACTGATGCTAAACTCTAAGGCCATAGTTTCTTGGTGTTTTTCTTTTATTTGTTTTTTTTCTTTTGCTTTGTTTTGTTTCTGCTATTGCATTTACTTACTTTCATTTTCTTCTAGCATGAGCACAACTTTTTTCTTGGTGGGACACCATCTGAGACAAACAGCACAAACACACAATCTTCTTTTCCCAAAACATCCTTCAAACTATATAAACTCCAATTCAGTGACTGCATGCATGTGCCCTTTGGGACTCTCAGTTTACAGACAGGAAAAGACATTAAAACAGCAAATGTAAGCAAGTATCACACTAAGCAATTAAAAAGTAATAAATGCCAGTTATTTGGATTGGAAAAGTTCTTCTAAGAACGTACCTCAGTGGGAAATGGAAACTATTCTGGAAGGCCCCCATGCCTGTTGGAAGCTAGAACTGGTAACACTGAGTTCTTGCCAAAACACAAGAACAAGACAGAAACCAAGACGTAAGTCAGAAGCATCTTATGAATTTGAGAAAGTTAAACCCCTTTGAAAACATTTGCAGACAAATGAAAACAAAATCAGGACATCAACTTCATCAGATATGAAGTAGGTTAACTTTTCATCAACACTCAACATTTTATTTTCTCAGGATACTCCCCAGTTACCCTTTGCACAAAACCTTTTCATTCCTCACCTTAAGCGTAAAAAAAAAAAAAAAAAAAAATTATTTTACTAACTTGTTTCCCCCTACAATTGTGCTGCCTGAGTCAAGTAGTCAGGAGAAGAAATAGACACCTCACCATTTACTCTCAAAACCCTGTATTAGGAATAGTCAAATTTACTTTTTATGTTCTAGAAAGAATAATCTCAAAAAAAAAAATCTTATGTCCAGCAATTATCAACTGCAAATCTTTCAAGCATACTTTCAGCTAAAGTGCAAAGCTTTCATGGGAGCAAACCCAGGGAAGGAAATAAGACTTTTTTCAAAAGTGTACATTACATGTTCTAGAGCTCCCTCAGCTTCTTAATTCTGATCTTCTATAAAATTATCTTGTCAGGCTAAATGTTCAGATGATGTTGTCAACTTTTAATATGTTGAATGTGCACACTGGAATGAAGAGTTCACCATACACCTGAGGCAGTTGTCCTGTTTCTGCACTGATTAAATACATGATGCTATCAACAAGCTAATTTTCTTTTATTACTAATCTCTCACCAACTTCAACAGGAGGAAGACAATTAGACTCTATTTAAGAGATTTAATTAACATGAAGAGTGTGTTTTGGCCAACTTATGGTACTTTCGAGCATTTTGAAGCAGAATAGGCCAAGGACTATTAAACGAGCTATAAAGGAGCATGGTGCTCAAACTTATGTACTTAAAAACTTGTACAGGTTACGTATTGCTAAAAGAAAACTTTATAAACTTAAAGGAGGCTTTAATTCCCTATCCAGAAAAACAAAAGCTCAAGTGAAGGGAAATGTTAACTGTTCAGCTGGAGTTCCTTCATAAGAAGGCAGAGGTGGAAATACAATCCAGTACAAAAGTTTGGAGTAGCAATAAACAAACAGCATATGCTGCTCAAAGATAGATGAAGGTATTATTTTGGGTGATGCAGTGGGGAGAAGCCAAAAGAATTAGGTTCTCCAAAGACCTCTGGGTTCATGCTGACAGTGCTGACAAAGAACAATTCAGCTTAAGGGTTTCAACTTGCAAGAAAGGAAAAAGTAAACAACAGCACTAAAAAAGCAATGCAGCTTTCCACCTGGAAGAAATTCCCATTGTCTAAATGTCAATCTGCCATTTTTTGTTGTTCAAAGTAAATACTTATTACTGTGCTATAAGTCTTAACATTTTCTTAAAATTAACTAATGAGCATCTCCTCCTACTCTGCTTTGGTGAGATTACACTTGGGAGTACACCATCCAGCTTTGTGGATGCCAGTCAAGAAAGGTACAGACCTGTTGGAGCAGACCCCGAGAAGAGCCATGGAAATGGTCAGAGGGCTGGAACACACAGAACAGCTGAGAGAGTTGGGGTTGTTCAGCTTGGAGGAGGCTCTGGGGAGACATTGTTGTGGCCTTTCAATACTTAAAGAGGCCTTGTATGAAAGACAGAGAGAGACTTTTTACCAAGGTCTGTTGCAACATGATGAGGGGTAGCAGTTTAAAACTGAAAGATGGGTTTAGAAGGGACATAAGGAAGATGTTTTATGATGAGGGTGGGGAGACACTGCAACAGCCTGCCCAGACAAGTTTGTGGATGCCCCATCCCTGGATGTGTTCAAGGACAGGCTGAACAGGGCTTTGAACAACCAGGGGAAAGTGTCTCTGCCCACTGCAAAGGGGGGGGCTTGATGATCTTTGAGGTCCCTAATGATCCAAACCATTCTATTATTCCATTAATTCACTGCATTTTATTTTGTAGGGAGTCAGTAGCTTGGCTCCAAAAGACCAGATGGCAATGGTTTGAATCTTCATGGAAGAGAGACTGCAGCCACTCAGATCCCAGACGGGTTTTATCAGGATAGCCCGGGATGCAGAAACAGAGCTGCAGGGCTGGTAAGGATCTCCTCATGCCACAGAACTCAGGCCTCCTACCTTCCTCCTCCTCCCAGCAGAAGGCAGTGAGACCAAAGAAGTTTAACATAGTACCTCCTCCACAAGCTCTGCACTTAAGAGCAACATACTGCCCTATACCCATGAAAAACATGAGACCACAGGAAAAATTGAAACAAGAAAGAGACACAGGAGAGTGTAGGGGGTTAAAATGGGTATTGCTGGTGTCCTTTATTTCTATACTAACAGAAAGTTGAGGAGATATCTACAAGCCACTGAGAAATCTTCATTTTTAGAGCAGAGAGATGGCCAGAACTATTAACCTTCAGGTATTATTAAACAATTATCCTCTTGAAAATCACTGCTTCCTTCCTGAAGCTTTGTCCCATGTTTTGAACTCTCCACTGAACCAGGCCATCCCTCAGCAACTGGCCTACACACAGTTTGTAAGAGGATATAAGACCGTATCTGTTGCAACAAAATGTTTATTAGGTCAGTCTTAAAATGGGGAGAGACTAAGGTTACTGACTAGTTCAAGGTTCACTCCCAAAACAGCCAGAATTTGAACCTGGTCACCAGTACCTCTCAGAGCAGTTAACTGCTGAGCTATCCTACCTCTTCTTCACAGTGGAAAGGGTGTTCCTGTGTTTTCATCTGCAGAACTATTCCACAACCCCCAAAGAGCACGGTTCTGCTCTTAAGTGGAAAGAAAACAGCAACTGAAGTTTTAATTCCATATTAAATTGAACACTCATTTTCAAGATGGACTGTTCTCTTCCAAAGAAGAGGGCACACCAGAAATCACCCTTGCACTGCTTGAAACCTCAAGAAGACACTGCTTGGCACAGCCCAGCATGGCAGGGACAGGTGGCATGGAGCACGTTGTAGCATGGGGAAAACTGGAAGCAACGGCGAAGCATGCACAATCTTGGCTACCAGATTACACCCTAAAACAAAAAAAAAGGGGACAGACCACATCATGTGCCTGCCATGATGAAGAGAAGTTGAGCTTTTCCACCTACTCTGGCAGTAAACAGTATGCCCATGAAGATGCTAAGCAGCAACTGGGACAAAGAAAGATTCACATTTCAGCTCCTAAATGGCGCCTTAGAAAAAAAACAAGCCAGTACACCAAGTATGTCATGCATAGAGAAATATCATATATCACTACAAGGCTAGCTGACCCACAGACTTGACAAATCTGTTATTGTTTCCATATTCCTTGGCAAATCAGAGGCATGTTAAAACTATTTTCCTCCTACTTAGTCATCTCCTTGTTGGTTCCAGGTCCACATACACTTCAAACAAATCACATCCCACTGAGCAGAAGAAAGCTGTTAGTTTAAAAAGTATTTTTATGACTAGAAGTTCTTGAAAAACTGTTTTGCACGCTATACTGATTCTACAGACATACAGAACATCATAACCCACCATAGTCATGTTCTGCTGCTTTAGCAGGCAATCCTAACAACAACTTAAGTGCTTTCCAAACTGAGAAGTATTAATATTTATTTTTTATTTCTTTATTTCCACTTGTCAATCCCCTTTTCAACCAGTAACTGCAGACATTACAAAAAGAAAGCAAATAGGTTCACAGTTGTTAATTTATTATTACAGACAGCAAAGCACATGATGCTGGGATCTTGTTACTAATTTTAAGGCCAGAAAGGGCTTCTGTCATCAGCTAACTGAGCTTTCCGTGGAATACAAGAGAGGACTTTAAATGTAATTCCTTATTTAATCAGACCAGAAGTCTGCTTTGTTCAGAATACTGCTTCCAACATTTGACAGCAGTGGATATTTAGACAACAACCTCTTTATCAGTTCTTCTTCCACTTCCATAACCTTTCTGCCTCCAAAAATTACTAATAAAAAGTTTTTGGCACAAATTACTGTGCTCTGTGAAGATCTGGTATTTGCATTTTTGCAAGGCAGACACTTATCTCCACAATATCCTGTGGCATTAAGTTGCTTATTTGTGCACAGCATGCAAAAACTCTTCACCTGCTTTACACCTGCTGCTCTGGGTCTTTTCTTGTGCTCTGACACAAGAAAACATCTATGGAGCAGTGCACACCTCCTCCCATCATCTTTCCAAGCTCAAGACCTCCGCTGATTAGCCTCCTCTCCCACTGAAAACTTAAGTTTCTCTGATTACTTCTGTAACACCTTCAAATATTTCTAATCCAAGGCCTGATTCCCCTCTTTAAAAACCAAGTCAATTCTTCTACGATGTATAATGGTTACCCTTATAACAATCCAGTTGCTTCTAAACCCACTATTCCTTTGCAGAACCTACTAATCAGCAATTAAGAGCACGCAGTACCATGCATTGCACATTTCACCACCTCTTCTTCCAAGAGCAAGGTTAAACACAGCAACAGAGTACCCACCACGATTAGCAATAGCTTGTCAACTTTTAGAGTGGAGCTCCGAGTTCTGGTACCTGTTTCTGGAGGTTTATTGCTGTGTACATTACAGGTTTTTCTGAAACTTACACGTGCGAAGCTCATTCATCTTTCATCTTCTTTCATAGCAAATGGTGATTCAACCAATTGATTTTGCTTTTCTGAATTCTCCTCTGAATACAACCCCGCAGCAAGCTTCTGGGGAACCTAAAATGCTTTTATTAAGTATATGCTGGTAGAAAGCTGTTTCCAAGAACTACTCTGGTCTCCTGATGATTTCCGATTTAATCTGCAGGAGCTTGTGATCTTTCCTTTTCTAACACAAGTTTATTTGTGGACAACTTTTGGCCTACAGCTCCCTCCACACTGCTTCAACTATACTACTTTTCCCTCTCCCACCCTTCAAAATTACCTGGGCTGCTTGTAATTTACCACATTTCAGTTGTTCCCAACTTCCCCTCTTCACTACCTTCATTTTTAATGAAACTCCTCTTCACAAATTTAATCCAAGACAAAAAAAACATTTTAGCTCTTCTATTTCTTATTGAATTTGAGTACACTATGTTTACTGTTAATATAATAGCACTGACTCATTTAATTTAAACTCATTAAGACAGCATTAGTTTTAGCTTTAAAAGTACTAGTGTTTTTCAAGTCTCCAGGAATTTTTTTGTGTTCCAAGAGTATTTAAAAAAGATAAGCCCACAACTTGCCTCATCAAGCATTTCTAAAACTCCTGGGTAGAAGCTACGTGGTCTGGCCCGATTCTTAAATAAAGTCTGGCCTCAGAGGCCACAGGTGAATTATTACAGTCCCCTTGCTTGTTCTGTTTGCATGGGGAGATTGTTTTGCCAATACCTTCAGGCATCCTAAGTACCACAAAAAAAAAAAAATATTCACACAAAAAACAAATTAAATTACATTGCTAAAGAGAAAGACTTCTTTCTTGGTGTCTGCATGAAGTTTGGAAGCAGCAACTTGCTATGAGCTGAGAGAGCTCGTTTCCATATAGTCTCTGTGCAAGAGTACTTTAACATGACCTACAGAAAAGAAATAATTGCACAAGTATGTACAGCAGAATAAAAGGCACTTAAAATAATACCAAACAGATAAAGTAATCAGATTTACCGGGCTCCTACTGAATAAATGCTTTGAATTTTAAGTGTGTACTTCCTCCCTCATACTTGAAGACTAAGAAAATACTACATGTTCAGCAAACTCTGAAGAGACAAGAGCTTTTTGGATGGCTGTTTTGTTGTGCTTTTTGGGTTGTTGTGCTTTTTTTGTATATGGTTTGTTTCTTTTTTTTTTAATTAAAAAGAATTGTTGTCTTCAGTTAGGAGACATCAACATTTATGCACTCAAATTTGAAAACCCAGGCCTCCCTTAAGAAAAGGGCATACACCATTACACTAGTAAAAGTAAACCATAAATAAACTACATAATAATAATAATAATTTTTTTTAAAATTAAAAAAAAATTATTGAAATCCTTAAACTCAAATGTGGATGACCACATGATCTTTTTCACAGGCCAGTTTATTTTCTAAAAATCTCACTGATAAAACACCTTGTAATAAAATACATATTCATACCAGGACAAAAGTTGGCTTTGTCGACTGTGTATTTTCAACTCCTTTGAACCTTAATGGAGGAACACAATGACTGTAGGCAAACTGAATAGCTATTATGTGAGCAAAGAACATATTTGTATTGTGGCAAGGAATGTTGGCTGTAACTGCAGATTTTCCCTCTACTTTGGAGTCAGTACCATGTGATCATTTACTTCTGCATGGGTGACAGATGGGCTGAAGACTCTTATCTTGTCACATCATTTAGCAGGCAACTAAACCATGGAGCTCAAAAATTCTCTCAGTATCAATACTGTACCTCAGCCTCCTATTACAGCAGAAGCTGTTGCGTGTAAGACATTACTCAAAAAGATATATAAACTACCTCCCCTTTTGTTCTTCCACCATTTATCTTAAAAAAAAAAAAAATTAAGAACACGCAAGACATTTAGGCTTCTATTAAAATTAATTTTGCTACAATTCTAAGACAAAACCCCCACACTCTTACACATTTCCACTAATTAAGGTCACATAATTTACTAGCAGAAACTGTGATTCAGAGGGGGTTTTGCTTTTATTATTATTATCAATTACACTCAAAGAGTATTTGTTTCTGGCTTCTTTTTAAGCCTTATTTTTGTTTAGGACTAGATCATGTGAAGATTTCCATACGTCATTAAAGATCTCTCCTGTCACACAGGGTTTGCTATACATAAAGAATAATGTGCAGACAATTCTGTGAATCATTGAAGCTTGCAGTTTCTCTGATGTGATGATTTTACCCCATACTTTGTATGATCCATGTTAGCACACACACAGTGAAGCCTGACCATGACAGGGTCCCATGCCTGGGACTTTGAAGACTGCTGCAAAATGCAAATATCTCAGCGATACAAAAAAATTCTAAATTAAAATTTCTAATTGAAAAGGAGCAAAAGAGAAAGAAATTAGAACTGCTTCCTCACTTGGATTGTTAGAAACCTGAAGGTCAAAGAGGAAGAAATGATGCACCATTTCTGCATGTACTGAGATTCCAGCCTGCAGTTACTTAGATAAATGTCTGGAAATACAAGATTGCTCAGTGCTACACCTTCAAAAAGTCACTAGCAGTTACCATAAAATTGGAAGCTTGTTTACTTCTCTTTTGAAGTTTCACATAGGGATAAAGGTATACAATATACTCTGAAAAAAAAAGTAAACAGTAGCCCTTTGTCAACTAAAAGCAGTCAAAATACTTCCCAGTACATCTTGCCACTGATTTTTTACTTATAGAGCACAGAAGCAGTATGGAAAACAAATGGCTCTAGCAACACAGTTGCAATATCATATGACAAACTTCTTGCAACAGACCCCACATTAAAAAAAAATAGGCACAAGGCTGGATATATGGATGGGGTAATTCACAGCAAAGTGAGAGATCATGGTCCTGTGTCCTACAATAAGATGTATTTACTCTGCAGCAACTCTTTTTGGGAGGAAAACACATCAAGAGAGACCCAAGACCTACCATCACCTGACTACATAAGTGTGTGATATCCGCAGGCTACAACTGGTGCCCTTATCTGGAGTACTCTGCAAACCCAAAGGCCAGAAAACTATCATCATTTTATAAGATGAGGAATTGAGGCATCAACAGATTAAATGATTTATCTGAGGCCCCACGGAAGCTGCTGTCCCTCAGCCTAATGACTTCACCACGAGAACACAGCTCCCCTTTCTCTTGCCCTCAAACACCAAAGGGCAGCAGGGCTGGTGGCAGCAGAGCCCTGAATTCCTACAGCACCCACAGTGTTGAGAACTGAGCATGGACACAGCCTCACCCACAAAGATTCTCAAATGTCCAGTAAAGCTTCATAAGACAACCAGAGCCAAATCAACAGCTTCTTCCCTCCAGCCCTACAGACATGGCCTGCAGAAGGGAAGGTCCAGCTCCCATCACCCTCATCACATGCCTCACCACAGCTCTTCCACAGAAAACAGCTCACTCCACTAAAACCACAGAGAACTAATCCAGTGGGTTTTCTTTTCCCTCTCGGGCAGCAAAAAAAAAATCAGAGCACCAGGAGATCAAAAACAAGAGCTAATCCCAGGAGAGGCAGGAGAGAGAGAAGGAAAGGACAGAGAGGGACTTCTCCATTTAGCAACATCAAGCTGTCACTTCTGTTGTTCTATACATGCAAAGCATTGAGAAAGTCTCAGTTGTACCTGTCCATCTATCCTCCTTGAATTAATAGAACCTTAACTACCTTTGGTATCTCTCTCCCACTGTAAAGTTTGCTTGAAATTTGCCAGCAGATGCAAAGTTTTCTAGCCTGTAGATGGAAGCGAAGAGGGACAGTGGGAACAAATAAACTCAGTTTCTTTTATATAAAATTTTTAAAACCCAGAAGTGTACAAGCTAAAACTCATTTAATTTTATCTATTACTGGCAGTGAGGATCAGCCTCATGGCAATCTTTATTTTATTTTAGGTAAACTTTAAAGAGAGCTTCACTGGAAAAGTTCCTTTTAAACAATTAACAGAATCTGAAGAATCACTTTTTAGTGATGCGTTACAATTGCAAACAAAGTACTGTGATGGTTCTGGTATAACTATACTTTATATGCATGGAATACATGACTTCCATTTGGTATATTGAGCTTTCCATATATTTCTTTTTTTTTTTGTTTTGTATAATCAAAAAAAAAAAAAAAAAAGAAAAAAAAAAAGAAAAAAAAAAGAAAAAAAGACACACACACAAAAAGACACTTTTGAAGTATTTTTCCTCATTCCTCACACAGAATTTCTGTATCAGATCAAAATACACGCAAGTGTTAGACCTAAAATCATTCGCTTCTGTTCTGGCCACCACTATATCCTCAATTATAACTGCAGCCCCAAACCTTAAGGATTTGAGAGAAGGCACATTGCCATAGTATAAATAACATCATGGCCAAAAGTTATGGTCATGTCATGGTCTTTGTCCATTTTTCCAAGAGTCTAGTCTAAAATATACCTTAAAGGAGCACTATCCAAAATACACTATTGACACCTTCTGACCACAGGTAATATGAATAGTAATTTTTCTACTATGTACATTCAGGAAAATGTAGTGAAGAGCAAGAGCCTTTTGTAAATGCAACAAAAATGGCATTTTCTACTTTAACTTCTTTTCTCACATGCACTGCAACTTACCACTCAGCCATTGTGCTAGCAATGTGGGTTCCCATTTCACATATAGAGTTTAATTTGGATGGTGCTTATTTCTTCTCTGAAGGCTTTACCAGCATGACTTGGAATGGCTGCAATGACCAGGAGTAGCAAAATCCAAGCAGGGCTCATGAAACTTTTACATTATCCAACCCATACTTACATAGCTCATACAGAATATACTTCACAAAAATTACATAGATGCTCCTTACTTTTTATTATAATGAGTTTAACTGGCCTATTTTGTTTATTAGAGTAAGTCATTACTTAATAGCAAGTCCAGCTGAGTAAAGGAGAGAGAGGTCTACCCTCAGTACAAAGTGAGAAAGCACTTTGGGAACCTGGATGCCCTCAAATAAACTTCTTTCCTTGGCAGTCCCATTTCCCAAACAGCATAAAAGTATTCAGGAAGTACCATTTTCTATTTAAACAATCCTACTATCCAGTCTGGCCCAATGCTTTCTACCCTCTCCGAGTTCTCCCACCTGTATTTAAATATTCTGTTTTTTGGTCCTACCTTATTAAGTAAGTCAAATTCAAGCACTGATGTACTTTTATTTCTGCCTACTTCTTTTCCCACATCCATGAAAACTGATTTTATAAGTAATTCAAGTGACACAATGGATGTAATTAGCATTAGTGTGTAAATAACTATTGCTGCTCCCACTAGTGTATTGTAGAAGAAGGCTGTTTTCCCTGGCTGGAAGGACACATGGAGCTGGCATGAAATTAAAACAACTAAATTCAGGATATTGAAATTACTCGAAGGTTGAGTTGGGGTGAGGAGGAGGAGAAAACACACACACTATTGACTTTTGACAAGTGTGTTTTAAAAACTAATCACTCAGCTTTGCAGGGCTTTTTCGGGTACCTAAAACATTCAACTGTTACACAGAGTAAGTAGCCTGCTGTGTTCTCTATTAACTCTGTGTTTATCATCTCCTGTCAAATATCATCAAGTGCAAAGTGCCTTGAAGAAAAACAAGGCACAATGAGGAATCCTTAGCATGAAATGTAAAGGATTTGATCCTTCATGTTAAGGGGAAGGGAACCAAGCAAACTGCACCTCTGGAGTAGTCAGTTTACATTCCCTTTGCACTTCTGTAAATGAGCTCACTTGTAGAATATTATGAAAGAGCATCACCTTACTATTAAAATAAGATGCTACTTAAGCAAGCTTTGAATACATAATGATAACATTTGTATGATCCTGTCCTTATAGGTAACCCATAGGCAATATTAATCGAGGAGTACCACTTTTATCAGGTACAACAAGCAACAGCACTTAGCAAGCCTGGGAGCTTCTTGAGCCCTGGCTCCTTCTACTGAAAGACAATGACTCAAATCCCAGTGTGGCCATTAACCAAAGGAGATGCATCCCAGAGCCAGCCCTGACAACTTCCACATTCCAGCTCCACCAAGCACATGAATCCCTCCCTCTGGGGTTAGAGAAACCCAGAATATAACAATTCGTTTCTACCTCCACTTAACCCCTCCCCAAACAGTGCAGCTGTAAAAATATCCCCCCCCCCCCCATGTTTTTTGTTTGTTTAGCATACAGTGTACTGCTGGTGTGCTCCCACACAGCACAAACCTATTTCCTAAGTCTGTCATGGAAAGTATCAGTTATTTTATAGCAAAAATTCTCTTCCTCACCATCAAGGTTCTAAATATGTGGTAGGTGGGGTTTTGCACATCCTAAATCACATATCCCTCAAGGTACTTATAAGGTCCATTACAAGACCTACAAAGCCTTTAGAGCTGGAACACTGGAACACCTCCCAGCAGTCAAGAAAAGCTCCCCATCCCTGTTTAAGAAGGTACCTTTGCAAAACTTTATACATCCTGAGCTTATCTCAAGGAACTCTGCCATTGAAAAGGAGATCAATCTTGTTGCTCTGCCACCCTTCCTTGCCATGCAGGCCAGGCTCCATCTTTATACCAGTTTTGGTTCTCACTTAGCTTTTCCACAGAAAGATTCAGCTCACCAACTAACCCAAAAACTACCCACTCATCACTACTAGTTCCCCATCAGCCCATAAAGCCAAACTGGCTTAATAAGGGGGCTGACAAGCATCAGAAGCAACACAAAACACACAGTTATAGTTATGTCCCTCCTCTTCCCCTCTGCTGTCAGATCAGCTCTCCCACTCTGGAGATGGATCTGGGAGACAGATGGACATTATTCCTCAGTTTGGGTCAGAGTTTCACATGCAAAATTGTAAGAGTCCCCTCCTCAGTTAAAAGACACTCTTTTCCTCTAACTACACTAAGAAAGAAAGTAAAATTCATCAACGTATGGGTATATACAGCATCAAAATGCCACCAGCTAGAGTAATTATAGGTATGTGAGGACATTTCATCTACTTCTTTTGCTCATATCACTATTTGCAATAGTCAAATAAAACTGAAAACACTGAATGGTTACTCAACTGTTGAGTACTTTATCTGGCATGTTTTTTAAAAAAACCAAACAAACCAGACGTTTTGACTTGGTTTACTGAAAGAGAAACTTCAAAGCATCTCAATTAGCACATCTCCCCTGGATACTGCTTGTGCACAAAGCCCATTACAACTCTTGGAGAGGCTGTGGCACTGCCACCTTTCTAATGATTAATGAGGGACCTGAATCAGAGTGCAGAGCTGCAATGCTCAGCTGCTGTGGCTTATGTGGAGGGAAGGAAGGACTTCCCTGGCCCAGACCTCCTGCCACAGCAGAGGGGCAGAACTCACCACCTCAGCCTCTGGATTCTGCAGCATCCATGAGGATCCCTTGAGCAAGGGAAAACTTAGCTGGACACGCCTCCTCCTTTGCAAGATACTGCTAGGCACAAAGGCACCTCAAAAAATCCACATTATTCTAGACTTAATATATGCCCATGTAGTTCAATTTCTCTTCACTCACCATCTTAAACAACAACTTGGTTTGTGACGCTGACAGCAATTAATTCTTACATTCTGTGCAGAAGGTTCTGACTTCAGATAAGAAATAAAATACCAGGAAAGGACAAGCTGTAGAGCCAAAGACAGGCTTGTTGCCAGGCAAATGCTCTTCTTTTGTTAAAAATAGGGAGAGTGGGAAAAGAAGTGAGAAAAAGCAGAACACTTTCAAATTAAGAATATTCATGAAAACAATTGAAAAATTAAACATCTGGTGGAACTTTATTTACATTTGCTGATATTTTAAAATTATAGTGGTGAGAAAGATATTTTTCATTATATTGGGCATTACTGAAGTTCTTAATTGCAAATTATAGACTCTCAGCATTCCTGTGAGACAGAATCAGACTTTTTGCTTTTCAGATCACTAAAGACTGAAGCAAGGATCATGCTTCAATGCCTACAAGTTCTCACTTGGTGTCACGCATTAGAGGTAGCTGCTCTTCCATAGCAATTTGCCACCATAGTTTAAATGGGCAAAGTCTCAGCTCTTTAAGAGTTAGGAGTGTCCAACTGGTCCCAGAAGGGGTTCCCACTCCCCCACCCATCCTCTTCCCAAATGACTGTGTGCTGCTCTGACCCCAGCCACCCTTTCCCAGCCATAGCACTCATGCAGCTGAGGGACTACTGGTTCAAGCTGATGGATCCAGCAAAAGCCTTCCCCTTTCAGAAGAGCTGCTTCTCCCTCCCACCATCCCACCCAACCAAAGCACCTGGCAGCTGTGCAGCTACCAAGCCCACCACAAGAGGAGAAAATGGTGGTCTTCAGCACCAGCACCTTAGAGTGGTGATGCCTTCACGATATGAAATCCTCTTGCTTTTTGGTAAAATCCAGAGCCTGGGTAAACAAAAGTGCAGTAATAAGCCTCAAACACATGCTATCTCCCTTTTGGAGGTGCAAGGCAGGGTGACTTATTTGTCCACAGCAGAGAGACAACTTGCCTTGCTTCTCTGCTGCCAGCCTACAAGAGGCAGCTGCTGCACCCCCCTTACCACCACCGACTTTTTTCTGCGCCTGGTCTGCAGACTTGGTGGCTTCAATATAACTTCCAGAAAATCTTCCAACAGGTCCAGTACAATACCAAACTTAGCAAAATACCAGTTCTACAAACAGTATATCCAGGTCCTAGGTGTCCTTGAACTACATCTATCATTTCCACTGTAACTGGAACATGATTTTGATGTTAGGTTCTGCATCTGCAGGGTGCAATGCAATCTACGCTTTCTTGGGTCTCTCCTGAAGCTGACAGGCCTTGCATGCCTACACTTTGTGGGCTCACCAGAAATGTTAAGATGGCTGTAAGACCTGCAGCTGTTAACAGAAAATAGCAGTACCAGATGCTGGTTTTGTGTAGGGTCCTACATAAAAATACCTACTCTTGCCATGACTTTAGCACTGCTTTTTCAATCTGCACAAAAACCGCCTCAGAGGCAGATTTCAGAAAAGAAGAGACTTTTTGGGAATCTGTAACCAGAGGTGATGACACAAGAGCCTTATCATTTTTTGCTCTGAAATCATAGAGCATTTTTTGTTTTCACCAATACATATCAAAATGTTAAGTCATCATCTCCACTCTAACAAAATTAAGTCTACAAGCAACATGAAAACAAACCACAGTAGTGCAGATGCACATGCGTCTCCTCTTGGGTTGGGGGAGAAAGGGAATAAAAAAGCTAACTCTATTGAAGACATGAGTGAGAGCAACATACAACAGTATCTAAGTCCTCAACTGTCTAGAGCTCTTAAAGACTCTCTTAGCAACGCTTTAGTACCTTTCATTTTTTCATTCAGCTCTCTAGTAAATGGATTTTTTTTTCTCTTCTGCCTTTATTTAGCGAGAGAGGAGGATAGCACTTGAATCAGCAGCAAAATGATTTGCTTGATTCTGACTGCTTTCAGTAAAGGAGCAGAGCACAAAACAAACCTGACTATTCCTCCTTCCCAGCTGTGCTGCCTGCACTTCCAAATGGCTCCGGCACAAACACAACAGCTTTTCCTTGCCCAATCTGCCCTCAGGTCTGGTGTGCTATTCTTTGCTCATACCCAGAGCTGAGTCATTGCAGAAGAGGTCTGAAGTGTGCATGTCTAGTAAGGTCATTCAACAGAGGGCACTCAAATCTATTCAATCAACACCATGCTAAGCTGTGTTTTTTGAATAAGATGGTGTGCTCTAGTAGGAAGTCATCAAACTAAAAAGCTTCTGGAAAGTGACACATTCCTGAGGGAACGGCCTAAAGAGAGGATCAAATGTAAAGCTTTGCCTCTTTACATTACCACAGCGACTCTTTAAGTGCATGGTGATGTGAGCCAGTTGACTATAACTTACACTGTTAAATGGATTTGCAAACTTTGTGCCCCCAGCAATCCAGTTTTTAAATCCTTTTACATTCTGAAAAATAATGGGCCAATTTTCTGCAAGTGCTCAATATCCTGAAAGGCTGTTTGCTAACTACACAAATATCTTACAGATGTTTGGGTAGCTATAGGCTGCTCATAGCAACTTGTATACATGATGGACATGAGGAAAGGGAGGGGTACAGTACATCCAAAACACCTCACATCTATACTTGTAAAAGGCTCAGTACTGGCACTTCATTCAGCCTAAGGAGAGCTCTTTTCTAGTTTAACTTGTGCCACTTTAGAAACGGTCTGTTCTGAATTAGAATGCATGAATACAAATAGACCAAGCACCACACAACTCCTATTTTTCTTAAGGAAAGAAAAAAAAAAAGCTACCTGGCAAGTCATATGCTTTAAATAAATGAAAAAAAGTTGTGTCACTTCTATGCTATACAAGAACATTCATATAGGGGACTACCAGCAGCAGGTGTTCCAGTATAAACAGCTCGTAGATTAGATGCTGTTATTGATTTCCCATGCTTTTCAGTTTTAGAAGATTCTTTATTTTGTCTTTAGAAGCATTTTTTTCTAAACCTGCTTTATCACAATGTTCATTTACTCATTATAGCTACACCTTTTCTGAGGTGCTTTCCAACACCACTCACTGTCAAATTCACCAAATAACAGTCATTACTTCTTAGTTTAAGAACCTGTAGCTTTCACTGTTCTGCTGCCTGCCTGGTGCAAGTCTCCCTTTCTGCAGAGCAAACGAGCATTACTTGAAGTATGAAATATGATGAAGCTTTAAAAGAAGGCTATGAAGAGGCTGAGGGCAATGGGAGGTTCTCCTATTCATTGGCCAGGCACTGAAGCTACCAGAGGTCACAAAAGCTGAACTTCTTTATTCAAGCAAAAACTTCCATTGAAGCCAAATGAGGTTCTGTTGAGTAAGGGCCACAGGAATGAGCCCAGAGTAGATTCTCGACTGGGAGCAAGTCAAAGCAAATTACGCAATGGCTGTCAGGAATCTGTGTACAGTTCTTAAGAGCTGCAGTGTAGGAGGAGCCCTGAAGCATCCTTAACCTTTGTCTATTTATGTTCCAGAACTGAGACTCCTTCCAACAAAATAAGTCATGCTTTTATATGTATTTTTATTAACCCAATTTATAGCAAAGAGCTCTCTCCTCCTCTTCCTCCTTCCCCTCCCGTCCTTCCCACCCTTCCCTCTCCTTCCCCCTTGCCGTGTTGTGCTGTTTGTGTGGAAAAAACCAAGCTCCCACCCTTGCCAAGAGTGACATCAACTCATTCTTATCCGGTGATGTCCAGCAGAATCTTCCTCTGATAAACATTTGCTCAGTGTCAGAGCCTCAAGGTTACTGGCTGCACTTTGTTTTCATTGTCGCTTGTTTTCTGACACTTTGCTGCTCCTTATACATTGAAATTCCTCCCCCTTCCCCCCCTCCCCCCCCCCATGTCTTCGACCTGGAGCCAGAGTAAGGCAGTGAACAGGACATTCCTCCCCGCTTACCCGAGGAGTCTTCCCGCCACCCCCTTCCCTCTGGAACAAGAGTCTGTTTGTCTCTCTATGAACAATAAAAAGCTGATACTGCAGAGAAGCAAAAACATAGGAACAAAGCATCTGCAAAAAGCAGCTCGGGAGTACAGATCTATGGAGGTTTGACCTTTGGTTTCTCTTTTTTGCACAAATTTTCTTACGTCTTTCTCTACCGTGCTCTAAAGTTAGTGAGGAGACAGAGTTGATTAATGGGCTGATATATCTTCCTCTCCTTGCACAACAGCACTCTCCTCCAAGACTCAGAAGTATTTGCTCAAATCTGGAATCTATGCTGTCTCACGCTTCTGGGATCACCAACATCTGATAAAGCACCTCAGATTTTTCTCTCTTCTCCCCTCCCTCCTTTTTCCATTGTCTCCTCACAAGACACTGATTTTCTGGAGCAAAGGGAAACAGATGATGCTTTTCCCCACACCATCCCTAGCATTTTACTCGAGCTGATGTTTATTTGAAGCACATCAAACTGTGTCTTCAGATAATTAGTACTGAATGAAATGTCTTGCTCTTTGTCCCAGCAATCTGTAATCCACAATCTATTAAAGCAAAGAGGAGAGAATGTGACAAAACCAAAAAGGCTGAGCAAAAGTCAATAGTCCTGAAATGTGTAACAGTGAACAAAGAATCAAAAAAGGCACCTTTTAGCCTGGGATGGCTCCTGTCTACAGCCCCACTGAAGAGGAAGCACTCTACAGAAACTTCAACTTACAGGATGATGAACACACTGTATTTACAACTGCATTCTTCCTTGGGTCACTGGGGAGAAAGAAAAATCCATTTGTACAGTTATCCAGAAGGAAAAGTCTGCTGTAATTGGAAGGATATGTCCTGGTATCATCAACACAAAGATTCCTGCTTTTCTAGGAAACTAGTCCTAAAACCTCCTCTGGTATTCATGGAAAGGTTGCTGCTGTTCTGAACAGCTTATAAAAACAGCTTATTTGTGACAAAATGAAGGTCAATTACCTTCACAAAGCAAGTGAAGAAAAAAAAATTCTTTTCAAATGTTACCATTACACATACCAACCGCACTAGAGCATTAGAAGCACTTAGGAAAATCAACATAGAAAATTACTCCCTGCCATCATCATTTAGAGGAGTCTTCTAGAAAAAATAAAGGGAAACCAATAACCTGGATTTAAACAAAGCATAGGAAACCAGTGTTCAGACAGCTCACTCAACCTGTCCTTTGATTTTTCAAGCTCTCTAATTTTCAGTGGGGCATTTAGTATTGCTTGGATAAAGCCATTCCTGTGAATTCACTTATTAATAATACCTGCTACCACAGGGCTACCTGCAACACCCTCTTACACAAGAGCAAACTCTGTCCTCGTGCAGTTTCTCGCTGGTTTTTATGTTTCTTTTATTATTGCTGTTTTCTGTGTCAGGCAGGAAATATTAACAAGACAATTCCTCAACTTAGAGCTTCATTTTCTAAAAGTCTTGACTGCTTCTATTGATGTTCATGACTATGTCAGTACTCTGAATAAGTGGGCAGAGTGAAAGTTACAGCCATAGTCGAGGTCAGGCAAGAAGTATATTTTCAAACAAACCATAAAGAACATACAGGCTCTCAAATACAATTTGAACAACAAATGAAACCTATTTTAAACCACTTTCCAATAAGAAGGTTGCTTATTTTTTTGAAAGATGCTTGAGAGAATAACGTCTTATTTCTTCTTCATTTAACAGTTATTTTGAAACTCTAAAGTAGTAAAAAAAAGGTCATCAGCCAGCCTGCAAAAAAATATTTTGCAAAAGGTCTGTGAGATTAATATATGTGCTACTTACTGAAAATAGAGAGGGGATCCCAATAAGACATCTAAACAAATGGAAATCCTGTTTCCTTGATGGCTTAATGAAATCCTACACCACGACTGCAAGAGATTGCCCTCAAGGTTATTCTGTAATTTTTCACTACTGAAGCAACCATTTACATAGAAACAACACTACAAATCCATAACTGAATATGTAATACCATTCCAGGGAAGCATGCATTAAAAAATGTACACAAATAGTAATGACTCATGGCAGCCTTAAAATACAATTAAAAAAAATAAAATTCCATAATTTACAAAGCACTTTTTTAGCACCAAATCCACTACAACAAATTGCACTGAAACTATCTCAGCTCCGTGGTTAGAGCTTGGGTGGAAAGGAAATGGGAGAATTTTTTTAAGGAATATATCCATTTGATCCATCAGTGCTTGCTTTACTATCTTAAAGATGAAATAGATGTTGGCTGATACATAGGGACATAGGTATGAATATCACCTGGGTTTCCTATGAAGCTATCTTCATTTTAGGGTTCTTTTCTTTGGTACTGTAATTTATGGTATTTGCAGGAGTGTTTCTAGCATCTGGAAATGGGGTGTTTACAGAAATACTAACAGGGATGCAAATTCCCAAATGACCTTGACTATCATTAACCACCTAATTATAGGGGCATTTGGCCTACCAACACCTCTCTGGAAGTCTCTGGCTGTTTTGTCTCAACAAATACAATGACTGCAAGAGATAAACCCCCATGTAAAAAGAGAGCTGATAGTTGCAATGCAGGAATTCATATACGTATGAACAAAAGGAACACTTTTTTCATAGCAAGAAAAACCACACAGCAGTGCTGTCTCAGGAGTTTAATTAGCATAGCAGGAATGTTGATAACAAGACATCTTATCAGAAGCCTTGCTTTCAACAAAACCAATTAGTATCAATTTAAATGGAACAAGCCGAGATAAAGGTGTACATAACATGCATAACCTTGAGGTTCACAATGCCTAATAATTAAGTACTGGATCATTTCCCATACTCAAGAGACAAAAATTTGTATAAATCAACAACAACCAAAGGAAAATTGTTCTCCTACGAGGACAAGAAGGGTTTGAATCCAGCACATTGATTTCAGCCAGTTGTCCTTGTGAAACTAAGCCATGGCAAGGCTCAAGGATTTTCAGCAACTTTTTGAGATCTCCAAACCAGATTGTGAACTTCCCCTTTGTATAATTTTGACTTATTTTTCTTAAAAAAAAATAAAACTAATAATAATAAAAACAAAACAAAACAAAAAAACCACCAAAAAAAACAGTCCACACTTTTAGAGTCTCTTGTAGACAAAGGAAAAGCCACAGCCACAGCTAAATAGCAGAAGTTCGCTTCCACCCAAAACTGTACTTGGGCACCTCCTTTCTTCTTCCTGTTCTTCTGCAGCCTTCTCAATCTTCTTTTCCATTATTACTTGATTTTAATCTCCTGTTTCCAGCAATGTTTATCTGGATTTTTAAACAAATTTATTTACTAATAGAGATTTTAACCTCATGCAATGGCTAAATAGGCTGGCTGAGCAGAAAGTGAGACTGATGGAAAACTGTCTGAGGTGATGACACCAGAGGCACCTGCCACCCTCAGCAATTCTGACCAACAGGGCAAAGACAAAAATTCAGGCTTCATAAGGGCACTGATGACTTGAAAACAGTGCTTATGTAATCCCTACTGTTAAAGAACATTATAAAACTACCTCCCATGTCACCCTTTTGCAGTAGGCTCATACCGTATCCTTCTGACAGAGAGCTAGGAAGAATTGCTACCAGCACAGAAATTCAGTTTACTCCCAGCTCTAACTCGGTGCTTCCAATATGCCTCTTCATCCCACTTGGATAATATAAACTAGTCAAGTCTGGTCTGTTTGAGAAGCAGCAGCAAAAAGCACTGTTTGCATTCTGGTGTACAGCAATCACCGCCTGAGAACATAAAATGCACATGTTTCTTATAACATGAAGGAATGCTTCTGGATCACTCGGGCCAACTGAGAGCGTTTCAAATTCATTCACTGGGCCAAATTCCTTTCTTAGTTACTGAAAAATGTAAAAATATCATTGTGGTTGGAGCATGAATTTTAGACTATTGTAATTACTGTTGTATGTGTGAATGTACGCACGCACCCACCCACCCCATATGTTAAGACTCAGTGCTACTCTCACAACTGCACTGCAAGTTTCACAATGTGCAATATATTTTCTTACAAC
Organism: Heliangelus exortis; assembly: GCF_036169615.1. Taxonomy (NCBI): domain Eukaryota; kingdom Metazoa; phylum Chordata; class Aves; order Apodiformes; family Trochilidae; genus Heliangelus; species Heliangelus exortis. Next base: position 159,537,836 of record NC_092422.1, on the reverse strand, counting down.
ATTAGCAAAGTTATAGGATTAACCACTGCACTTCTAGACATCCTGGCTGCAGAGATCTTGGAAACATATATTCTTCCCATAATTCTTTTGATTTTCATATAAAAAGGAGAATTTCTAAGGGGCGTTTTTGTGGTTAGCATGCAACTCTTCAGTGCTTGAGGCTGATAAAGACAGCTGTCATTCATCCAGAACCCTTCAATCTAGGTCTTTACCTAGAGATAAATAAGGTAGACACAGGTATTGTAACTTACAATTCCTGTGCTGCCCACGTAAGTTCTTAAAAATTACACATGACTACCACCCAGAATTTTAGCACACAAAACACTCACCCAGGGTCACACTGGAACAAGATACTAACCCTCCACTCATGCAGCTTCTTCCACCCACTTCAACAATCATGCAGAGCTTGACTTTTTAACAGGAGCAGCTTTGCCCTCCCCTCCTCCAATGGGCCTGAAGCCCCTCTCTGGTTCTCTTTACCAAGAGAATTCCCAAATCCAGATCAGAAAGCCACTCCTTCTGCCTCCTTTATCCCAACCTCTACCCTCCCTAGAGCATGCCAGACTTAAGAGCTATTTATTTCCAGCTTCCTCATCTTCAGTCTTTAAGAGTATACCATTTGAAGTGGGGAAATTTAGGTTAGATATTAGGAAAAAATTCTTTAGTATGAGGGTGGTGAGACACTGGAACAGGTTGCCCAGGGAAGCTAAGGATACCTCCTTCCTGGAAGAGTTCAAGGCCAGGTTGGATGGCCAGTGAGGTGTCCCTGCCCATGCAGAGCGTTGGAACTGGATGATCTCAAAAGTCCCTTTCAAACCTGACCATTCTGTGATTCTATACTCACTTCTCCACTGGGCCAATACCACAGAATGTCTTGCAGGCTTCAATGGTTTTGAGACCAGAATACCATGATATCTCAGTACAACTTGAAAATTAAAAAGTCAGAGAGAACCTCGAAGTGAGCAAGCAGTTTGAATGCCAGACACTAACCTTCACCCAACCACTTCCCAACATCAAGTTGCCCAACATCAAGTGCAGAAGCCCTTGCTCTGGAGAAAATAATGACTTCTCAACTATGGCTGCAACACAAAAATCACAATGTAAACAAACTCTGAAGTTCTCTGTCATCAGCCATGCTAAAGCATGAAGGTCTTTTCACTTATGTCACCAAAACAACTGAAAACCAAAACTAACAACAACAAAAAAGTGACTTTCCTTACAAACAAATGCCAACTTCAACAGTGATCAGGCCATACAATCAGGAAAGGTTTCATTCATTCATTCATCCATCCACCATGCTGTATACACTGCAGTCCTGGAAGTTTATTTCCCTTCTATTGTTATTTCCTAAAGCAAATTTTAAAACTGGGACCAGCATTGTGTAAGACCCTACCATTTAACCATCAAGACTTACACTGCTACTAGAGAAAGAGAACATAAATGAGCATTCCTTGACCATATCACTGCCCCTGTTTGCAACATTTTTTTCCAGCAAACATAGGAAGAGAATGAAAATTCTCTCCTTTTAATTTTTATCCAAAAGCACTGGAATTAAACATTAGGATGACTTTAAAATTCAGGCGTCACTTTTACCAATTTTTTTTATCTTAAAACTTCCAGCAAAATAAATAAATAACCTCCTTGCAGATTAAGACAGGTCATAAAGGCCCAAGCTCAAAGACATGAAGTTTCTTTTTCCTTAAAAAAACAAAAAAACAAAAAACAAAAGGGGGTTTGTACGGAATAACACACCTGCTTGATTCTGGTTGCATCTGTTTGTAGGACTGCAGGGAGTAATCACAGAATCATAGAATGGGTTGGGCTGCAAGGGATCTTAAAGATCACCTAGTTCCAACCCCCCTGCCATGGGCAGGGACACCTTCCACCAGATCAGGATGCTCAAAGTCCCATCCATGCTCAAGTCTGGCCTTGGACACTTCCAGGGAGGAGTCATCCACAACTTCTCCTCTAGGCAACCCATTCCAGCGTCTCACCACCCTCACAGTAAAGAATTTATTCCTCATATCTAATGTAAATCTACCATTATCTAATTTAAAGCCATTACACCTCATCCTATCCCCTCATAAAAAAGTTTCTCTCCAGCTTCCCTGTAGGTACCCTTCAGGTGCTGGAAGACTGCACGAAGGTCTCCCTGGAGACTTCTCTTCTTCAGGCTGAACAACCCCAGGTCTCTCAGCTTGTCTTCAAAGGAGAGTTACTCCAGCTCTCTGATCTTTGTCACACACCACTGGACTAACTCCAAGAGTTCCATGTCCTTCCAGGGTTGGGAGCTTCAGCACTGGAACACAACAGTCCAGTCAGGGTCCCATGAGGATGATGCAGAGGGGGAGAATCACCTCCCTTGATCTGCTGGCTGTGTATCTTTTGATGCAGCCCAGGATACGGTTGGCTTTCTGGGCTGCAAGCTTACACTGCTGGCTCACGTTGAGCTTCTCATCAACCAATACTTCCAAATCCTTCTCCTCAGGGCTGTTCTCAATCCATTCTCCACTCAGCTTTTATTTGTGCTTGGGATTGCCCTGACCCACGTGCAGGAACTTGAGCTTGGCCTTATTGAACTTCATGTGGTTTGCACGAGCTCACCTCTCAAGCCTGTCAAGGTCCCTCTGGGTGGCCTCCCTTCCCTCCAGTGTGTCTACCACAAATCTCAGCACACTGAGTAAGCCAGTTTAAGTCCAACCTGCTGTTCTACACCTCCATATAAAACTGGCCACGTTATACTGACCCCTGCTTTACACTGTCACTAGCACTCTTAGAGCTATGTGGAAAGTTAGTTGAGAGAATTGAGATTGAGGAAAATTAGTGTTATTTTTAGAGAGGGTAGGGTTAAGTTTTCAGTTGGCTCAGCTCCCTGTCTGTCTGCATGAAAAGCAGGGATACTGCAAGGGAGTAGGGAACATAAGACTGTCTTTAACTAGATTTAAGCTCAAACTGCATTTGGTGAGCCAGCTGGAGCATCAGGAGATGAAGCCTACTGTGCCACTCACCGAAGACCACTTCAGAGCTTGAGGTGTATACAACGCATATGTGAGGCAAACATGTTTAAAAATAAAAAGTTTTGTCAAGAGGTACTGGGCCATGTTGATTCTACCTCACTGATTTAGTTTGAGTCTCCCTGACACCGCTTTGCACTGTCCAAAAGTTGATGCCCAATGTACATTACTCCTCACCAACGCAACTTGGAAGCTCATAAAGGAATGGTACCACTGCTGAGGGTACAAATATCTTCCCTTGCCACAACCAGTCTGTCCAAAAAATATTTTAAACCAAAAGAACACCACATTGCAAGCCAAATCTACAGCTGTGATGTTCCTAGTCCCCAAAAACCTCAGCCACAGGTTTCTGAACAGAGAAATGGATCAGTAAATAGAGGTCTGACTAGTCCTGTGTCTCCTCTGCACCATTAAGAGCTCCAGAATCAGCAGAAGTTGGGTAGCACAGCCTGATACCTAGAAAACAGCATAGACTCAAAAAAAAAAAAAAAAAAAAAAGGTTTGATACTCCATCCAAAATGTTTGGTAATCATTTATTCTGACAACTCCCTCTATTCCTAACCCCTAAGCAAACATCCAACTCCTTTTTGAACCTTGTTAAATTCTTGGCCCTGTCAGCATCCTGTGGTTGACTGTTCCAGCACCTAATTGCAATTCCTAACTTCTGGAGCTGCCTGCCACAGTCTTTCTCACTTGAGCACTGAGCCCATCCCGCCCACGTGCAAATGAAGAATGTTCCTGATAATCCTTTTGAACACATCTGCTTCAGAACTGGGCTCTGTCTCAATGCAAGTCTGCACCAGGCCTCTGAAACCCACACTTTAGACCATCAAGAATTGCAGAAAGGTGAGAATTAGAATATCTATGGCAGATTAATCCCTGCAGCAAGATTTTTAAAAAGCAATTATTTCACTATGCCAGGAAAAAGAAATTATTCAAAGGCAGGAAACAGGAAAGCTGAATCAGAACAACAAAACTATTCAAACAGTTAACAGCAAGGAGATGCTCTGGTTTTACCAGAGCACACCTGAATTAAAGTTGTGCTCTTGTAACACAGCAGTCCCTAGAAAACAAAATAGAAAACACAGACCAAATGTGTCAGGCACATACACACACTAACGTTGTATCATCTCCCTTGAATCCTGTACATCAGGGAACACAACTGTACTGGCTAGTATCCAGAAAATGAAATCATATGGTCTGCTATTAGCACTATGAATTTATATTTCCAGAAAATCCTGATGTCATAGTGTGAGAGCAATTATCAATGAGGAGTTATTGATTTTAGTGTCAAGTTGTGCAACCACTTGAGAGAAGGAGGAATAGAAGAAAACAGCCAAGAATTAAGAGGCTATTCAATGACTTTAAAAACAAAAAAGAATTGGTAATAGTCTTTGATATCCAGAACAATTGCAGTCGTGGCCAAAAAAGAAACCTAATTTTATTCCACTAGAGACTTATTGTTGGATCCAAATTTCTTACTGTGGTTTGCTGGAACAGAAAAAAATAAAAATAACAAAAATCAAACAGTTCAACTGAAATGGTCAGTATAGAAGCAACTGACAATACAAACGGCAGAAGTACAATCTATTAGCCCAATTTTACTCAGCAAAGGCTGAAATCAGACGTGGAAGGCATGACTTCATCTAAAGGGACAGACCTGGGCAGGATCTGGAGGCAGACAGCATGACACACGTGTGCCACGCAATGCCAGAATACAGCTACCAGCCTAATGCCAGCAGGGAGTTGAAGTCCTCTGCAAAAACTGAGTCTCACCAGGAAAAAAAAAAGAGGAAAAGCTCTGTTACCACACTATGAGACCATGCTTTTGTGGCAGCCTAGATGCTGACATGATTCACCACATCACCCAAACAAGTGCTGGAGTCAGCAAAAAGGAAAGGTGGGAAGGAACTGGGTCATCAAGCAGCACTACTCGCTTGAGTGGCACAGGAGAAAATTCTTGGCATGGAGTTTTATCATCTCACTCTTAATGCTTCAGCACTAACACAAAGGGGAGGCCCTGTATCTACCTCCTTTCTTGTACCAACCCTGGCACTTGTCTGATAGAGCAGTAAAGCAAAGCAGCTCATTAAGAGTGGAAAACTAACATGGCACAATGGGTTTCACACCAGGTTAGCAAGACAAACTCATTTCACATAGGGTCAGAAAAATGTCTGTCTCCATGAGGATGAGTGAAGGGGGAACAGTATGAAGAGGAGGAATGTGAGTGTGTGTGTTCTTCTTCTGATAGGAGGAAGCTATCACATCAGCCCAAGCTACATTGCATAACTTTGGCCCTGCAGAGCTAGACTGCCTCACTTTGCCTTGGAGAGGACATCAACGCCTCTCCATCCCTCTCTGCATTCAGAGTTTGAGTTGTTTATAGTCTAAGTTTAATGTTCTGCCATCCATCAGCACAGACAAATGAACCACACAAACTCATGGTACAAGCTGCACCTAAGAAGTGCAAAACAATCCCCATGGTACTAATCCTACAGGTAGAGCCCAAGCCAAGCACTTTGCTCGTGCAGACCAAAGAAATTTTGCCTTCTGCAAGCTTTCAAAGCCAATACCCTTTAACCTGCACTTCTTCAGTGATTGCCTCATTTTAATACAAGAGAATTATACAATTTCAAAGCAACACATTTTGATAGGAGTCAAATGTTAATTTAAGAAGAGTGAGGAAAAAAAATAAATTGCTTTTCCATATCCTCCATGAGGTGCTAGTTTGCTAGATGTAGCCAAAAAGCAAAACTAATGGTAGCCAAAAAGCAAAACTAATGCATCAGTGTGATCTCTTAGTAAGAAATAATGAATCTAGAACTTTTCTGAACTGCATTCCAGGAATCCTCTTTGTGCAGGAATTGATTAGCAGTTCAGCCATACACTGGGCTGCTGCTCAGGTAAGAGAGAGATTTCATCCACTTTGAAGAAACAGCTTCCCTTTGAAGATGCTGGAAAACAACTATGCAATGACTGTATGTATTTGAACAAGGGGACAGTGAAAAGTCAACTTTGTGGCCATGTTTTTAACATTCACTGAAAAGGGACAGATAGTGACTGAATAAAAGGCTGCCACGGTTTTAAGATGTTTTTAAAATAGCCTTTTTTGACTTTATTATTCCCAGAAGCACAGAGAGCAGAGCAAACCACAGGAGTCCCCTTTATGTGTTTCTGTATACAGTCAACTAGTTATTTTTACCTGCCAGTAAAAAGCCCCAGCTGAGTCAGTCCAACAGTCCACAGCCACCAAAAATAAGTGTTCTCTTTCCCCACACCTCCCCTGTTCTCATGCCAAGGCAGTGTCATCCTCATTGGTACTCCTTATACACCCCTCCCCATCCAACTCCCCAGCCCAGGAGCAAACCCACTGCAGTATCAGTGCAGGTCTATAAGGTCAGATCAGTGGGAGGAAGGAAGGGTGGAGGGAACAGGTAACACAAGGCTAAGTCAGGGCTGCCCTGTGCAACAGACTCTTAGACAGCCCTGTCCTACAAGCCATGCTACTGGTATGACCAAAAGTCGACAGCAGCATAAACCTTCTGAAGGTTCAGATCTGTTTCCTATAGGAAACACAGAACTGCAGCCTGAGACAGAGATGCCTTCACTACTAGGATACAAGAAAGAATTACAGCTTCCAGAAAGGGGCCTGTATTTGAGGACTCTTTAAAGGCATTACTAAAAATTATTAAAACAAAATATCCAAAAACCAAAGGGTCTGAACGTCATTGCTTTCTCTTGAAATTATCTGACTTTTGAGGTAAAAGAAAGTAATTTTAAAACCTTTTCCTGCAAGGAAGGAAAATGTCTAACTAGCAACAGTGTCTACTTCTACTAACAACTGCCAGAACTAAAGCACTGAGTCTTGGTCCATCAGCTCTAGTGCATGAAACAATCTGCTTCTCTGCATCTTGCAGTGTACACAAAGTTTACACATATGTGTAGGTGTATATACACACAAATATATTTATGTACACACACCCCTCCCTAAGATGCCAACATCCCAAAATAAGTAGACTAATGAGAGATATGGATTTAATGAGAGATATATTAATGTATATAAATATATTATATATACTAATATATATAAATATATATATTTAATGAGAGATATAAAGGATTTAATGTCAGGAACATACTTCTTAATACAGAACAATTTCTTACACAAACTTATGATTATGACTCAAAGCAGAGAGCACACAAGGAATTAAGCAGAAACCCCTCCATATAGGTTTAAAAAAAATCTATTAGCTGCAACAGTACCTTTAGCATACAGAATTAATTAGATAACAAGAACATGCCTGAGGGTACATATACTTCATGTCATGCCAAACTCCTCCATGACACCTCAGAAGAGGAGCAGAACTTTCTGGGGCTACAGTAATTAACTGCTTTCTACATTGTAGGAGCAAAGAATCAATCTAACCCTTCTTTCTCCATTTTTAGTTTTGGACACTATACCCTTCTGGACAGAAGAGTTCACCTCAGTATCTTTACACTGCCACTGCACATGTGAAGGGCAATACAGGCATCCCCTTGAACTCAACCATTGATTTTACAACTCATTAACCTCTACTTACATTCAAATGGCTTTAAAACCTTACAAACATAAAAGAAATCATCCTTCTGTGAGGTCTTTCTAGTGAAGACACAACAGTATCCTCCCAAGCCCCACTTGCAAGGGCAAGAATACTGAGAAGGTCTTTCTGTCTCAGCTCTGAATCAAAAGCTGCTACCGTGTGACTTGAGGCCATTCTGAACATCAGAGCCTGTTTGTTAAGCTGAGGTCTTTTTAGCTTCACAGCTGTCATGGGGCATATAGTTAAGAAAGAGTAAGAAAATGAAAGTTGGCATTGTCACTTGCCTTACTGCTTTCTAATGTGCACAAGTCCTGATGATCCATTTCTACTCAATGCTAAATATTTCTGAAAACCAAAACCAGTTACTTAACATTTTTGCTTTTTTATTAAGCAGAATGTCATTGTCTGAAATCCCAGGTCTTTTTTCAAAGGCTCACTATTGAAACCAAAGCCGTGAAAAAAACCAAACACACCCAGACCCAATAAGGAACCTCCTCTGATAAAGAGGTTTTGACCTAAAATACCAGCAAAACTGAGGCCTTTAAGGCCACTGTAAAGTAACACTTCAGCACATCTCCTTTCCCCAACCTATTTTACAGTAGGAAAAACTCCAGCACCTTTAGGGGAGCAGCCCCAAAGAAGAGGACCTGGCTCTTCCAGAAGCATCAGCCATGGCTTTGAGTGTCTCTGCAACCACAGGAAGCACCACGAGGAGCTGCTGCTCTTCCAGCACTATGCATCCTGATGCAGACTATTATTTTAAGGATAAGGCTCTTTAGGAAGGCAAGATTGTCACTGAGAAGAAAAAATGGAGGTCAAAAAACACACATGAACACGGCATCTGTCTTTTAGCTCTCTCATCCCTACAGATTCAAAGAATGTTTATTCTTTTTCTAAGAAAAAAAATAGAGCAAGAGTTGAAGTTTACTATAAACATGGGACAAAGCATTATTTTAAATTCACTTATTATATTTCCTGTGGAAGAGCTATAAATTTTTTTTCAAGTTTAAAATTTTCTTCTCTGTGTTTCATGACCATCACTTTGGCTGGAACAAGCCTAGTGCATTACATGAACAAAATTAGATGCAAGTTAGGTACAGTTGGTTCCAAAATTTGATAACTGAGACTCAAGGGAACAAAAAGCATTTGCACACAGATGTGTGCAAGTGAGAAAATCCTGGCTTCATTTCAGAAGAAAATGTCCCACAGCTAAGAATGTAAAGTGGGACAACAATAGCTCTGACCAAAATACCAACATTTAATGAAATATCACTTAAGTTCTCCACACAGAACTCTTGCCCATCCCTTAAATCACACTGATAACATTTTAAACTGTCAGTAGAGTAGATGGTGTGGTGAGTTTGAAAATGAAGACATTATCTTATTTTACCATTACATACAGGGAGTAGAAGTGTGCTCAGAACATAGCCAACACCAGTATGAAAAGGTATATTCCAGTTAGGACTTTGGCTGAGACTCTTTCCCTTGTGCTCACAAAGGGGATCCAGACCCTTTTTCCCTTGCATCCCACCTCACTCAACTTTTGCTTTCCTGCCATGCTTGCTCCATCTCAGCATGGCACAAAGCACGTGGCTCAGGAGGTAGCAACCTGTGCTTCTTGGTGGCTCCACAGGCAACAGTCCCAGCACTCCTTTGGAGAGGAGTTCTCCAGAAACTGCCCTGGTAATGAAAAGGGTGAAGCAACTTTGGAGAGAGGGGCACTAAAGGTAAATATTATTGCTGAGTGAAAGCAATCAAAGCACAGCATCGAATATACACACTGGATTTGCTCATGGGAAAGTACAATTTAATAAATGCTTTGGAAAAACTTATCTTTTTAATTAAAAGTTATGGAAAACAGTTACCTAAACATTACATGTGCTTACATAAAGGTTATGACCCTGAGGTCCAAAGACCTTCTACCATAGATTCGAAAGAAAAGTGAAATCATTCTCATTTTTACTATAATAAGCTACCCAACTACCAGGGAAGTATTTGCTTGTAATCTGGCATATTAAACTGAATATAGAGGTTGAATAATTTACCAGTCTCCCTTTTGGACACTGGTAAATATTGAGCTAATGCAAATTCCACTCCCTGCCCCAATCCTACAGGGACATTGGCTACACCCATACCTAATATAACATGTGTAACAGTAATAAAATACACATCTTGCTTTTAATTCTAAGGAACAACTCAATAATAATGTTACACAACAAAAACATTAAGCATATCATGACACACTTAATTTAGGACATTATTTGTTATTCTGGCCTACCTCAACCATCTCATGCCTGAGCAATGCCCCTGCTACTGAGAATTCACATACTAGAAAAACCTCTTTTATTTTTCTAGTATCAAATGCCATCAACCCAAATCCCTTATACTTCATGCAAAAGTGCATTTGTGGCTCCATTTTGTGAAGGAAATACTTCAGAGGGGAAGTAACTGGTGTGGTGGGCCACAGGAGGAGAAAAGCACTTAAGAAGAGGTCACATTTATTTTGTTCTCACATGCACAGAGACTGAAGTCAGAGAGACAGCAACCCACACACGCTGCAAGTTTCATTTAAGACACGGCAGTACAGACCAGAAGCTGGGGAAATAACAGAGGAGAGAGATTTCTGTGGTTTTCAACTACATAGTAAGATTTATTTCGTTTTCTTTTCTGATATTCAGGATTTGGACAATATAATACGTTCGTCTCGATTTCACTGCACCTTATTTTGATAAGCAAGAAAAATTATTCTGTCAATCTGAATAACGAGGAGGGAGTTTAGCACAGTGTAGTCTGATCTGCCTTCTAAAAAACTTCAGTAAGGCAAAAAATTACTAGTAGTATACAGATTTTTTTTTTTTTCCTGTGAAGTCTCGAGTTAAGAAGACAAGGGAGAGGGAAAATAAAAGCATCTTAATCTTTGTCATCAAAACAGTTTCTTACTAAATAAATAAATAAATAAATAATGCTGGTGCTGGGGAACAAAGCTCAAAAATCATCAGCCTGTTCTGTTCACTACTGCTTTTGGAAAAATCACTAAACCAAAGAGGCAATGAGAGAACAGAATACCCAATATTTGTACAGAAAGCCACAAAGGTGCAAGTCCACCAGTTAAGGCAGCTGGACCTCCACCCTTCCAGCCTGCTCTGCACTGCTGAGGGGGTCAGCTGCTGGGCACAGGGAAGAGGTGAATCCGGACTGGACATTTCATGGGAAACCAGTACACCTGCATAAAATGTCTGTGCATATTATCTTCTCCTCAGACCCTCATTTGGTAATGTTTTTCCCTTAAAACCACCAAGGGAAGTGTTGTCTTAGTTCTGGAGTATCTAGTTAGCTCGAAGCAGCCTGGTGCCAGATATTTCCAGATGGATTTTGATGGAAAATGACATAGCAACTGCAGCCATGAGCCTGTACACAACTGTGTGAGGCTGCAGCTCCACAACTGGTGAAGCTGATCTCAGCTGGCCCTGATGTGACCTCACTCTGCAACCCATGGGATTTCTCCCCACACCAGCCCTGGTGCCTGCTGGATTCCATGATGAGTCAGCTCAGGTTTCTAGCCTGCCAGAAACGTTTTCCCTTTTTCATTTCCCAGGTAATTCCTTGGTTATGCTGATCACCCTACTTGTCTGCTACCTTACAATGGCATTTACAAGGAACAGATAGCAGAGATGAGCTGTCCATGACCATTGGTTAAATATTAATTGTTTGGAGGTCAGGAAACAAACAACCTCAGTTTCTCCCCTCTTTCCAAAAGTATAGACTATCTGTCAATATTTAACAATTCCTCCCTTTTCTTTTGTCCTGTGTGTACTATCCTTATCTTTCCCTGTTGCACATCAACCATGATGGCACACACATGAACACAGCCCACTTTTAGCCAACTTGTTTTCTGTGTCTTTATTGAATGATCAGTCTTTTCCACATCAGTCCTACTGCTGCAATACAGCACCTCTAGAATCATAGAATTGGCTGGGCTGGAAGGGACCTCAGAGATCATCAAGTCCAACCCTTGATCCACTACTGCTCCAGTTACCAGACCATGGCACTGAGTGCCACATCCATATATATATATATATGGATATATATATTTATATATGGTTATTTATATATATATATGTATATATATATATAAACAATATATATATTGTTTATATATATAAACATATATATATACATAAACATGTATATAAATTATATATATATTACATTATATATATATATATATAAACATGTATATAAACGTATATATATATATAAACAATTCGCTCCTGTTGATTCACTGCACAGGAAAACTGCTTCATTTTAATTTAGTTTTTAAATAGTTGGTGCTTTCAAAACTTCAATCTACACCTTTCTAGATGTTTTTTCTCCACAAGCTGAGGTGGCACCAAGGTAGACACAACACAACAGCTTTCTTTGCACAGGAAAGAGCTATGACATGAAAAATAAACCTAATATTCCCACGTTTGTCCCACTGCCTGGCATAAAGAGCTATGCTGAGTTTTCACATTGTTCATCTAAATACAGATACAAACATTGACTAATAAAGGCATTTGGCTTTAAAATAAAGAACCAGAAGTTTAAAACACCACTTTGATGTTGATGTACTACAGACCATTTTAAGAAGCCTTTTGGAGAAACATACTTCAGGCAAATAACTTTAACCAGCAGAACTTTTTTGTTGGTTTTTTTTTTTTTTATTTGGGTTTTATGTTGGTTGGGTTTTTTTTTAATGTTTCTACACTTCGGGTTTTCATTTCTTAAGATGAGAAAACCTGTGCCTTGCAAAAACAAAAACATGGAGAACAACGTATTTCAAAGCTGATTTGGAGAAAATCAAGGTCAATGTCATGGAACACCTCTGCCTTCCCAGAGGTTTGGTAAACCCCATATCTCCATGCCTTCTTCTACGTATCCATTAAATTGTCACATACAGAACAGGACTGTGCAAGCCTTACTTTTTCCCATGTTAAAAAAAGCAACACCAAAAACCCAACAGGTAGTTGAAGCACAAGTCTAACTGAAGATTTTAATTATTCTGTAGTAGCAAGCATGTTTCATATAAGTGATATATTCACACTAATACCCCAGAGCAGTGGGTAATTTTTAAAATCAAGACATCTAAAACCCCTGTTGTTTGAAGTAGTAGCTCAGCAACTGTTTATGTGGTCACAGGGAACAGCAGTATCTTCTACAGAAGAAACACATTTGTGCACAAAATTTTGCTAATAAGTATCATTAGCTTTACTGTTCACAGAGATACCACCAGATGCTCCCAATACCCAGATATTAAAACCAGAACACTTGGCAACTATGCAAGGACAGACAGAAGAAACAAATTTATCTCCTAACACAGGACAGCAGGTAGGTACCATACCTACCTAATGCTGCTACAGTGGCAGCTAGGTATTGTGAGACACTGAAATAAATTAAGATGACATATTTGTCTTCTCTTTTTGTTTTGTATATATCATCATATAATTATGTATCTGCACACATCATATAATATCTGCACACAATTTGTCCAAGCCAGGATTACAGTTAGTTTAAATTAAACTTACAGTGTGGAAAAATAAATATATAAAAATCCATCAAACTAGTCATCTGGAACCTTGAAATGGTTAGAGCTTGAAACCAATTCAAAACATGAATTGGAGCCTAATTTTAATCTCCTGGTGTCTTTATTAGGAAATTCAGTATGGAAATGCCAACTTCCTGCAGTGACACTTACTCACAGGATAGTGTGTTTGTTACTGGGCTTTTTGTTTCACTGGTACGATGTCAAAGAAAACATGGAGAAAAACCCCATGGGTTTGCACTTCTTGTAAATTCTCTGTTTCCAGGTTGAGGCAAGATGCCAAATAACCCCCAAAATTTGGAGCCACAGCCAAATCCTTGTCCTCTCCAAAGCATGGTTCTGGAGCACCTCGTGTTAGCCAAAGTGAATCCATGCCAAGACTTCAAGTCTGAGGACCGCCCTGGACCACCCTGTGTTAGCAAAGAGCAGAGGTGCAGGCAATTCCATTTTAAAGTTCCCCTGGGCTTCTGGCTCCAAAGATGACAAAACTGTAAAGTTTAGATTCATCTCTGACAAAATTTTGCTTCTGCTACCACACCCCCATACAACCAAGCACACTTCAGGGCTTGGAAATTATTTCGGTTGACAACAACAACAACAAATATATATACCTATGTATATGCAAACATTCAAGAAAATAAATAAAGCCTCTTATCTTAATAACTAATGCATGCTCCCTTACTGCCTTCTCCACCACAGAATCTCTGAAAAACCAACAAATTTCAGTTAATACTAAAACTAGTGACAAGAACCCTCAATAGAAGACAACAAAAAGCAACAGGTTAAGGACTCTAAGCAATCCTGTTTATACAGATATATAAATGCAAACATGCACTTTCATTCCAATAATCTGCTTTTTGCCACTTCCATTTCATAAAAAATGAGATCTAATCTCATAGGAGGTAAAGCAGTATGCATTACTTAATAAGTTCCATCTCTTCCACTTCCTATTAGAGATAAAAATTCTGTTTACTCATAGGAAATCAAGAGACATAAGAATTAAAAGGAAAGTTAAAACTTTCCCTTTAGATTCAGTCTTTGTTTGGCTGACAGAAAGACTGCTATTACAAAAGATAAGAATTCATAAAACCCTGACCAAACTTTTGCTCATCTTTCTCCTCAGCCAGCTGAACATCTCTGGCCCAGTCCTTGGAAAGGGAGACCAGTCCAGCACCAAGAGTGTCAGCAGTCCCTTACCAGCTGTTTTATTTGGGTTTGGTTCATATTAAAAGGAACATTTTAAAACATAAGAAATTTTATTTTAAACTTGTGAAACATGTCATGAGGGTAATATGTACTGCAGCACCCAAGTCCTGCTTCTTGAAGCACATCACAGCATCTTCTCAGGTTCACCAAGAAGTAGAAGCAAAGGGTTATGCACTGAAACACAGCCAGATGTACTTACAATTATTTTTTAAGTCTCCCGTGTAAAATGACTTACAATGCCCTGACCTAGCAGATGACACTTTCTAGGGAGCTCTTTGGAAATGTCCCCTTTACACTGCAGCAACTGCAAGTGGTGTCTGCAGCTCAGTGGTCTCCAGGTCAGCTTCCAGCTACATACGAGGGGCATAGAGAAGGCTCAATGTGCCAAAGTACATTAACCAGAGTCAGTCAGAGAAACATCCTATCCTCGAAGGATTTTCTGCACTCACATAAAAAACCCCACCACAATAAGCATGTAACACAGTAAAGATCTACTAAGAACAAATGATCACTTGTCTGAGCCAGGTAATCCGAAAAAGAAAGGGATTCTTCAGGAGGGGGGTTTTCCTCAGCATTTTGCTCCTGGTTTAACATGGCTTCTCTTCCCTTCTAGTTGGCACACGAATTTGGAAAGAGTTTGCAGACACAGTGAATTTTAAACAATGAAACTCAGACTCCAGTAATTTTACACCAAAGTCCAAGTGCTGAAGAGGCATATCTTGCCAGCAATCTCAGCGAGATCAGGAGGAGAACATGCACAAGCAATTTTGCATGGTGTCTCACTCAAAACAAGTTTAGGCAAACATAGAGGTTGCCTCTATTAGCATTTTAATTTTTTAAAAATCAGTTATATGCAAATAGCTTGTAGCCTCAGGTTCCTGCTGAGAGTCAACAACTTCCCAAGCACTACAAGGTTTGGACAACATACACAGTGAAGGACATTAGTCTCCAGCTGATGCCCGAATTTTTTGGTACACACCTCCCATTAACACATTAATGGAGTGAGAATCACACAAGTCCCCCACAGAATCAAAGGATAGACTAGAGGGAATATATGCTAATGATGTTGACGGTACAACAAATGCAGACAGAAGACAAATGTTCATTAAAAGAGTCTGAAGAAAAAGCATTTTTCCAAAGCACCGTTTCAGCAAGGTCTCCAGGCCTCTTCAATCACATCCACTCCTCCCTTTGTATTCCAGTGACACCCTGTGGCAGCTACCTGGACTGCAGCCTATCCAAGTCTTAAGTCATATTAACAAAGGACTACAGGGATAAAGAGCAGCAGATCAGAAAACAGAGAAAGGACACTGCAGCACTAAGTTGAAGGATTGCTGTGCAAGAGAAACCTGTTAATCTCATGCCTCAGGAGCAGCAGGGTTACTTACTAGCAGGCTGTGAGTCCCCAGCTCAGCACACAGATGGGAAGGCAGCTCTCCACCCACTGATACACCTTTTCCCTGGGCACAACACATCATTGCCAGGCTGATACAACACGGTGGAAAGCATCCAGTGCTGTTGACTCAGTTTCTCAGGTCTTTTAATGCAACACTGAACTACAGTTCTCACTTTGATATTTCTGTCTATGTTACACAAGTGACTTCTAAGGGATATCCCACCTATATCAATTAGAGGACTGCAGCCTGTGATCATTCAATTTTCACAGAATTAGAATGGATGCACCTACCATATCAAGATTACAATTTCCATGTGCATCAGCTACTAAAAGGAAAAAAAAAACCAAACCCACAAGTGAATTCAAACATCATCCCAGTATTTATTGTTAGCTCTTAACCTCATTTAAAAAAAAATAATAAAACAACCCACCTCTTGTAACAGCACCTACACTTAATTTTGCCCTTCCTCTTGACGAAGTGAAAAAAAAACCAATTTGGTTACAGCATCTCAAGCCAGCTCAAAGTGTCTCTCTAATAGAAGAGTCAATCAGATATGAGATACTGCACTGCATGACATTTTACATTTAATGAACACACCAAGGCCAACCAGGTCATATCACTTGTCTTCTCTGAAGTTCTGTGCCAGTATTACAGTCAGTAAACATTTTGCAACGTGAGAGAAACAGACATGTACAACCTATGTAAAAGTACCCAGGGAACTCAATCATTCACACACATCCAAGAAGAAAACCTCTAACAAAAAACTCCACAAGCATCATAGAATCATAGAATGCTAGGGGTTGGAAGGGACCTCTAGTGATCATATAGTGCAACCCCCTTGCCAAAGCAGGATCACCTAAGGAACGCCGTGCAGGAACATATCCAGGCAGCTTTTTGGAAGTCTCCACAAGGCGGCTCCACAACCTCTCCTGTTCCAGTGCTCTGTCACCCTCACAGTAAAGAAGTTTCTCCTCATGTTGTGATGTGGAACTTCCTATGTTCTACATTAAACCCGTTATTCCTTGTCCTATCACTTGTCACCACTGCCAAGAGGTTGGCCCTTTCCTCTTGACACGCACCCCTCAGATATTTATAGACATTAATAAGATCCTCTCTCAGCCTTCTTTTCTCAAGGCTGAACAGCCCCAGTTCTCTCAGTCTTTCTTCACAGGAGAGATGCTCAAGTTCCTTAATCATCCTTGTAGCTCTCCATTGGACTCTCCCCAGTAGATTCGTGCTCTCTGGAACTGGGGAGCCCAAAACTGGATACAGTATTCCAGGTGTGGTCTCACCAGGGCAGAGCAGAGGGGGAGGAGAACCTCCCTAGATCTGCTGGACACACTTTTCCTGATGCACCCCAGGATACCATTGGCCCTTTTGGTCACAAGGGCACACTGTTGACCCATGAAGAATTTATTGTCCACTATAAATTTGCCCACTAGGACTCCAAGGTCTTTCTTCATGGAGCTGCTTTCCAGCAGCATGTCCCCTAATCTGTACTGGTGATTGGTGTTATTCCTACCCAGCTTCAGGACTCTACGCTTGTCCTTACTGAACTTCATGAGGTTCACTTTTGCCCTTCTCTCCAACCTGTCCAGATCTCACTGGATAGCAGCACAGCCTTCTGGTCTATCAGCCACCCCTCCCAGTATCACCAGTGAACTTGCTGAGGGTACACTCCATCCCTTCATCCAGGTCATTGATAAAGATACTGAACAAAATTGGACCAAAGGATCACTGGACTAGATCAAAGCCTGCAAAAGGGATCACTGCTGTGCAATCTTCAGAACTCCCCAAGTGTCTACAGGTTGCTGGAAGCCAGACTCACCACGATTTAAAAAAACAAAACCAAAAAACCAGTAATCTCCCCAGGCACTAAAATCCTGCTACAGAGTATGCCAAGGATGACCACAGCTTTATGGAAACTGAGTGGCATCTCAGCAGCACCACTCTCATGCCAAAGGCTGTCTGGAACCCCTTAACGCAGTATGCAAGGCCAAGAAACGGCCAAGAGGAAAGTGGGTGGGGAGGTGAGTAAATAATAGGGGGATAGAAGAGAGCTAGAGTGAAGGAGCTCTCCAATACCTTTCCCTGAGCTACAAATGCTTTCTAGTTCATGGCTCTTTAACAGAGTGTTAAAATAGAGGGAATATTACAAGATTCAGTATGTCAAACCTCACCGTTCAAGCCAAATGAATCACAAAACTCTTATTTTCCTTTCTGTTAAGCTGCTCCAAGCAAGGAACACAGGCAGATCAAACTTGATTTTGAACTTCAGGGCTTTATAACAATGTGTTTGCTGATCTGTGCTTTATTGCTTGGTTTTTGATCTCATCTTACCCAATAATATGAAGAGAACACAGCTAACCTAAGCTCACACCACACTGCTTTGATAGGTTTAGGGCTTGAGTAGACTTGTTTTTTCACTTCTACCTTAATAACCTTTTTATCTTTACATAATTTTAGTAAGTCAAGCACTTAATTAGAAAAAGAAGGTATTACCAACCTATGCAACTTTCTGGTAGCAGGGTTTGGGCAGAGAAATAAGGACAAGAGCAGAACTTGCTAATGTAATGTTACAGAACGTGCAGTTAACTGCAGATGGGCAGTAGATTCAGAAGTATCCACTTATCCTGTACACAAAAACAAAAAACACACCTCAATGACTTCTGGACTTCTTTTGTTGAGTGCATTGTTTGGTTAATACCAAACTGCAGACTCAAATCCTCTCACTCACAAAAACTAAATGGTCCAGGTCTCCAAATAGTCAACAAACCACTGAGGGACACATGGAAACAGGATATTCTCCTCTTCTCCTATCTTTTTGAGGAAAGCAGCTTTTCCTTCAAACTGAAGAATCTCCTGAGTCATCTCCTACATTCTGTTTTCACAGCTAGTTTCAAGTCATGAAACCAAAAAGGAGAAGCAGCTCACTGTAACACAGCAGAGTATTGGTCCTCAAGTCTTAAAAAAACCCAAAAAAATCAAAACTGCCCCCCACACACACAAAAAAACCCCAAACCAACAAAGTACCAAACACAACAAACAAACAAACAAAAAACAACACAAAAATCCAAACATGCACTTACCTTAAAAATTTCTGTATTTCTCAGAAATATTGCTCATTTTTACTTTAGTCTCAGAACTAAGCATGGGGTTCATCCCACCCCATGTTGCAAATTCTGTTAGAGCCCTATACCCTTGGCAGTATTACCAAGTGCTGTATAAGCAGATCTTCCTAGTAAGGCACAGACAGAGGCAAAATAAAAAATCATTGAAGGAGCACAATTCCTGAAGAATTCTAGGACTAGAGTTCACTAATGCATGCCATTAGCTACATTCCCTAGACAACAAATGGAAGTAGCACATAGTGATGTAAAGGAATGAACAAAGGATGCAAGTGAGACACGAGAACAAACTGAAGAGTGAGATGTGACAAACCCTATTGCTTTAAAGGCTCGTACAATAAGCATCCATCATTTGTGTATGTGCTGTCCCACAAAGATAAATACATTCATATTTTTCAGTCAAGTAATATCTCATCCAAAAATTATACAGGGATAAGCAAACCTTTCATGCTGCCTAATGCAAGTTTGCGTTTCCTGTGACTGGAGGACAACAGTAGATTGGCACAGCAGCACAAATCTTTCCACTGTTCTCTCATGGATTTTCTCAGCATCTCCCAATGCTTCTCTGCTGAAGACATGCACCAGCTACAATAAAAATACCACTGCCAAGTTTTCACTTCAAACCATAATGAGACAAAAAAGGACACTCCTCATGCTGGACCTATCTTGTAAGACTCTTTCTGCCACATAACTTTGTTGTTCTTCTTATGCTACCCTCAAGTAAACTATACCCTAGTCTCTTCAGAGTGAAGGCCTTGGGTTTTGCTTTGTGAAATACCTTTCTTCATAAACAATGAAGCAATGTAAATATGTATAATGGGTGGTATGGTTAAGAAAGACCTCAGTGGGTTAGCCATAATCTATTAGTTTACTTCTAATTCATGCCTGCTACAATTTTGCTTAATGTGTCCTTAAAAATACAAAGAACAGAGGTATCACAACCCTACACAGCAACCTCTTTCCCATGCTTTGCTATTCTTCCAGAAACAGCAGTAGTATATGTAGGTCAAGAATGCAGTTATATCAGGCTAGAGGATGCTAATGAGCTGCACACAAAAACCTTAATATGGCTACAACCTACAGTATGTACACCAGGTATGTTTGACAAAGAATGGAGTGCACCACAAGTAACTTGCTGTAGGTTTGCAGAGAAGCCACCTCACCTGGAAACAGGGATGAGCCTGAAACAAAAGCCTCAGCATCTTTTGCTAATTTTGTTTCTCTCAGTGCTGGAAGGATCAGGAGTTCCTCTGACATGAAACAATCTGCATATGACAGCAAATGCAATTAGAAGCCTCAGCACAAGAGCCGTACCTGAACTGTTTGCATAAGCCACAGTCTCTAGCTGCCTGTCAGCACACTAATACATACAAATGATCCCTGCTCTCAGGGGAACTTGAATACAACAAGCCTAAAACCACCAGACAAAACAAAAGGAAAAGTATCCTCAGATCCTTGTGCAAGGAAAATGGCAGCACAAAAGATTTACCAATATTTACAGGGGACTGGTTATCAAAAGCTTAAGTTACTGAAGGTGTCGTTTCAGTGTTAACTGTAATGTACAAGAACACCCAAGGAAGAGAAGGTCACAGCCTCTCCTACACTGCCACCTGGGGAGCAGCCTTGGCCTTCACACTAAAGGGATTAAAAAGGTATCAGCCATCAAGATGTTCAGCCTAACAGTTCAGCTGAGGAGAAGCCAGAAAGCATCAGCCTGGCACACAGAGGGGATTTCAGTTTTCATCTTGTAAGTTACCCAAGTTACCATCCAGGCATGAATTTGTCTTTCTAAATTCTAAGAAGACACTGTCCCTAATAGAGTACAAGTCATCAGCAGCATAAAATAGTTTGTCACCTTAGAGATACCCAGAGCATTAAAGCAAGAGGAAACAAGGGACAACCACACCACACAGCTAAAACTGAAGGCCTGAAATGCAGAGTAAGCTTCCACACTAAACAGATGTGCTCAGATAACATTATTGTGGACAGACAAGCCATGCCCATCCTAAGAACAGATAAATTACATTTTACCAGCAGCAGTTACTTCACAACCTACATCAGAGTCCTCTATATGATACCACCACCAGATGACAGAAGAACCAGGCAATTCAAGTTAATGATTTCAACATCATTATCAACATAGTACCAAGATGTAATGAAATCACCAGACTTCAGTCAGTTTAACATGTTGCTACTGAAAAGGGGATTTAACACCCTCAGCTCCACCTTCACCTGGCTCTTGTCAATTACCAGGTAACAACTGTAGCATTCACTCATCTGTCCTCCAAGGTGGCTCTGCTTACCAACCCAGCATGGAACTAACCTGTACAAGATACATCTTCTACAGAAGAGTCCAAGAAATAGAAAAGTTCGAGCAACAAGAGGATGCAAGAGAACAAGAGAAGCAAAAGCAGCATGCACTAAGTCCCCCTTTCAACAGGGGTAAGATGCCAGCCTGAGCATCTACTACTGTGCTGCAAGCATCAAATATCAGAAGAAACTGAAAGTCATTCTTGCACAGTGTGAAGAATTGGTCTGCAAAAAAATAATTTCTCTTGCCATGCCTGCGTGTTACTTGAATTTTTAACTCGGCACCAAACCAAATGGAATGCAACTTGAAAGTTACCATTTTCTATATAAGCCATAGGCTACTAAAATACCTTGTTTTTCAGATGTTCCAGAAGTGTCTCTCAAAGAAAATCCACAAAGATTATTCCCACTTCAAAGAACAAGTTAGAGTCTGTGAGACTGTTTAACCTCAGCTGGCAGAAGCAGAAAGTCATGGCCATCCCTGGCAGCTTTTGTCAGCTAGCCAGGACATCTCAAATTCTCACAGTATCACCAGGGTGACCAGAACTATGAAACAAGACTGGAGAGCAAACTAACTGCAAAATCCTTTCAGGACAGAAGGCACAGCAATGTAAGGAAGCTTCTGCTGCTTGCACAGTGCCTATGCAGATTCACAGTAACCTCTGTTTCTTTTTATTCTTCAGATCTTTTACCAGTATAAAATTTGAGCTGTAAGTAGGAATGAACTAACTTCCAAAAAAAGTTTCCACAGTATAGCTTATAACAAAGACATGAGACTTATTACAAATGCCTATAGTGCCAGAACAAGAGACAATAGCTTTAAACTTAAAGAGGGCAGGTCTGAATTGGACATAAAGAAGAAATTAATTTCTTTTATTATAATCGTAACAAGACACTGGAGCAGATTGCCCAAAGAATCTGTAGATGCTGTATCATGGGAAGTGTTCAAGGTCAGGTTGGATGGGGCTTTGAGGTGAAAGATGACCCTGCCCACGGGGTTGGACCAGATGAACTTAAAAGATCCCTTCCCATTCAAAGCATTCTGTGATTCTATGATTCAATGATTTAACTCTAGACTTCATTTCTTTCAAGTTTCTATTTTAGACACATGCCTGGAAGACAGATTGCTTTTTGTAAATCTTACAGTCACCATCATACAGAAAGTCCAACCCTTTGATGTACTCTTTTGTACCTCAACTTTCCAAAACAGATGACCAAGCCAGTATTAAATACTGTCAGAAACCACTGATGTGGTTTCACATGATGTGATGACACAGCTCTACTAAGTTACTGAGAAGTTAGAAGACTTTTCTTCTAATACAAACTCTGGAACCTTTTGCTTTTCAGTTAACCAACTGGCAATGAACATTAAATTGTTTTTCCTGCAAGAAGACAGTCGCAAATGGGTATCAAATATATTTACATTCTTCACAACAATCCACAAAATTTACTTTGTCTTACGAAATCTGGAGCATGCCAGATACCACAGAACTGCCCAAAACAGAGACCCAGGCATGGACTCCACCCTCACAAGTCCTGCTCCCTTTCTCAGAACTGATCAATAAAGATTAATTTGATTTTTAATTTAACAGATACACCTATCAAAGCTTTTCCTACAATCAAGCTCCTAACATTTTGTTTGTCTAAGGTCTTACTGACCTTGGCACAACCTATTTGCAGTTGGATGGCTGGGTCTTGAACAATTTATTCTATATTACAAACACACAGCAATACATCCTGTATACATATCCATCTTTTTTGTTTACCATTGCACTTTGCTGCCACCAGAAAAACAGACCTCAGTCCTTCTTAAGGCTTCAAGGAGATTCTGATACCCTCTATAATAACACAATGGACATTCTATTTTCACAACAGAAACTTAAACACTCTTCTCAAAAGCTTTCCAGAAGTTTGGTAACAATATTTAATTCCTTAGCCCACCCATCTTTCTTTAACTACCAAGAAAAACTGCACATAAAAAAAACAAAAACCCAAAGAGCAATACCATTTGCTTTTCAGCCTTTGTCCATTGCTTCCTCACTTAACTGGAGTCATTAATCATTCCTAATTTAACACACTTTTTTTCAGGTTGTCCCATTTGTTGGTAAAGATGCTCTAACCACACTTTATCAGGTGGATCCCTTCCCTTGCCAGCAGTCCTTAATCCTCAGTGAGGATCCCCTGGTCATAAAAGTCATATCCCTGGTCACACGTGATACTTTATATAACCAATAAAAGCCTTTCTAAGACAAATCCCACACAGTGGCACCTAGTCAACCTTCTGTAGTCATGTCTACACAAAAGACCACCTATTTATTTGTTTCCAAACAGTTTAATAAGATAGGCTGCTTTGTTCATAAGCTACACAAGCTATATCATTTTGCATTACTCACAGAAAATCACTTTGCTATTGTACACAGCTGGCTATGACTTCACACTACGAACAGACTGCAAGAACCAGGGACACTGAATAGATAGAAGCTTCCCTTTCATTCAGTTGGTCCTCACTAAGTTACACAAAGGAAAGAAACATCGTAACACTTTTCACTTTGTTCTGTATCACTTTCAAAGAGGTCTCTGCAGCGAATGCTTGCAACTAGGGAGAAGACTGGAGACTTCCTCTCTTGCTCCCTGATTGCTATAAACTTTCCTCCCAACTTAAAAAAAAAAAAAAAAGAAAAAAAGAACAAACTACTCTTATTTCATCAAACAGTAAAGTTCCCTGCCATCACTTCTAATCAAAGGTATTTTGCATTCAGAATAAAATTGCAAACATTCCAAATATATAGCAGTTTCTGGAGAACAACGATTGGTTACTTCCCTCCCAGCTGTACTCCCTAAGTGTAGCTTTTCTCCCTCTTAGTTTGTATGGGATTGGGATGTGATGTTTACAAATGGCAATAGAACAGGGATCTACTGTAATGCTTTCCTAAACCAACTGTATGTGACACTGCCCCCGTTTCTGTCCACATGAATATAGCACCAGAGAATATAGTCGCTGGCATTAAGAAAAAGACACTCCAGCCCTTGATTTACCACAGCAGGTGCTACACAACCACTTCAAGACAGCAGACAGCCCACACCAACAAATGGCTACATTGAATGGGTTCAAACACCAACACCAGCAAATGCTGAAACCCTGACCTCTCAAGCGCTGCTTATTAAGGATGCTCAATAACAACATTATTTCAAAGAAGTCAACATTACTCAGAAGGACCCTAGAGAATCATAGATGTAACTCTGAGGTGCAATTTTTGCTGAAAAAGTCAAGGAAAGCCTAGTATGAAAGGTGTAACTAGTATTTTCTTCCATGGAAGAGTATACAGCACTAAAGATCTCCAGCTTCATTGATCACAAACCCAACTCAATGTGGCTGGAAGAGAATTGTGCTTTGGCTTTTAGTGTTTTGCCTCTCAAGAACACAGTCTCTTCATGACTCTGTGCTTTCCCAGCCCATCAATTGAACTATTCCATTTAAATATTCTGCTTCTAAGACTTGAAAGCAAAATAAAACCCCTTGGCTTTGCTTAGTCAAGGAAAAACTCAAAGGAATAATGAAGCTCACAAGGGCTATGAGTTCACATCTTCACTTCTCCAAGCTGGTAAGTTCACATTACACAAGTTTTTAGGATTGACTCCTAAAAGATCTCTGGTATCCTTCTTCAGCCAGGATCCTGTATTTGAAAAATGCAGAGAAGAGAGCATTTGAAAAAAGGACAACTTCTTGAGAAGGTCTATGACAGATCTGGGACCTCACAAGACTCAACTCACTCATCAGACCACACTGCTTTCTGCAGTGAACACAAGTGTCACAGTCCTGTTGATGAAGTAATAACTATTTGAGGCTGAAAAAGCTGTCCACAAAAGTAAACATGAGCAGTCACCAGCTGTCACATCTCAAGAGACTCAGAAACTATTAGCAAACCAAAGGAAATAGAAAAGGTTTCTTTCGTATATACACAGCTTCAGGTCTGAAGACAGACCAGCAAAACCAACTCAGTAATCAAGACAACTCCCCCTCAAACAATTTAAAGCACACATTTAGCAGGTAAAGGACCTGGACCAGGTGCCTTCCAACCTTTCTCTCTCAGCCACATGGCTACTGCTATCTGTTTTTTCTCATTTCCCACCTCACTTCCCTTGCTCCTTGACTACTCATACAGGAACATTGTCTCTGGAAACAACCAACCACTAGCCCCACTTCCCAGGACTTCCACAGATCTTATGCAACCCAGGTTTGCTCACCACAGTTTAAGGCTGGGTGGAACTGAAACTATTTGTCATCACACTCTGATATATACACAGCAACCTCATACCAGATGTTAATGCATCTTCTAAATTTGATCTGTCAGATTAAAACTTCCTTTTTTCTCTTGCAGATTTGGGTTCCAGAATTTACATCCCAATCTACCACTGGCAAGAATCTGATTCTGCATTTTATACAAGGCTGGACTCAGGCAAAGCATTTTCAGGCCACAGGCAATGACCCTGCCTGCTGCTGCCATGCATCCGCACCAGCATCAGCAATCTGTCCATTTTAAAATGGCAGTGAAAAGACAGGAATAAATCAAATACAGATTTCTACAATATCATCCACTGTAAACTTTGTAACACAGCATATTCACTCAGGTTTGCTGATAAACTGTAGGCTTGACAACTTTGATTTAAATCTTCATTTCCCTATGAACAGAACAGAAGGAACAAAGAAGAACACAGAGAAAAAGACTGTGAGGAAAAGAAAAAAAGAAAGAAAGACAGTGGGAACTCAAAAAGTCCAATAATGTAAAGAGAGCTGTCAACACAGGGTTAAGGACCTACACAAGCACCAGTCCACCTCCTACCCCCCAAAACAAAGTTGGAAATCTTCTCAAAGTTGGAAATCTCCACAAAATAACTTGATTTCAAGCAACTGAATCCATACACAGGTAGTTATGACTCTGACAGAGTAACAGACAGATGTTTTATGAGCCTAGAGCACTGCAGTCCAGTATGTACTATAATGTAACACAGCATCTATCATCAACCAGTGGTGCAGCTGTACTGTCTCCACAAGAGATAGCTCCACTGCAGAGACCTCATACCTCTAAACAAGTTCATCCAGCATTTAGAATACTGGGAATAATTATGAAAGAACAAAAGAAAGTTTAGAACAAGAGGGTAGTGACAAATATTAATAGAAATGTGAACTTTAGAAAAACCTCAGGACATACCAAACACTGACTCCATTAGGTACCAAAAAAAGGCCTTTAAAAAAGAGGGCGAAAACAATCACCTTTCAAAAGGGGCTGGAAAGTTGGAATTTCCTGCAGTTTTATGACATCTGGATCATTGCTGACATTTCGAGAGGACTGCGTTCCTGGGGCAACCACCACAATGTCGTCCATTTTGGCTCGGTGCTTGGCTGGTGAAGGGGTTGCTGGAAGGATACAGAGAAAGGGGAGAGGAAATGATCAAGTTAATATGCAGATTCCATCAGAATTTAGTGATAAGAGAATGTTACCATGCTTAAAATAGTTTTCTGCAGCATGAACACATCTCTGAGATTACTCAAGGTGGTACTCCCCCTTCACACCCTCTCTCTGTGAATCTCTTACGTTCAGTAATTCTTTAAATTTTTACTTTTTTTTACAAAACCAGGTAACAGCTGGTGAAAGCCATGTTGCCTTCTCACCCCAGGGACAGACTGCCAAGCTTTTGTTTTGATGATGAAAGTACTAACACCAGACACTTTATTTGTCAGCGTCCCACTAGAGCAAGGCCCTTTCATAGTATATCTTCATAGGAAAGGTTCTGCTCAACAGTTTGATTTCAAGTGCATTTGAAAGACTTGTTTCAGCATTGTATGCTCCTCGCTATCACTCCCAGGGAAACCTTCAGCCAGAACACCTGTACCCCTGACACTCTCCTCCTTACTCTCCCCCAAGCCCGGCACCCTGTTCTCTCCCTCCCTCCCTCGCCCCGCCAGCGGGAGATGGGCTCTGGCCTGGGCCCTAGGGTGCACCCACCCCGCCGGTGCTGCCTCCCACCCCCCGGGTGCTGCCCCCCGCGCCCTCCCAGCCCTCCCCAGAGGAGAGGCCGGGCCGCCTCGCACCGAGAAGCCGCTCCCTTCCCCACAGCAACCGCCCCCGCCCCTCTCCTTCCCCGATACCGCTGCGCCAGGCCCCTGCACAACCTCGCCTCCTTCTCGCAGGCACCCCCGCCGTGACACAGGGACGGAGAACCCCGATCCCGGAGCCCTCTCTCCCTCCCGGCCACCGCCCGCTAGTACACGCAGACCCTCCCCTCCCGCCCCGCAGCGTGGCGGGCACCGACCTGAGGCGCCGGGCTCTCCCGAGCGGCTCTCGGCCTCCGCGCTCTGCTCCGCTCCCATAGCGACGGTGGCGGCGGCAGCGCCACGGACTTTCTTCTCCTCTTCTTCCCTCCTTTCCTCCCTCTCTCTCCCCCGCCTCCGGCAGCGCGGGAGATACCGCCGCTCCCGCGGCCGCCACCGCCGACGGGGCTTCCGCCTGCGCCGGCCGGCGTCTGCACCCGGGTCACGGGCAGGCCCCGCCCGGTGCGGCGCGGCTGCGGGCGGGGCTCCGCAGAGAGGCCGAGGCCGCAGGGGCCGGGAGAGGAATGGAGCAGAATGGAGCAGGAGGGAGCAGGACGAAGGAGGACGAAGGAGGAGGGAGCAGGAGGGAGCAGGAGGGAGCAGGAGGGAGGAGGAGGGAGCAGGAGGGAGCAGGAGGGAGCAGAGGGAGCAGAGTGATGGGGTCGCTGGGGGCTTTGACTGAGCCGCAGCTTTCCTGGGATCTGCCCTGACATAGCGGCGGACTCCGGGGAGCGGGACGGACACAAAACATCTCTAATCTGTTGTTTGGTTATTTTGGTTTTGATTTGTTTGTTTGTTTTGTTTCGTTTCGTTTCTAATTAGGGATATTAAGTTTTCTGTCTTAAGGCAAATTTGCCAAACCCCAAAGTGCCGGGTCTGCGTCCGAGGATGCCAAATAATTCCATCCTCGGCAGAGCCATGCTATTCTCTGGTGGTTTGCTTGGTGGGCTCACATCATCCCCCCAAAACCGCAGCCCCTTCTCTGATACAGGGCATCGAGTGGGCGGGAAAACGCCGTCTCCAGATGCCTTTGTCCTTGTACCAGGACGGAGATAAAGAAGCAGCCCAGATCAAAAAATTCACAGGTGACTCCTGTTAAACAAAAATAAAACGCTGAGAAGGAAACATACTTTGAGATTTCAGAGTTATTATTTTAAAATTTGACAGACAAAGCAGCAACTGTCTGACAGAAGAATTGTCAGTAAACACGGCACAGCGCTGGTGCGTGCTGGCTTCTGAACGGGTCCATTCTTCACTCACACAAGATGCCCAGTGACACTGTGAAAGCTCTGCACCAAACTCAGTATCATTTCCTTTGGCTGTCTTGGCTAATTACCACCAAGATTTAACTTAACACCAGAAAAAATGCTCCTGTCCCATAGATACGAACCTCAGAACTGGTAGAGAGACCAAGGTTCTGGAAAGACGATCCCAACCCCACACTGCCTTTTGTCAGCTGTAGGCTGCACTGTGTGCTTTTGTAACCTAATAATAACAGACCTTTCAACTACCTAACCAACTGCTTGATTCCTGCCAAAATGCCAACTAAATTGTATGAAAGCAATGTAATTATTCTGGAGGAAGAACAACACCATTATTGGTACAATTCAGTTTACAAACTTGAGCTCATAATCTGGGATACGCACAGACATGATTGAAATTAAACATAGTGAGTAGTGTAAGTGGCTTTTAAGGGAGGACTGACAGAGTTTAAAGATACGTCAGTGTTAAAAATAAAGTGCATGATGTCCACAGAACTACAGTCTAACCAGTACTTGCCATAATGTCATTTGAAATTATATATCAGCCTAGGAGAAGTTTTAAAATTAGCTCAATTGGGTCAGCATATTTAACTACAATTCACATCCTTTCAACTTCTGTGTAATGGACTTCTTGCTTCTCTCTAAAGAGTTTTCATTTATTATTGAGAAAGTGTGAATTTGTAATATGTTACCACCCCAGAAAAGTTTTAATTTAGCAACCAAGATGTGTCTGCCATGTGGGTGTTTATCACTGAAAACATTGTTAAAGATATATTTTAATGTGTGAGTTTGTGAAAGTGAATTCTTTATTTTTCCTCTAATGTGAATTTAATACAAGTGTTCTGCAGTGTTCTGCAGCCAGTAGCTAAATTAATGTACCTGAAATAGTGTACAGGTGTACATATCTACCTTTGAATACATAAATCTCATGTTTGTATTACCATGACCCAAGCAACTTAAGATCATTTGTTTTAGATCATTTCTTATCAGTTTCATTTTTTCTTTATTACTTACTCTGTGCATTCAATGCTTGAAACAAGGGGATTATTTGAAATTGTGCAAATGGTATATTAAACATGTAGCTCCAGGTTCCTCAGAAGGTGTGAGCTAGGGCTTAAAAAGCTGTGCATGAGGAATAGCCCTGCCCCACCTGCTCCTGCACCGTGGCCTGTTGGCATGCAGCTCTGATTAGATGGGCACAGTTCCCTTGGCCTTGTTGCTGCCATCCAGCATTACAAAATGTGATGGCCACACTCTGAGACTGCCTTACAATGACTAGTCTGGGGGCAGTGGGATTAACTATATACATAGTTAATTTGTCTGTCACATTCACTTGAATGTGAATGCCCACAAACATACATTATATATATATACGTATATGTTTGAAGTTCCTCTTATCTGTCCCAGGTGTTTCTTGCTGTAGTGCACCAGGTCCTGAGCAGAGAGTCAGGCAGACACCTTTAGCACTGCAGCACTGTGATGCAGGGCTGACACTGTCACACCATCCTCCTCTCTCTTGGCCTCCCTTTTTTCTCATCTCAGTGGGGAGGGCAGCTCAGCAGCTGCTGAGCAAAGCTGGCTCTCTTCTCACCATTTTCATGGGTTTCTGTGAGGCTTTTGATGGGTCTGGGCTACCCCTGCAACTCAGAAGCTGGGCTGAGTTGCACCTGCTCTCTGCAGGGAGTTTGGGTGCTCACCCTACACATAGGAAGATAGGAATGAAGCACTGGTAGCTGGACCTGTGCAATGGCATCATCCCGTAGCATCTCTTCTGCCCTGCTCACACCATATCGTTGTATCAGACCTTCTCATATTCCCATAATCATCTAAGCCTGTCTCTGTGCAGTTTTCCACATGCACATTCCACATACATTCTAGCACATTTCCACATACATTCTAGTACCCTGACACCCACAACCCTTTAGTGCTATCTCAACAGTCAAGAACCATCCTCTTCCCCCACCAATAAACACCCCAGCCCGACCTTTAGCCTTTTTTTGAGCTTCTTTAAGCTTAGCTTCTCCCAACACCACTTTTGAAGCAAAGGCAGGTGGGAACTGAGACTATGCTCAGTGTATAGCCCAGGTAATATTTGTGTTTGCTTTTAGTATTCAGCCCCATGGTTCATTCACTGTGTGATATGGTCAATAGGTGACACCTTAAATGTGCTCTTACAGCTTTTTCTTTTACTAGGGAAAATAATTTTACCAGTTTATCCAAAGAGAGACACTTGGGTATCCAAAGCATTCCTTTACATTTCCCAAAACTAAAAATAAACATTTAGTTATAAAAATGCAGCTGAATTTTATTTTATTTTAAAAATAAGAAAAAGCATAAAGTATGTGAAAAATCATAATGAAACATCAACAGTTGCCCCAAATTGGCCTTTTCATATGAAATGAAATTATGGGCTCTTTCAACACTTATGTCCAAAGAAAAGCCAGCACCCACCTGCATGAACAAAGGAGATGTGAGAAACAAGTCAACCACCCATGCCTTGGCACCCACCCGTGGTGTTAGGCAGAGCACGGGACAGGCAGAGCAGCAGATGTGAAGCAGGATGTGCCCCCACTGCTGCCACCAGAACCCCACCTCTTCCAAGGAGGGATCTCAGAGAAGCAAGAAGTCTCACCTCAAATGCACTTTCTCTCTTTAAAGTAGACAGCAAGTGTCTGCCAGAGACATGATGAGACTCCCCTTTTTTTTTTGTTATTGTACTCCAGCCATAACATTGTGTAAAATAACCTGCCCTTTAGTAAATTCCTTCATTGCTAAAAAGAACAGGGCTTTTATTTACAGACAACTGTATTATTTTACATATGATGCAGCATGAGAGACCCGAAAAAAAGAATATATCTGACAAACCCTATATTTCTTGCACTCTAGGCCACTTCTACTTGTACACACTGCCCCAAAAATAATAATTAAAAAGCCCAGAGGAAATTAACAATTTCCAAGTAAAAACATGACTTGAACAATTAATTGCATTAAAGCTATTGAAGGAAGAATGGCTAAAGCACCAGTCCAAGCCAGGCTTGTCTGTACAACTCCCATTCAGCAAACACCCTGTGCTTGGCAGGATTACTGAGGTAGCAAAAAGACACTCGCGCAGACATTGAAATATCCACCTGTCCGTTTAGACCAGGATATGCACATTAGTTGCTTTCATTAGAGCCTCCCAAAGCCAACCTCAGTCGGCGAAGAGACAGGTCAAGCTGCTAGCAAAGACCCATCAGCCCGACCCGATTAGTTTCAAAGGGTGTTTTTTCCCTTTGCGACGGATGCTGAGGACAAGCCCCCGGGGACGATGCGGGGCTGGAGACGGGAGGGGCACCACGGAAGCCCCGACGTGGAGACGCGAGGAGAGGCAGGAGGGAGGGCAGATGGGAGAGAGAAAGGGCAGAGGGGTGGGAAGGCTAAGAGAGAGCAGGCAGGGAGGAGGGCGGGCTGAGGGTGGCCCGGTCCCGCCTCCCTCGGCCCCTCCTCCCGGACGTTCCGGCGGGCCGGGGCTCTCGTCGTTCCCCTTTGCTGCCTTCCCGCCCTCGGTCGCGGAGTGGAGCCCAGGCCGGCCTCGCCGCTGCCTTCCCCGCACACCGGACAGCCCAAAGGTGCCCCCCAAAAAAACGTCCCCGCCCCGGGAGCAGGGGAGGCATCTCGGCAGCGGCTTCTCCGGCTACCAGCGGTTCGGGAAGCTTGGCGCGAAATCCGGTTCCTGGCCGAGGAGGGTCCGGTACGTCTGTGGTAAGGGGCGCCCTAAGGGTTGGCGAAGACCCCAGCCGAGGAGGGACCATGTCTCCCCTCAGCAGCCAGTGGCCGGTTTGCTTGCTGGTGATCACCTGCGTGATGTCCGGACCATCCCTGGGTCAAGAGTGCTCCTCGGAGAAAAAGGAAAGTGTCATCGTGGATGTAAACTTGGCCCTGGCCAAAGGCGTCGGGGGCACAGAGCCGGTGCATGCAGCAACCCCGGAGGCTTGCGTTCAGCGCTGCTGCTCGGGGGAAAAGCTCTCAGGTAAACATCCCCCTCCTCTTCTTTCGGTCTTCTCTGTACCGGCCTACGAACCCTTTGGGAAATTACTTCTGAAGTTTGTTGGATTCGCCTTTTATTCCAGCAAGGAGGAACGAGGCTGTTCTCCGTGTTCAGCAAGGAAACTTTAATTCATCTTTTCGTCCACGCTGCCACCAGTGGCAGCATGCGGCTGCGGCCCTGTTCTGATAAGCGTGCTTTTAGACCCCTAACTGTGCAGGGAAATAGATGCAGTGAAGGAACAGTGGTAGTTTTAAACGTTAAAACCTGTCAGACCCTCTAAGATGCATAAGTTAGTTTATAGCATATCTATTAAATACAACTCCCATTTTGTGCTTCGTTTCATTTTAGCCAAAAATTCGAGTACTAATCCTTCTCTGGGACAGCTCGTTTGCTTTAAGTGCTTGGAGCTGTAGGAGGTCGAGCACCAAGTAGAAACGGTGGTAAAGATGA
The DNA here is from genome assembly GCF_036169615.1 of Heliangelus exortis. Lineage (NCBI taxonomy): Eukaryota > Metazoa > Chordata > Aves > Apodiformes > Trochilidae > Heliangelus > Heliangelus exortis. The sequence continues at coordinate 159,504,790 of NC_092422.1, read as the reverse complement.
ATCCCCCTAAGAAGCAACAGTCTTAGCAATTCCTGGGATATGATGAGGAAAAGTAAATAGATCTATTCATTTCCCATTAGTATATCAAGGAGATTTTCAGCTTTATCAAAATTTGTGAGAAATTATTATACTGCATGTTTTCAGTATGGTACAGGTAAAGGGAGGATGGGAGGTTAGACTCATTATTTCCCTAAGCTCATGTACAGGAAGAGGAATGTGTGACCTTTTGTATATTGGCCCTGGACCATTTGTTTGCAGTCCTGGGTTGTTTTTCCTGTAGGAATGTTGGATGTTAGTTTTTCGTTGTGTGAGTAAGAGGAAAACTACTAACAGAGCAGAGGTTATTATCAAGATGGTACAAAAGTTCTTAATGCTGAAATATATCATGTTTTGCAGGAGGCAAGATGTGTAACTTGGTGGTTTTTAATGCTCAAAGAACAAGTGTGTATCCAACCTGCTACCTGTTTTACTGTCCTAGCACCGAGGCTTGTCCAATGAAATCTGCAACAGGATATGTGAGCTACAAGATAACTAGAGGTAAGTAACAGTAAAAGCTGCTGACCCCCAAACTAGATGACCTTTGCACCTGTGACTTTTCAGTAGTGACTGGAAAATGTTTGTGAGTTGTATTTTTAGTAAAATATTTTGAGTACTGTAATTTGAAAATGCTGGGTTTTTTGCTTTGTGGGAGATGGCTGGGTAGGTGTATTGGGAACTCTTGTGTGGGCCCAGTTTCCCAGATGGAATAACATCCTGACCCTTATGAAAATTCTTTTGTATTAGACTCGGAACTCTTTCCCTTGCTTAAACCAAAAAGAAGCTGCTTCCATCTTGGTGTGTTTAAGAAGGAAAAATTCCTGTACATAATAATGCTAGAGTATTGCTGAAAGCAATGGAAATATGATGCCTTTGTAGCCATCTACATGTTTGAAGGATCCAAGCTACACTGATGGGTACCATATACACACAAAAAGAAACATTAAGCAAATGTTGAACAGGCCTTGGAGCACCTGTGGTCTTACTGAGTGGCTGGCAATAGCAATCATTATTTTCTGTTTTCAGTTAGAGAACCTGAAGTGCAGATGAGGACTGACTGTCGTGTGCTATGGGATTTTTATTAGCAAGTCTTACTTGCTGACTGATGTTAACTTGCACCAGACCTGTTTGAACAGCTCAGAGAAGAAACTGATAATTACAGTGTCCTCCTGCCAAGAGTTCATAAGGTGACTTCAATGTGGGTACTTGAGAGAGCAGAAATTTTGCAGAAACTCAATTTGTGTTGTAAAAGATAACTTTTCCAAAATGAACCATGCAAGGGGTGGCAGCAGGTTATGTAAAAAGATTATTTATATAGTGTTAACAAATGTTTTTTTGCAAGCACAATAATGCAGGAACTGGGCAAAAGCAATATGCAACAAGTTACATGCCTGCAAACTTAGTACTAGTAGTACTACTCTCTTATCTGTCTTCCTCCCTTAGAGAATATATAGGGATTTCAACCAAAGAAACAGGAACCATAATTGTGCTTGTGCTTCCACCCTGGCTTGTTGTGCAATGATGGGTTAGCAACTTGATTATATATGCCACCTGTTTCTCATTTTGCATTTTTTAGCTTCCATGAGCATTGAATTGTGGAAAGATTTTGGTAGCTTATTTAACTTATGTTCCTAGTAAGTTTTCAAAGGTAGCACCTGAGCAGTGTTGTTACTGACAAATATTTCAAGTCCTTTTTTCACACATGAGAATCTGCATGTGATTCCACTGAAAACCAAGCTAAAAGGGAAAAAGATACTCTATTGGTAATAAAGTGGCTTAAAATACTGACACAGTAGCTATGAGATTTTTTTTTTTTCAAATACTATTCTTTTGTCTTTATAACTAGTGGAAACAATTTATGGCTCGGGAAAGAAAACATTTCCTGATCCCAGTCACAAAGAGCTATTGCTTAAAAGAAATAACATTTCTGATTCCTGTTCTTCATGTACTATTCAAGTGGGGTGAAAAAGTGAAACACCAAAATATTGATAGGTTCTAGCAAAGCGTGCTCAGGAGATGCTTAGTTTGTTCTTAACTGTGACTACCCTGAAGTTTGCTTTTGAATGCAGTTTATTGGATTTGTGATATCAGCAGGAGCACTTTGGGATCTTTTTAATCTCTTTTTATACATTGACTTGTTTAATTCCCTTGTTCTTTCTTGTCAACAAGCACATCTGCCCTAGCATCCTAGCTGTACATCACACACTGAAGTTTTGAGCAATTGCATTTGGGAGCTCATAGTCAAAAGTGGAGACACAGAATACTATCTAGGCAGTGTTTGCTGAAAATGTGAAGAAGAGTTAGTGCAGACAGCTGATTCATCTGAGTGCTGCAGAGCAGCAGTGATACTTAGCTCCTATATGGGACTGGTCATGCAGCCTCCCTGTGCTCCCTCCACCCATCCTTTGAACTCAGTGTACACGCTCCCTGCTTTTCTTGCTCTCAGACAAACTGAAGGGGACACAGCAAGTGCTGGGTAGCTGTCATACAGCATCCACACTGTTTGTTTAAATGTACAGGGGGGAGTGTCCATGGAAGTGCATTGGGAACAGGGAACACGTGAGCTGGGAACTGACTGGTGGTGACAGGAGATCTCCTCACGATGTGGAAATGTGTCCAGAGCTGCAGAAACAGCTGAGAGTTTGGGTATCTTTGACCACACAGTTTCTCATTCTCTAATAACTGAGTGTTTCGTTATGTAAAGCCACTTTATAAAAGCAGAATGGCTTGTCTTTTCTCTAACTCAGACCAGTCGGAGTCCATTATCTGTAGGATCTTAACTTTGCTTACAAGCTGGTATCTGACTGGGAGGTTAGGATAAAAATTGGTGTCAAATGAAATATTTTGTCTTCTCTTGGTAAAGCATTGCCACTCTTCTTGGTATGTTGTTTGTTTGGTTTGGGTTTGTTTGTTTGTTTGTTTTGGTCATTGGTTTGGTTTTTTGTTTTTTTTGGGGGGTGTGGCATTTGATTTTTTTTTTTTTTTTTTTTGTTTGTTTGTTTGTTTGTTTTTTTTTTAAGCTTGGAAATAAAGAGCAGCCAAGTAGGCTTCTTTGCATGTGTAATAAAACTGAAATAAATCCATCCCTCTTGGTAAGAGTTCCTATTTGAGAAAAAGTGACAATGAAAATGTCTTGGACTATTATTTATTTCGTTTCCAGTGCAGTTAACAAATCTCTTTGCTTCTATAAAAAAAAAGAGATGAGTGAGAGTTATAACTACTTGAGAGGATGTTCCTTCTTATATGTTCTGTGGAGCAACTGAATGGTAACAATTTTATATGTATGTGTATATATGTATATATACATATATATACACATATATACGCACATGTGTATATAGGTATATATATGTGTGTGTGTGTATATATATATATATATATATATATATATATAACAGCCAGTCTTCCAAAGAGCTTGTGCTCACCCAGGGTTTCTCTCATACCTGTGCAGAATCAGGTAGCTGTTTGGATTATTAGTTGTGGAACAACAGTTGGAATATCTGTTACATAACACTGGTATCCTACTACCAAACTCTATTAAATAACACTCACCCATCTGGTTTGCAAACAATAGATACCTGTTTCTGGAGAAATGATCATGTTCAGGCTGCTTCTTATGCAGATCTTCACAGCACATACCTCAGAGGCTTTTGGAGCAGTGTCTTTCTTCTAGCATGGCAGTAGGAGCTCAGGTCTTTCTTACAAATCAGTATGCATATAAAATGGTCTATAAAATAGGGATATTATTGGTACCTCGTATTGTATGATTTTTTATGTGAATTGAAATGTATCAAACAGTCACGGGGTGCTTGGATATTACAAGAAAGGGGAGTATATAGTCACCTTGGCTGGGTGGAGAAGTGTACATCTAACAGATAAAAGTGAGGTTGATAACATCTACTTCTTAACTGGCAGAGGCTGATAATAGTTTGAAGGCAATGGACCTACTCATTGTACATGGTTAAATAAAACACTTCAATGCATGCAACACATAAAACAATCAGATTGGGATGCTTGCTCTGCACAGGTGAATTCTGTGAGAACAGAGCATTCAGGGTCTGGTATTCCCAGGCTTGAGAGAGACAGTCTTTATGGCACAGAATTTAAAAGTAATTCACCATATTTTAAAGCAAGGAAGTTTGATGCCTTGGTGTCATTAGTTACTGCTTTCTGAAGCCTCCTTATGTCTCTATTACTAAGAAAAGCAAAATATTATGGGTAGCCAAAAATAGATTTAATTATTAAATATTGGTATTTCCTTTCTATTTCAGAAATCCATGCCCCGGAGAATACATCCTTCGAAAGTGGGGACTCTTTTTCAAATGAGTATTCTTTGTCTTCAGATGCTGGAACCTTTATTTCTCACAATCAAACTAGCCCTCAGAAACCTACTGCTGCTGTGCAACAGTCTGTCTCTCAGCCATCTGAACTCCCAAATTCCATGGCCAAGCATTTGGACAACAGTGAATTTCATACTGCTTTTCCCGAATCTCAACAGGCAAAACATCCTGAGAGCTTAGATCCCACCCCAAGGCAGAAAGTAATGAACCTGCCTTCAAATCCATCTTCTGCTGTTCAAATTGGAAACCTCTCTGCTTCGTTCCCCACCACTCAGTCTCCTGTTCCAGAACCCAGCAGCACTATCCTTACTCCTCTGCCTACAAGTAGCTCCCAACTGGAATTGCAGACAACCTCACTGCCTACTGGTGGTGCTAAACCTCCTGCTGTCACCACCACCTTTCTGCCTGCTGCAGGTAGGGATAAACCTGCTACCCCTAACACCACCATTGCTGTTACTCCTCTTTCCAGTCCCACAGCTTCTGCTGCTTCAACAACTAAGCAGGTGACCACAAGTTCCAGATCTGCTACCACCCTGCCAGGGCTAAGAACTCCAGCCATTCCTCTTGAGACAACAGTTGTCTCTTCCAAAAATACCAGCCAGGTTACCTTCCTCTCTTCCTCAGGTTTCACCCTGTCTTCTAGTGGTTGTCCTACAGCTTCCCAAAACATCCCTCAGGGTTATGACCTGCCTGATTCAGAAAGCTATCTGCCAGAGGGTGTTCTGAGAGAGAAAGGTGTCATTCAGCTGGAAGAAAAAAGCAGCCTTATAGCAGCTTTGCTTTTTGGAGTGATATTCTTTTTACTAGTTATTGCACTGACAGGGAAGAAAATACATGAATCTCTTCAGAAGAGACATTATACCAGGCTGGATTACTTGATTAATGGAATATATGCTGATGTATGATGGAGGGGGGGGATACGACTGTGAGGAGCATCTCTCATCCTTGAGAGGACAACTCTGAAATGGAACAGTAGATATTGAAATGTCAGATGAGGATGAATTCTTTTTTTCAGCCGCTAATGGGAAAGTGGCAAATGGCTTTGGTGGGGTAAAGAGCTGCTTTTTCTACCCTGAACACTGATGTCTGTAACTTTTGATTTATTACTAAATCTGGAAAATAAACACAAAAATCCAAGTTAAGCTAAGAAGGTCTTCTATTTAAGAAGAAAAAGCATTTGAAGAGCCTAAGCTGTACTGTGACAAGGTTAGTGGAATAAAAGCACACCTAATAAAGTGAGTACCTCTGCAAAGTGTATTTTCAATGCTATTTGCACCAAAATGCCCCGGGGTTGCACAACTGACAATCCTACTTACTCGTATCTGTAGCTTTAAAGGAGTACTTAGTAGTAGAGCTTTGCATCTCAATGTTTTTTGGTAAAAACAGTAAAAATTGTAGTACACATAACATACTTGGTTTAATTTTCCTTAGTTACATATAGCTAAGGTAATTAATTTTCCTTTGCTTCTGCATTCAGTTTTGGGCTCTCCAGTTCATGAAGGACAAGGAACTACTGGAGAGAGCCCAGCAAAGAGCCACTAAGATGACTGGGGGACTGGAGCATCTTACTGTATAAGGAAAGGCAGAGGGAACTGTGTCTGTTTAGCCTGGAGATGACTGAGGGGGGATCTCATCAATGCTTACAAGTGTCAGGAGGATGGGACCAGACTCTTTTCAGTTGTGTACAGTGACAGGGCAAGGGGCAGTAGTCACGAACTGCAACACAGGGGGTTCAACCAAAACATAAGGAATAGTTTTTTACTGTAAGAGTAACAGAGCACTACAATGGGCTGCCCAAAGAGGTGCTGGAGTCTCTGTCCCTGGGTATATTCAAAACCTGCCCGGATGCCATCCTGTGCAACCTGCTGTAAGTGAATCTACTCTCACAGGTTGGATTAGATGATCTACTGAGGTTCCTTCTAACCCTTAATATTCTGTGATTCTGCTTATGGATATATATGTATCTTTAATGTTTTTTTTTTCCATACATCGGAAACTATCCTTAAAACCTCACGCGGCAAATCTGAGTTTGCCTTTTCCGCAGAGTTTACCACATTGCTTTTTTGCAGTATGTATCAGGGAGAGGTTTTATCACATCAAAGTAAAGCAAGCTGCAGTCGAGCTCTTTTGAGAGAAATGATACAACCAAGTGACCTGCCACGTGCGTGGGAGGGGATCTGTTCTGAGACACCTACATCCCTAACAGCTGAGACTCGACACCCCCTCACAGAGCAGGTAGAAATGTGGGAGGGGGCTTACAATAACAGCAGTTCTATTGTTGGCAGAAGACACACAGAAAGGTGGGGTCTCCATTTGTTGAACATCTAGAGGGAGATAAAACCAAGTCTTAAAGGAACATGGTGGCTCTGTTGCAGAAGGGTGCTGACCTCAGGGAAGCTCCCTGTAGTCAGCGTGAGTGGGTGAACAAGGCTGTGTTTACCTTCGTGCTTCTGGTGTTCTCCTGATTCCCTCACCAGCCTGGTGGCCCTCAAAAGAGCTGCTTACACCACAGTGCTGGACTTGCTGCCCCTCTTGCCTGCACAGAGCTCTTTCTGGCTCTCAATGCACTCTTTTCACTTCAAGGGTCATCTACATGTGACTGGTAATAAGCACAGCTGCTCTACATGCTTCCTCATCTCTGCAACATGAGATGAATGAGAGTACATGTGAGCATCTACTGCTTGCTACACAACTTCCAGTTCTTATTGTTCACGTTGCCCTTCACATACACCCAGGTGAATGAAAGACTACATTTCAAAGTGTCCATGTAGTTGGCAGCACAATCAGCAACAAGCATGAAGACAGAGAAGGAAGGGTGCCTCATGAATACAAGAAAATAATTCTATTACAAAGTTTAAAACGTCACTCACATCCAAGAGGTTCTTACATCTGTCAGGTTTAGTGCGGTGGGAAGAAGGTGTGATCCACAAATGGCCTCAAGGCAAGTATTTCAAGAGCTCTAATGATGACTTTATGCAGAAAATGCTCTGAAAATTCCATTATTGCAAGATCAAAGAAAAGTCAACGTTCCTTATGTCAATAAGTTGAGTTCTTACTATATGGAGGCTGGAAATCACTTTGTAGATACAAAACCAGATGGTTTTCTGCACTGCTAAAGTTTGATAATGCTTAAATGAAAAACATTTTGGATAACCTCTTAAAACTGATTGAAGTTACAAAAGAAAAGTATCCCAAGTTCATCATCTTGTCTGTTGACAAGCTAGGTCTGTTGCTTAGCTTTTGGTTTTTTGGTTGGTTGGTTGGTTTTTAATAATGATTTTCAAAGGTTTCTGGTTAAGGAGCATGGTGAGGGAAACAGAATTTCTGGGAAAGGAGTTAATAAAATTGTAAGTATTAGGCCCAGTTGTGGGTTGTAAAAATGCAGGCACGGATCTGAGGTTGAGTGTCATTTTCTCTCAAAAGAACTACAGATTTGTGAGAAGCCACCTATATTGCTGATGCCATCACTGCAGCTTGTTGAAGGAGAGGTGCAGAGGACAACCCCCTGAATCCTCACTGCGTGTTTCTGATGTAATAACTGATTTGTTGGAGGGAGAGATGGGTAGTGTTAATTGCTACAGTGTGATACAGCAGAGAATAGAGGCAAACATCTCCGAGCCATTCAGAGCACTGGGCATTTGTCATGGTTTAACACTGGCCCAGCAATTAAAACGACTGACAGATTCTCTCTGTTAATCCCCCTCCCCTCCCTGAGAAAGAAAGGAGAGAGAATAAGGGAGAGAGGCTTATGGGTTGGAAAATGAACTACACAACTTTAATGAAACAGTAACGATAAGTAGGAAAAATTACAAAATATATACAGGAAAATTGATATTTCTTCCCATCTTTTCCCCAGTAAGTCTCATGTCACCACCAAGGCCCCAGGGCCCAGGCTGGACTCCTGGAGTCGGCAGCAGTCAGGAGCTGGAGTCAGGAACACACAGATTCAGGCTGGCACAGATCAGGACCACAGGCAGATAAATAGACAGAATCCTCCCAGGTTGCCAAAGCAAACAGGGACAGGAGAAGAAGGGGAAGCAGGAAGGGGTTTGGCCCTCGTGATCCCTCAAATCTATACTGAGTATGATGTGTATGGGATGGAATACTCTGGTCAATTTTGGCATCCAACTTGTCCGTTCCTCCCCAAAGGGAGGGCTTCAGGTGTAACCTTTTTACTCCTTTTCTCCTTCTGGAGGGCAAAATGTTCCTCAAAACTGAGCAGTGTCCTTGCTTCTGCACACCAGTCTCTGACTGTAACTATAAACATCGAGTGTCAGTCCCACTTGCTGTTAATTTCAGCAAGTGCAGCTACTTAACAAGAGTCTTAGCTGAAAGCAAAAGTACAAGACAGAAAATTACCTTTATCCTGGCCCAAACCAGGACAGCATTTATCTGGTTAATGTCATCAGAAACATTGCCCTCCAACCCAAGCAGCAACGTATGTGAAGCACAGTGAATGCAGAGGTGAAGCACAGAGGTGCACAGGTACCATGACTGATTTGATGAGGGTGTTGTGTGGAGTGGCCTTTCTCAATTTTTGAGTGAAACAAACAAAATGTTCTTGCATTAAAGATTCTTTTTCATACTTGAACGAAGAAAAGGAGGTTCTAGGCAGGCGTACTAAACTTGTTTGAACACTAGAGGGCAACAGGAGTTTATTGAATAGCATCGACGCCTTTTGAGGATGCCGTTTAAAAATGTTTTCATTCGCTCGGTTCTTAACTTCCCAATCAATGGCTATTTCATTGCAAAAATGTCTTCTAGAAAAGCTGTTTTGTTTATTGTAAGGTTCTGTGGGGATGATAATATAAGCACACTTTTAAAACTTACTGTATCTTATTGTGGCAGTGAACACCTGTAGAAGACAACAAAACTAGGCATATTGGCTTCTCTATTTTAATAATGTTAAATCAGATTTCATTATTAGCCATTAGCCAGATTTCATCATTAGCCATTATTGGCATTTTCAGTTAAAAAAGGAGAGAGAAATCTTCTATCCTTCTTTCAACTGTGCTGCTTCCTTATATGCATTTTTGGAACTTTAGTTATTTGTCTGGCTAATGCTCTTGTATCATGAAACAGCAAGGGAGTGATATAGACTAATCATAAAAAACCCAATCTATTTTTTAATGTTTTTCAGCATTATTCATCTAAAATTTCTGTGCACTCTTTTATTTTTTCATTGACATCTCATATGGTCTTAATGCTGCATCACATGCATGTCACTGAGTCCCCAGCCATCATGATATGATGACAACCTGTGCATTTGGGGTGACTCTGAAGGAAACCAGTTACATTATAGACAGAGGCCAAAAGCTGATTGACTTTAATCAGATGGAGGGTGTAACAAATGCTGTAGCTTCTTGTTTTCGTGGTGTTGCTTCCAGTGCTGAGCAATAAGGTGTGTAAATATAGACTGTTGTGAACAAAACTGCTTTGTGGTATTGTACAGTAAGGCAAAGAGCCCAAATTTTATAACCACTGCAAACAATCATAAAGAGATGAATTTCTATCCAGTGCTATTTGAGATGGATGAGCAGAGTGCACCGTCCCTGCCTCAGAGGGCTGCAAACTCAGCATGGCACGTTCTCTTCAAATAGTGCTTCAGTTTATTGCAATTCCTGTAGGAGTAGGAAATGCTTATACTCAGGATTCTTTCAAGTTAAATTACTAACCAACCAACAGAAACAAAAGTGGACACAGAATTACATGAGAAGAGAGTTTAAAAACTGAGTTAGTGGATGTGATTCTTATGACACCTGCTTGCATTCCAATGTTCCCTACTGATACAAAATAAAAACTGAAAGTGCCATTATTGCAGCCAACAGTTTCTACCCAGTACCTCTTCACATAGAGAAACTTTACTTTACTGTCACACTCCTGAAATTGGCCCAGGCTGCTGAGCCCTTCCTATGCATTATTCATTCTCTCAGATAGGGAATGCACCTCTCCACCTCACTGTTCATAGGCATTTATGGGATAGCTGCATCCCCTCATCATTCAAAAGCCTTGCACATCCCTTCAGGAAAGTATAGATGCTTTACAACCCTCTTGATGGGTACGTCCCACTGTGAAAGACAGTGATATATTGAAAAATTTTCTTTAACTGCAGGAAGCCTACACATTTTATCTTTCAGTCTAAATTTGCTTTTTTCTCCTAGGTCTTCATACTTTTTGAAGATATCAAAGTGCAGAGCATAAAACTGTGGTTCTTTGTCCTCTGTGTTTGGTAGATATTGTGAACAATGAATAAATGTAGTTTTACATTTCAGTACAACTGCTCTGGGATCACTGTTTTCTGTATACTGGCTTGCTTCATGAAGAAAAAAACAGCAGAGAGTTCTGCATTAACTTCTGTTCTATTACTTCACTCCTTCCAACCTATAAAATGTCACTGTCTTAAATGGCAAAACAGTTTAGGTATGCCATGCCCAAGGTGTTCTGATCCCTCTTTTTGGCTTGCCTTAATTTTAATTGAAAATTGAAAATTCCATCATATTGACAACACCCAGGAACCATCAATCTGTGCACTCTGTATTTTCTCTAACAGAAATGTAACAAACAGTTAACATCCAGTACTTCAAAATGTTGTAGATCAGGCTGGCTAAAACATAGGCATGTCTTGAAGCAATTGCCAGTTTGAGCAGTCACCTCAAGACCACAAAGATATTTCTTCAAAATACTAGGATGGTAAGGATGGCTGTGTAAGGTATAAAAAAGTACTTAAAGGTGTTTTTGTTACCTGCCACATAAGAGAGCAAGCCAAGTTCTGGATGAACATTCAAAAGCCACTGAGAGTGGCACCAAGTTTTCTCTGTGCTCCCACTTACACTGAAACAAGTGCTGCTTAGACTTTGACACTGTGGCTTTTGCAACTCTTTTCAACACCTAGGCTGAAAATGTGCACAAAGTTCAAACATTAATTCCTATTCTAGGAGGGTGATAGGAAAACCTTCACCGTGGCACAGATTTCCAAGAGACTTGTCTGCTGTTTAGTTAGTTTCTAAGTAAGTTTTTCTGTTTGCTTTTATGAAAGAACTTGTTTTTTCCCTAGCCTTAAATCCAAGTTCCACTGACACTTCTGAAGTCCTGCGTAGCCCCAGTAAGTTACAAAAAGGATGTTCCCTTTACTTCAGTGGCCATGTGCTGCTCTGTCTTTGTGCGTGACATCCCCATTGATGTCAGTGGGGGGTCCTCCAGCACACAATTTATGGCTTTAAAACAAGTCCTCCCATTTAGTGGCTCCTAACTTTCCAAAGCAATTGTTTTGTAGGATGACAGGACTTCTCAGCCCAGAGGTAGCATCTCTGAAAGAATCCAAAGACCATTTTCCCAGCTGCTTCTGATTATTAAACTATGACAGTGCTGTCCTTGTTTTGTTTCATGGCATGAAGTAAGGAGTTGAAATGTTTTTCCACCATGCGATAAGTTGGGCACTACTGCTGGAAAGACTCCAGATTTGGCTTATGTGATATATTGCCTTTACACACCATGACGTTTTAGAAAAGGCAGAAAAAGATTTGTGAGACATAGTTTTAAACAAAGTGAGAAGAGCTCATGTTATGCTGCTCCCTACTAAACTTTAAAAAGACACACGTGTGGCTTTCCTACACCAACAAATACCTAAAGCAAATGTGTACCCCATTCAAGTGAATGTTGTAAAGGATGATAGAGTTTGAAAAGTGCAAGGCCTGAAGGCTGAGGTCTATCTGTGTGCTGTGTCTAGCAGAAAAAGTGTAAGCTTTCCTGTAAGTGTTGGAGACTCCATCTCAAGGGTGACTTTGAGGGCAGTTTAAGTGACATGATGCTTCTGCAGTCACCAAAAATGTGTATTGCTGGTAACAGCAGGCATCTCCAATGGTGGCTATCTCATCAACTGTAACAAAAGTGGTAACAAAAGTGATTTCCAAACAAAAGTGATCAGTCTGCATACACCAGCAACAGCAAAAAGAACAATCAATAAAGTGCATACATGCAATTGCCCTGTATCTGTAGCATCTCCTGATTTTGTCAAAAATCAAGTGTTGGGAACACAGAAGGTTATCCTGGGCAGCAGTCCAGATGGAATTAAAGTCAGCTGCAGATGCAGTAGCTGGGGTACATGGCCTCACACAACACCAAGTCATGGTGCATCCACTGGTGAGACGCTGGTTCTTGTACCAGTTCTGCTGTGTCCCAACACCCATGTTCCAGATGAGACTGTCAAAAGAAAAGTGAGTCTCAAACGTGAATTAAAAAGGTAAGTCTTGGGTTTGGGGTAAAGTTTATAACTTTGTAACTGACCCTGATTATTTTTTTCCTTTAGTTACTTTTCACCTGATTGAATGTTGAGTCCTAATTAGAAACCACCTTGGTTTAACTTGGACTTGGTATAACAAGATAGGTGTCTTCAGGAGACTTTAAGTATTTCTCATTCGGCTCACTTGGCTGAACTCATACTTATTTTACCCCATTACCATCACCTTTGTCAATTCAGTATCTACCCTTTACCTTCTTTTTCCTTTATCCAATATTGTTGAAGAGTGAAAGTTTTGCACAGAGAAAGAAAACAGAAATTTGCCCTTGTATTTTCTAGGTTGTGTTTTGCTTGAGCTTTCAGATCCTCCTGTTTCACAACTGAACTGAATTTTGATGTCCTAAACTTCCTTTTGAAATAGTATCTATGTAGCAGAATAATAGTTGGGTGATCCATATGTCAAGGACCCAGGGCTGCATAAAGTTGAATGCTGTGTGCTCATGAAGACATTCTCCTGAATCTGTTGAAATAAAAACACAGCATCTCAGAAGAAAATTATTTTGTCCTTTGTTTGTCTCAAAGAGCCACTGCAAGTGTTCCACCTACACCACAGGCACAAATCTCAAGTATTTTCTGTTCATGCAAGTATATACCATGGCACATATTTAGTTGCAAGAATAATAAAAAGAACTGGTAGATGCATGGCTGAGTACTCTAAACTATCTGTGCAGAAACCAGGAGAGCTGTGGGGGCACTGAATGAGACTGAGATCTATAGGTCTTCTGCCCATACACTGTGATTACTCTGTGATTTAACTCAAATTAAATAAATAAAGTGAGAGCAAGTGCAGCTTGCTGTTTCGTAAAAGCTATAGTACCTACTGAGTATGTTTGTTACTAAACTGGGGAGATGTGGGTTTCCTGGAGAGACTGTTCAATAGATAAGAAATCAGCTGGATGGCAACATCCAAAGAGTTGCAATCAGTGTCTCAATGTCCAGATGGAGAACAGAAACAATTGGTGTCCCTCAGGTGTCTGTACTTAGACCAATACTGTTCAGTAAGTATCTTTATTAATGAAATAAACAGTGGGACCAAGTGCACCCACAGTAAGCTTGTGGATGACACCAAGTTGAGTGGTGCAGTTGATAAGCTTGAGGAAAGGGATGCCATCCAGAGGGACCTTGAGAGGCTTGGGGAACGTGCCCACATGAACCTTATGAAGTTTGAGATGGCCAAGTGCAAGGTCCTGCATCTGGATCAGTGCAACCCTTGGTATCAGTAGAGGCAGAGGATGAATGAATTGAGAAAAGTCCTGTGGAGAAGGACTTGGGGATACTGGTAGGTGAAATTAGATATGAGCCAACAATTTGTGTTCACAGCCCAGAAAGCCTTTTGTACCCTGGGCTGCATAAAAAGAAGCCTGGTCAGCAGGTCAAGGGAGGTGATTCTGTCCTATTCTAGTGAGATCCCACATGGAGTACTGTGTTCAGCTCTGGGGTCTTGGACCTGTTAAGATTTGGTCCAGAGGAGGGCCATGAAAAGTGTCAGAGGGCTGGAGCATCTCTCCTATGAAGACAGGCTCAGAGAGTTGGGGTTGTTCACCCTGGAGAAGACAAGGCTCCAGGGAGACCTTTTTGCAGCATGTCAATACTTAAAGGGGACCTATAAGAAAGATGGAGAGAGACTTTTTATCAGGGCCTGTAGAGGCAGGACAAGAGGCAATGGTTTTAACTCAGAGAGGAGAGGTTTAAATTAAATACAAGGAAGAAACATTTTACAATGAGACACTGGAATGGGTTGCCCAGAGTAGCTGTGGATGCCCTGTATTTGGGAGTATTTGAGGCAGTGCTGGATGAGTCTTTGAGCAGTGTGGTCCAGGGAAAGATGTCCCTGCCCACAGCAGCGGGGTTGGACTAGGTGAGTTTTAAAGGCCTTTTCCAACCCAAATCATTCCATGGTTCTATGGTTCTGTGATTCTATGTTTCTGTGACTCTAACTGAGGGGCAGTATACAAAGTGGGAGCAACAACTAAACAACTGGTATAACAATGCTCTGCAAATGTTTTTTTCTCCAATTTTAAAGTGTTTGAGTCTTTGGCTCCCACTGTTATCTTTTAAGGTGGTAACTGGGATGCCTTTTGATATACTGAGTTCAATATTTACTGCCACAGCACATATCCTCTCTAATGCTTTTTCCAGTTAAAGTGTCAGAATTTCTAAACCACAAATGAAGAAAGGACTCAAAATCAAAATTTCTTTCAACACTTAGAGCTTTACTTATCTTTAAAAAAAAAAAAAGAAAGTGTTTGGGGAAAATAGCATTTTAAATGTATTGTTCAAAGAAAAGATTTCTTAATATGCCAAGATTAAATGGGGATTTTGTTCTGTGTAAGCTCTTTTCAGATAATTCTAAAGGTATTAGATTTTTCACAATTGTGGGAAGGAAAAAATTAGTAGAAGTTGCATTAACTGCAAAGCTCTGACATTGAAAAAGGCATTGGAAGGAGCTTTATGAGTCAGGGCTATTCAGACACAATTCTCTGTCTTTTATTCAAAGACCCATGTGACCAAATACTGTCTTTGTGGTTTGACTGGGGAGGAGGGGGAAGAAGGAAGGATAAGGAATGGATTGGATAGCCTCAATCTAATCACTTTTTTCTCTTGCGAGGGGAAAATAAAATCTAATTATTCCAAAATGGAATATTAATATCCTTCAATAATATCTTTATAGCAGCCAAAACTCTTTAAACAAATATATTTGAGGAGTGGATCAGCCTTTCTCTGTGTTTTCCTCTGTCACATATCTGTATTTAGTTGCCAGCTATACTGGAAGTCCTTATCGAAGTCCACACTGTGAGGAAATTATTCAGAGAACTAATGGAGATGGAAAAGCAGCAAATGAGACTTCAACAGTATATAATTGCCCCTTCCATCCATGTCATCACACAAAGAATAAGTTACAGGCCATAAACCCACAGAAACCTTTATATATGGAGCCAGTGCAAGCTTAAGGACTCTCATTCATTCCTGCTCTAACAGGCAATGGAAGACACTTCAGGTAATGGCCAGGGTGAAACTGTGATGAGCTTTTTGCCTCTGTCCTGTGTCTCTTTTTCAAGTATCTCTTGTGGGGCACAGCTGATAGTGCTGCTGCCAGCTGATAGGGGGTGTGGGGGGAGAGGGGGGGGAATCTGGCACTGTTTCTGCTTCAGCCATTCTCTCCCACTCCTGCAGCTCCGACACAGGGATTGCTGTATTTCTAATAAACCAGAAATTCACTAACTAAATTACTGCCTGGGCCTGCTAAAAAAGGATATATTGTAGAACAACCCACTGTCAGTCATTTTGGGATTTAATTAATTGAGACATGAGCAAGGACTAATTAGAACTATCACAACACTGCTGTGATTAGTTGATTTAAAGTTGTTGTTTTTTTTTTTTAAATCAACCAACCAACCAAAAAGAACAACACACAGCTAAAACACAAAAGCAACACACACACACAAACAAAAGGTAAGGATTTTGTCCTTGAATTTTACTTATCTGACAGTGGTATCATGCCCTAGGGCATCTTCAATCATTTTTATGATTCTGAAATAAACAGGGAACTTACATTTGTTCTGCATACCAGCTTTTCAGGCCTTGAAACACACTTCTCACAGTGAAACATAAAATTTATCAGGGTAGAGTACAGGTAATAACTCCGAATTGTCGAAGGCATCGATTTTCCTCTGAGAAATCCTGGGTAATGATAATTTAATGAAAACATTACCAAGAATATGCCTCCATTCTTATTTTAAATTACTACCTATGGAGCAATTAAGAGCGTAAAAAAAAAAAAAAAGATTTGGGTTTTCCTTGAAATAATAAATTGTTCCAACCTCTTGCATTTTGACTTTAACTTACAAATCTCTTAAAAAAGGAGGCTTCATAAAACATCGCAGGCATTAAATCCGAAGATTAACCATTAGAGGGCACTCTTTTCTGCGCCGAGGAGCTCGTCTTGCTTTTCTGGCCTCTTGAACAAAACTTTCCTTACAGTTAATGAAAACAACGCCCTCAAAGAGGTATCAGGGTTGCTGATCCTTAGCCATATTCCGTGGTACAGCTCTTTCACCTTAAGTGGCTATTTCAAGCTGTAAATGAGCTCTTTCCTACACACAGCTGGAAATGTGGAACACCACTTACATTATGTAAAGATCAGAAATTATTGTAGGGGTCTCCTTCTCTGGATAGATGCAAAACCCACCTGGATGTGTTCCTGTGTGACCTACACTTAGTGATCCTGCTCTGGCAGGGGGGTTGGATGGGGTGATCTTTCGAGATCCCTTCCAACCCCTGATATTCTGTGATTCTGAGACTCTGTGGAAGATTGCTGATTACTGTGAGACAGTGACTTACCTTTCTTGACCATAGGCATAAATTCTAGTCTTTAATCCTTGTGACTGAAAGAGTGGGAGCAAATGTACAATGCTTTACCAGTAACTAATTTTTGAACTTCAAAGGCTGCATTGCAGAGCAGAATTGGTAAATATTATGGGTGCCTATTGCAAAACGCTGAACTCCATGAAAGAGGGTTGAAAAGGAAATATTCTTAAATTGTTGTTGCTTAAAAGGCATGCACGTTATGGTTAATAGGACCCAGATGCTGACTGTTTTTGAAAAATTGAGCAAACTAAAACAAAATAAGTGTTTTGGTGTCTGTCAGCCTGAAATGTGAGCTCTTTTAAAAGGATATTTTTGCTGTATCGACCTAGAATTAAAGCACTTTACAAATTTTAGAACTGTAACTTTCTCAAATGACATTTTTATAATTTCACTTTGAAATGTAGCTGTGGCTAAACATTCACAAGGAAAGACTTGGACTTGCCCTGTAGTCTGGTGGCCAGTGCCAAATTAAAATCAGAATCCTGCGTGGTTCACAGTGAAAACACCACAGCTGAAGCAGCGCATCCTCAGGCAGTGCTGTTTTCAACTCCCTGGGAGATGGGAGAGGAGAAAAGAGGTAGTAGATAGCCAGCCTGACCTTGGATGCACCATCAGCAGGAATTCCAACACTTCTCCAAAGGCATAAAGAAAATGCCCAAGCCTTTCAGGTCATCTTATTTCATATTTCCCCCTGGGGATATTGCTGGATTCCTGTTGGACAGGCTAACCTGTATTGGCTGCTGAACTCAAGTACCTTGTTCTCTGTGAAGTTTTTGTTGTAAGGACTTTTTTTAGCCAAAAAGAAATGCAGTTCTCCTCTTGGGTACCAGGCAACCTCTTCTGGTAGGTGAGATGGGAAAGAGAGAATGGGTATTATATTTAACAAGGAGAAAAATAAAGTTGTACTGAAATGCAAGGGGAAGAGGCATCTCTTTATGTGTTTTAAAAGGGACTTGATGGGATGTTTGATGGGAAAATTGTCATAGAAATAGCAGGAGCACTATTTTTTACTGTGGTTTCACAGACTTGGGGGGGAACTGCAGACAGTAACTGCAAAGCCAAGTGATGTCTCAAGGCCTGGAGAAAATTTCTAGAATGGAGACATGACTAAAAGTCCAAGGAAATATGAGCTGCCTGTGTTCTGGTAAAATGGCACAGTTCATACGATATGGGATAAAAAGCTAGGGGGAAAGTATGTTTACTTGTTACTAAACTTTAGGAAGGAAGGACTGTATAATGTTGTACTCTAGTCACCTGTGGAGAAGTGGCTATCTGACAAAGGTCACTGAGGGAGGAACACCTTGGTAAAACCATTGCACTCTTGGAACAAGGTAAACCTCGTCAGGTGTATCTATCACATTTGTTAGGGTTGACCTTGTTTTGGAGAAGAGTTGGATGAAACATTTTTCTTTATAAATACCAGCTGTATGACCTAGGCAAAAGGGCAAGGTGATAATGCTGCAAGTCAGAGCCCTATTTTATCTGTGAGATGATTGTAATGGGCATCACTGCTGAAGTCATCACTACGTCAGATCCCATTTCCTAAGCTCTGGTGCTGCAGACTTTCCTGCTGGGGGCAAGAGAGGACTTGAGCTACAATTCCAGTATGAAGTCCTCCCGCTTTTGAAGTCGGTGAGAGTTTTGCCATTGACTTCAGAAGGACCAGAATTTCACCATGCCACGTCCATTAATTCCTGTTGAGACATTCAGCAGGAGAGCTAATTATGATAGTGGTTTCTGTGATGTGGGCAGCCACAAATCCATTTGCTGAGCAGCCATCTTCTCCTAACAGCTTTTGCTCATTAGGGACTTTGGTGCTGGTCCTACTAAAGATCCCACTGACTCCACTGCACAGTTCAAAGATAGAGTGACTGGGGCAGTCACTGCTGGTTTCAGGAGCTCCAGCAGCTGTTCCTTGCTGTCCTGTGTGCTGACACAACTTCTTGTGAGGCTGGGCCACCAACCAATCCAGGGAACTAGCCCAAGTGTAAGAGAAAACTTCTTGAAAAATCTTGTGTCATTGAGCTACCATCTAACTCCAGAGGCTGTGCAGGTTTCTTAGCAGTTGGAGCTCCAGACTGGATCTGAACCAGCAAAACAAGGTTTCTCTTTTTAAGGTTAATGAAAGTAACAGCAACCAACAAGGGGAACTTCTTACTAAAATAAAAGGAACATTCCCTCTCTCCTCCTGTTTACTTACTTTAAGCTCAAATAAAGAACATAAAGATCAGGCCTTTCTATGTGTGGCAATCTTGCCTTCCATTTTACTTTGTAAAAAACATGGAGTTAATTCAGAATGTATGAATTAGAAGTAAAACTGAGAAACAGTTAAGATATAGACTTATATATCTTATATATCTGTATCACTTAGGTCTTGAATCCTAAGTGTCAATGGGGAAAAGGGTTCAAAAAAGGCTACCTGGGCTGGAATACACAGGCTGTGGGGGAAAGGGGGTAGGCTGAGGGGAAGTGAAGCCAATAATTATTAAATGGCTCAGAGGAAATCCTAGAAGGAAAGGAAAGGACTCAAATTATGCACCAGTGTGAGGGGTGACAGCAGATAATGTTTGAAAGCTAAAAATAAAGCCTGTCAGCCTGGAGAACAGGGAAGAAAATAAGAGCATCCAGGCAGGGGATCAGGCACCCAAGGGAGATAGTCAAGACACCAGAGTGTTTCCAGCAAAACAGGTAAGATTTAAGAGGGAACAACATGCAGAGAAATGTGTTCTCTGATGCAGGGGGTTGGGAGTGAGGTTTTCTTCAGCTGTGCACCATGCGATTAAGATATCAAGAATTCATTTCAGATCTTCCACATTCTGTAATTGGTTAATCACAGATAGCGCAACATTATGACTGTAAAGTGTAAGGAAAATAAACACACAAAGCTTTTTTTTTCTTCTCTGATTCCAATTAAACCACACACACACACACACACAAAAGTAAAAAAATAAAAAAAGTTGTGCTCCTTCTGCTAGCTCCTGCAAAATTCAGTGGTGACAACAAGGGTTGGATTGGGGTACTAACCTATTGTATAGGTTAATTTTTGCATGGGAAGCCCTTCCCTGTATTATCCATGTTGATCTTGCTCGAGTTTGCTAATCCTCCTGGCTGACAGCACAGAAACAGAGGAGCCGTTTCATCTGTGGAAGAGTCAAGGACAACATTTTGTAACACAGACCTGGCCTCAGGGAGGTATTGCTGTTGTGAGTTGCATTGTTTATGTTTTCCAAATGTATTTTAGCAACCTTGAAGTTTGGAAATATACTTTTATTGTAAAAAGCTCTGGTTTTTTTGTGTTAGGATTTTTGGGGGTTTTTTTCCCCAGTAAAAGCCGAATCTGTTATCATATGACTCAAGGAGCCTGGTGTTAAGATCCAGTCTACAATGCCTAGGCCTTTAATCTGTACCAGATGTTATCTCCTACTGTAATCACAAGAAAAGCTATGAAAATACATGTTCAACAGATACGAAATTAAAAGTTAAGTGCTTCCATAAGTTTCTAATAATCCTGAAAATAATGTGGACTTCTGAATGCAAGGATCTCAATTTTTTACTGCAAGTTGCTCTGCCTCATACCATTGATCTGCTAAGAAGCTGTCACACTTTGTGAGGGAAGCAGAGCGAGACAGAGAGATTTAGACTTGTTCCTTGGAGAAATACTGAAGTAGATTTTGTGACCTAGAAGAGATGCCAGAAAGCTGCATTTTGTATTGTTTATTAGTAATGAACAAAGTTGGTAAGGAGGGAACCTTTTTTTAAGTGAGAGTATTTTACGAAATACTAACTTTTTAGCTTCTCCAGGAAGAAAAGGGTGAAAGGGTGTGTTTACACAGATGTAAGTTAGGTTTAAACACAGCACATTGGCCACTCTTTAACTACTGCTCCAATCAGCACAAATCCTGCTTACTACTTGAGTTTAACAAGGGGGACAAAAAGCCAAACCAGCCCCAGAAGTGCTGGGAAATAAATCACACACCATTACATCAGCCAAGCAGTAAGCACTGCTGATAAGGAACGCCTGCTAGCTCTGCTCTGGGAAAGATAAAGATTACTGCCCTTGAATCGCCACACTGACAGTATTAATTGTAACTTAATTTTACCACATTGCTTAATTCCCCATCCGCCCCCAAGAA